>NW_020897701.1:8528220-8569652 GCF_003984885.1 Neopelma chrysocephalum
AAGGGAAGGGAAGGGAAGGGAAGGGAAGGGAAGGGAAGGGAAGGGAAAAGCTGGCTGTACACAAAGTGCTCTTAAGATTCGTACAGCAAACAGTGACCTCAAGTGCTATCTGTAAGCAGCCCTGCCCAAGCCTCTCAGATCCGAATACTGCACCACTGAATCCACTAGGAATTTCTTCATGGAGTTCAGCAGGTACAGAGTAGAGACAAAAAGTTCACAACACAGTTAATCTAAGCAAAACAAAGTGCTGTCCTCGGGGACATGCATCTCAGTCTTACAACAAGTGCGGGGGGGGGAAAGAAGAAAAATCTATCAAAACATCTCCGACAAATTCTTAAGCATGCTGTAATGCAATCAGAGTGTTCAAAGTCCCTTTTAGAGAATCACCAGGCTATCTTGATCTGTGTTATGTCCCTCTGTTCTATGTGACTCACCTGAATAAATGTCAAATCACAGTACCGGCAAAAAGGAAAAACAGTCTTGTTTCACTCTCATATTTTAAATCCCAATTTAGGTGCACAGCGTAGTTCCATCATCGCTAGATGAGTATATTCTGCAGTCCTCAAACAGTCCAAAACCCCCATTTTGTTAAGATTTTTCTTACTTCCTTCCCCTGCTCACTTAGATGCCATAGCAGCAGACTGAGGTCAGCTTCAAAGAATTTTCCCTGAGCAAAACAGCCACTCCACCAAGTTCAGTCTCCAAGTTGTGTAAATTGGCAAAGATACACAGAACTAAATTGACTTATACTTTACGCTAGCTAGAGATGTGGCGCAGTAAATTTGGTAATCAGAGGGGGAGCAGCCTGTTTGTATGTGAGAGGCCAAAGCTGTAAGTATTGATTTTTTTTTCATGGAGGCTAAAGGATTAATGTTGGCACAATGGGGCTCTTCTGGTTTTGCATGTCTGGTGTGTCTGGTTCAAAACAAAATGATCAAGGGGCATACAACCCTTCCTTCAGGTTTACTGTGAATTTCCTAGCCACTTCCCCAATTCCACTCACTCCTACCAGCTCTGAAGCTACCTTGCCCTTGAGAGCAGAGGGTACTCAGTGCCTGCCCAGAGGTAGCTGTGCCTTTCATGGACAACCTTGGTTCCTTGCAGTACCTTGGAGCTAGTTGCTTCCTGGTTCAAAATGCCCTTCATTTGCAGCAGAAACAGCCGTGCAAATGACTTAGTATTGGCTGAGATTTTATGAACACTACCCACTAGGTGCATTTTAAACACAGAGGGTGACACAGTCCCATCTACAGATAAAAAGCGGGGGAAGAAAAATTATCTGGGTGCTGAGAAACAAGTGTCTTATTAAGTTAAGGTGGGTGTTGTGAATTTACTTGCTCTCTGTTTTCAGTTAAAAGAACCTTTCACCTATTCTCTTCCTTTCCCCACAACTGAATCCATACATCTTTTTTTCTTTTCTTTTGCAACAGTTCCTTCGCTCTTCCTCCCTTTTAGCATTTGCTTGTCCCCACATACAAACGAGCTGTTCCCTCCTAAACGAAATAGATGGGCAAATGGTGCAGCAGCTTCTTGCCAGTGTCACGGAAGAAATTAATAATCGCAAAGTATTCCTGGGAGCTAGAAGAATATTAGGTTCTGAAAGCTTTCACCATTTCGTACATGGAAAACACTGCAAGAGCCAGGACAGAAGATACCTTTAGTTGCAAGACTGGTGTCACTGATGGGAAAAGGTAAGCCAGCAGTGGATACTGATAAGAGAAGCAGCAGGGATGAGGCAGTATTGAAAGCAGTCCCTAGGAGTTAGCACTTACCCCAGTAGAAATGGGGAAGCCAAGAGAGATAACTGAATAGTGTGGTCAGGTTGAGAGGCAGTGGTAGATGAGAGACAGAGACACAGCTTCACTGACCAGAACCAGTATTCAAACAGCGTAAGTAAATTTTCATGCCATCTTTCACAAAGAAAACACCAGTACTATTTTAAGAGGAATATTCCTACACATTTCTGAGTGAAAATTTTCTTAATAAAAAGCCCCCCCTTTAGAAGATCTTCCCTTTGTATTCAGCACAGCACTGGAATCCTTGCTGCCTGTACAGCCACTGACATTTCAGCTGATGCCAAGTGTCCCACCAGCTGAGAGGGGAGGAGACACGGACATACAGACTGCAATCAGCCATGGTCTCTTGGGGTCAGAAGTGCTTGCTTTCAAGGTGGAGTGCATAACACATAGTTTGACTAGTAATGTTAAGTGTCTGTCATTAAGGGTAACATGCCAAGTCTATAATTAAATCATGATACTGTATAATACAGAAGGTTATACTGCATGAGTAGAGACAGCTGTCAAGTCCTGTGCCTTTTATTAATACATATGGCATGCACAGCATGTGTGTCTCTAACTACTTGCTAGTGCTACCTTCATAAATCATATTTGCCACCGTCTCTGATACTGGATAGCTTCAAAAAGCAAACCCCATCCGCTTCTTTGAAAACATTTTGCAAGTGGAACTGCAGTAGGAGGGTTTTATGTGTGCTGATCTACCTGACTTGAAAAGAATAATGCTTCAATATTTCCAAAAGGCAGCATTGTCTGAGGGAAAGGTAGAACACTCATCCTAATACCAGCTCTGTCACTGAGGCCCTAAGTGGCCTTTGGGCCAGTAATTTAGCTCTCAGTCTCTCTGCACAGAGAGAGAAGAGACCTGGCAGAGCTGAAGGGTGATGACTAATTAAAGAGAAAATGCTTGCTTAGTACCCTGGGGATGTAAAGTGACAAGCAAATATTACTTCACATCAAGAAGCTTCTCTTAATTGACATGAAGGAGAAGCTGGGAACACCAAACACCAGAAATGTGGCACACTGATATCTAGCCATAAATGGTACTTGGCAGTCTCATGAAATACACTCACAGGTAGAAGCACTGCCTGCAAACCTCTCCGCTTCATAACTCCTGTTGAAAGAGGGTATAGAGGCCGGGAGGAAGGTTGCTGCTCCATGCTTACACAGATACAGTGTCCTGGATTCCCTGCAGGGAGCAGGAGGTGGCACCGCTGAGAGCACCTCTACAGCCTTTTCAACAGCTTAACCTAGGATGTCCACCCTGCTCCTCATCAGGATGAGGACATCTAAAAACTAAAAACTCAGCTCATGTTTTAAGGTTGCTGTTCCTCTAAATTTAATGTGAGGTTGTACATGAAGAATCACTGCTATAGACACCTTTCATTGCCTGGCACTGCTGAAGAGAGCAGTCTCCAAGATTTCATACCCTTGACTTTGACAGGACATTTGAATAAAGCCCTGCTCACAGGGGTTCTGCAGACATCTAGATTTTCAAGACTTACCACAGAGCAAGCTTCTCATGAAATTAACAGGATGCTTGTTACTGACTTCAGTGGTAGCTGAATCAACTGCCCAGAAGCTGAAACCAGGAGAGCCTGAGCACTTCCTGGCTCTGCGCCACCAGAGCACTCTGTGTGTTTAACTTTTGAGCATGTGAACAGGCCCTTTCAATTGGTGCCCCCACAACATGTCCTGATTAAGCAAGGTCAAGATCCCTGGTCCCCTGGCTCACACTGCTGGCCCTGTGCACCTGAAAACATTGTCTCCTTCATCACCTCTACTGAGATGAATGCCACAAGCGCTTAAACTTAACTACTAAATGCATTTCACATCACTCAAGGATGGCTGAGCAAAGTTGATAATTTTTGATGCAAAACAGACCTGCATACACACACTGGTTATGCCTTCGCTGAGGCAAAAGCTGAACCATGCCCAGTACAGACCTACCTTTAACAGAGGCTGAGTAGGTGGAAATGATGCAAAGGAATAGCACAGTAAGAAGAATCATGCTGGACTCTGCCAAGCTCCTGACTGCAGCATGAAGTGTGAGAGCCTCCAGGGACTGAGCTGCTGAGTGGAGGGGAGCTTGCAGAGAGAGCCACCAGCTCGGCCACACTGTTTATCTAGATGTAGTAAAGGTCAGATTCCAAATTCCACACTCAGGTACTAAGTTCATGAAAGGACTTCCAGTTAATTATTAAGAACTAAGGTAACTGCCGGTTTCTACCCCATTTTATCGATCACCTCGGCTTTCATTTTTGAATACTGAGCTGACACAGACACACTTCTGAGTAGGGGAGCCCACCACCAGCCCTGGAAGAACCAGGAGATTCTGCCACCACTCCTCTCCCTGAACGAAAGGGCAATTGGGTCTGTTGCTGCCAGGGACCAGATCCTGACCACTGTCTCCACTGACTTGCATCAACTCCATGAGCAACCCCAGAAGCAGATGCTTCGTGGAAGCAGAAGTACATGGGATTTATCAGTGCCATCCCAAAAACTGATGGTACGTTGTTACAGAGACTCAGATGTGATGTCAGTATCTGCTGTATTGTACCATACCAAATAAATTTTCTTTTTTTCAGCAGTCCCAGCCCCCATCTTACATCATTGCAGCACAGAGGTTAGAGACTGAAAGATGAGATAAAATCAGCCATTTTGTCACTTCTCAGTGATGAGTACCCGCTTGGGAGGGTCTGAGAGCAGGGCAAACCAAGCCATGCTTCACACCCCTATTTTCCCCTTTTCTTATGCTTACTTCACCACCTCTCCTGATATGCCCCTGGCTGACTAACCCACATTGCTTCCCTGTTTCCTCTGAGGGTAAATCCCAGGCCATCTCACACTAAGCCCCATGGCCACAGGGCTCACTAAAGGATCTCTTTTAGGTGTCACTGGAGCAAGTGTCCCATGGGCCAAGCCCCCATGTTTCTTGGCACAGCCTGGGTGTCACAGCCTGTGAGGGGGGCACGCCTCTCTCCCAGCATCTCTCTCAGCTCTGCAAGGAGGGAGGATCTGCTCCTGCTTATAGAGCCATCACCACACCCTTTCACTTCACTTCCACAGGCTACTTTGGCAAGACTTCAATCTATGAACACTCCAAATGAAAAAGTGCCACCCCCAGGCTGCATTTAGCTGCTCCCAATGGGCCACTTCTGCCACCAGATCCTCTGTATTAATAAGGGGTCATGCTAAAAGAGAAGTCGAACACCATGTATGTCAATCATCACCCAGCAGTGGGAAACAACCGGTCCATGCCAATGCTTCTCCCTCATGTTCATCTCTCTGCACCTTGTGGAAGTTCCCCCTGGAGATCTTCCTGTGTTTGTGTGTGTGCCCATGAGAAGGAGATTAGGAAACCCAAGGTCTGCTACTGCTTATTCCCCTTTTGTGGTTATTGATGCTGCTTTCCCAGCGCAGGCTGTGACATGCTCCTGAATTCAAGGGACTGAGGCAGAGGACTCCAGCTAATCCTTTTGCTGCATTTAGTAAACAATGAGCTTGTCACGCTTTCAGTGCTTTCTTGAAAAAAATAAGGACACAATCTTGGTGCAAAACCAAGTCTGGCTAGAGGGAGACCAAAGGTGTGGATCTGGATTTGGAAATGTAGCATTGACACTTCATTCAGAAAGAGGAGTTGATGTTGGTCTGAAATCTGGACAAGAGAAACTGCCCTCTTCTTATGCTCTCGGAAAACAGAAAGTTTATTTCTTCCTGGAAAGAAAGTAATTTTTAAAAAGGGTTCTCTTAGACACTAGAATATCAGAGACAGATCCCGTGCTGATGTAAATCAGTATATCTTTTTGGACACCACTGTAGTGGTGCCAATTACAGAACTAAGGATACAACCATCATATAGAGAAATAGCGTGCATACATTGTCACATGCATAAATGTTTATACACCCATATGCATTTCCACAACACATACTTGGAATGTTCTTCAAATGTCTTAAAAAAAGACATTTAACTGAGCCTCGCCTCAGTTATGGCTGGAGTTAATCAGCAGTGACTTCCTTTAAGTGAGATTACACCAGTGAAACAAGTGTTGCGCCCACCAAAGTCCACACCACGCAGAGGTTGCAGGATCAGCCCCCAATGTACGTTTCACGCCATGCTGGCATATGTGCTAGGGTCAAAGTGTTTCTTTTGCTGCACATTTTCCAGAGTCCAAACTATATCTTTATACAACCTAATAAAACTAATGAGGTTTCCTCCCAAGTTCTGAGGCCAACAAAATGTTTCTGTCTTCTCTTCACAAGCGACAGCGTCAAGATCTTGGTTTTCAACTCAAACCTTCGGATATGTGCACCAAAGTACCCAAGTTCATCTTCACCATTCAGATGGTGCCTGTGTGCCCCAGCTCCCAGTGTTTGGCTGAATAAGATTGCCCCATTTCTGCTATGACAAGGGGTTAGAGATGCCCAGCCACGTCACTGGCCAAAGGTGGGTTATGCCTGTCACTTGCACCCTAAGCCTCTCCTCAAGAGTGCAGCAGTCAGACCTGGCCCACAGAGAATAATGTCAGTGTTCACACCTGAGCCTCCTGAGTATCTTTTTTCTTCTCTCCATACCCTGCCCCTTGACCTGCAGTTTTAAGCTTTGGGGTGTTCAGTTCTTTCTGTTGCTGGGGGGGACAGTGACTCACCATTTGGATGAGCATCCTGAAAAAGTCATGTTAAGGCTCTATCAAAATAATGAAATTCAGACAAATAGCTCTTTCTCAATATTTGCAACTGCTCAGGTCTTCATTTGGCTTTGTCACCACTTGGCATTTGGCAGACTTCAGAAAACATTGCATTACCCTGTGTCAGTGTCTGAGGACATTGGGGTCTGGATTAGCGGTACTGACACTTTGCAAAGTGCAGTATGAGAAAAACAAAATGCGTAAGCAGTTTCTTCATTCTAAGAAAAAGCACAATTATTACGTGAATTTGTTAGATGTCTTTAGCTTTTTTAAAAAAAAAAGCAAGCAAGCAAATGAGTTTATATTGGTAACTCACATGCAGCCTTTCAACGACCAGAAGAGAATGAAGGATTATCCATAGGGACAGTGGAGCATTTGGACTTGTGTGATGCTGGCGTGTCAAGCTAGATATTAATAGTAACACAAGTGAGGTTTTAAATAGACCCTAGCAAATGCAAATCTAGCTATTTTTAAAGTCATGTACAGAATAGGAATCACAAATTAAATCAAGTATTACAGCAAATATTGAATTCCAACAACAGTTAAAAGGTCAGTGTCTTACTATAGTGACACCATACAATTTTGTGACTTCAACACAGCTGTAGTAAACCTGAAACCAGCACTAAAACTGTAAGAGTGTGTATATCTGGAACCAATGAAACCTGAGACAAACACTGATACAGATGAAAAGGGTATTGTGGTAGTGCACACTCGTGTGTTTGCTAACTTTGTGTGCCTCGTTAACCAGGGGCAAACAGATATCCACATACTTGGGCTGCCCAAAATATATTGTTCTCATAGAACACAATCCCAGTCTCCAGAACCGACTCCTCTAATAGGGCAGCATTCTTCCATGGAGTTATGTGGAGGCGAAAGCACGCTGCCCTTCGCTGGGCATTGACCACCACCCCCACCCACCCATGGCTAGGCTTCGCGAACGAAGATTTAGGAAGGGCTCTACCCACGTTTCTTGCAAGCGCGTTGGTGGCTAAAAAGGCCAATACGAGAAAGGCAAGTCCGGTTGCAAAAGATACAGCAGAAAGACTCCTTAGATGGTATATTCTGCAAGGCTCGATTCTTTCTGCGTTGTCTTTTCTCCTCAAGAGAGATCCTGCGTGCTTTCTCAAAAGCATCAGCAGCGTTATAAATGGTGTGTCTCCAGGCCTCTCGATTAGAGGCCAGAGTAGACCAGTTATGGTGATCAATATGCCCGAGGCTGAGTTGTTGCTTCAGGGAGTCCTTGTATCTTTTCTTCGGGGCTCCTCGCTTGCGGCAGCCACTGGCAAGTTCACCATAAAGCAGGATCTTAGGGAGGCGGTGGTCCTTCATCCTGGAGACGTGCCCTGCCCATCGCAGTTGCGTTCTCAGTAGCATGGCCTCAATACTTGTGATTGCTGCCTGTTCAAGAACAGATGTGTTGGTCACATAATCTGACCAGCGGATGTTCAGGATTGTACGGAGGCAACGTTGATGGAAGCGTTCTAGGAGACGCAGGTGGTGGCGGTAGATGACCCATGATTCGGAACCATATAAAAGGGTAGACAGCACAATGGCTCTGTAAACACTGATCTTGGTGCTTTTCTTCAGGTGTTTATTACGCCAGACTCTTTTATGGAGTTTTCCAAAAGCACTATATGCCTTCGCTAACCTATTGTCTATCTCCCCGTCAATCTTACCATCTGAGGAGATGAGGCTGCCTAGGTAATTAAACTGTTGGACTGATTTGAGTTCTGATTGGCCGATGGTGATGTGGGGGTGATGGAGGACTTCCTGAGGTGCAGGTTGATGGAGAACTTCCGTCTTCTTTAAGCTGACTTCCAGCCCAAAGAACTCAGCAGCATCTGCAAAGCAGGATGTTAAACGCTGCAGAGCTGCTTCTGTGTGGGCGACAAGGGCAGCGTCATCAGCATATAGTAGCTCCCGGACAAGATGGTTTAGGGTCTTAGTGTGGGCCTTCAGACGCCTTAAGTTGAATAGGCTTCCATCAGTACGATATCGAATGTAGATACCATCCTGATCATCGAGGTCTGCCGTGGCCCTTTGGAGCATCATGCTGAAAAAGACTGTGAATAAGGTAGGAGCGAGAACGCAGCCTTGTTTCACACCATTCTTTATTAGAAAGGGCTCAGAAAGTGTGTTGCCATATCTGACTTGGCCGTGCTGATCCTCATGAAGTGAGATGATCATTTTAAGGAACTTGGGGGGACAACCTAAACGTTCCAAAATCTGCCACAGACCTTTTCTGCTCACAGTATCGAAAGCCTTGGTGAGGTCAACAAAGGTTACATAGAGACCTTTGTTCTGTTCCCTACACTTCTCTTGCAGTTGTCTGAGAACAAATATCATGTCTGTGGTGCTCCTGTTGGCTCTGAAGCCACACTGACTTTCAGGTAGAATTTCTTCTGCTATAGCGGGTATTAGTCTGTTCAGGAGTATTCTTGCTAAGATTTTGCCAGCAATGGAGAGCAGAGTAATACCACGGTAATTTGAGCAGTCTGATTTAGTACCTTTCTTCTTATACAAGGTGATGATGACTGCATCTCGAAGGTCTGAGGGTAGTTCGCCTAGTTCCCAACAGCGCACCACAAGCTCATGAAATTTAGCATGGAGTGCAAGGCCCTCATGTTTCCAGATTTCAGGTGGAATTCCATCAACCCCAGCTGCCTTGCCAATTTTCACCTGCTGTATGGCCTTGAGGGTTTCTCCTAAAGTGGGGGCAGTATCCAATTCGTGTTTCACCGGTCGTTGTGTGATGGACTGAATTGCTGAGTCTTGGACTACACGGTTGGTACTGAAAAGAGTCTGAAAGTGTTCAGACCATCTATTCAGAATGGAGGTTTTATCTGTCAGAAGCGTTTGACCATCTGCACTAAGTAGTGGGCTAAGGACTTGGTATGTAGGCCCGTATTGACACTGGAGTTTAAAAAGCTCATTGTCGGTGGCCTTTAAAAATAGGAAGCCCGGAAGCGAGCACCCTTTTTCAGGGGGCTGGGAGAACGCGGCACTGCCGGGGGGACCCCTGGGGCTCGAAATCCGCCCTGAGGAATGCCACCGGTCAAAAATACTCGGCTGGCCCCTGCGTGAACTCAGCGGGGCCATCAAAACCATTAGACAAAAATAAGGTTTTACTGCTTTTCGCTGCCCGGATCCCCGCGGAGCCCCCACGGGGGCCTGTGGCAGCAGTGCCAGCCCCCGCCGCCAGGGGCGCCCCGCCCGCCGCGCTCACGTGACCGCCGCCCGGCGCCCGCCGGGACCTGGAGGCGTGGTGGGCGCGCACGCGCCTGCGCCTGCGCGTGAGGGGGCCGCGGCTCCGCCCCCTCCCCGCGCCCGGGCATGCGCGGGGCGGCTCGCGGGTACGTTGCGGCCCCTCGGGGGGAGCGGGGCTGGGAGCAGGGAACATGGCGGCCCCGAGGGGTTCGCGCGGCGCGGGTACCGCTCACCGCCGCCTGTGGGAGCGGGGCACGGCCCTCCCGGGCGCTGTGGCCGGCCCTGTGCAGCTATGAGGGACTTACCGCGTGTCTAGATACAGATGCACGTGTGTGCGTATGTGTGTGTCTGTGCGCCTGTGTACGCGCACACAGGTGTACGCGCAGTGCTCGGCGTCCGCACGCCCTCATACGGGGAAGTCGGAGTGTGCCAGCAGAAACGCCTCTGGTTCTCTGGTGCTTTGTGTGTTTCCTGGCTCTGCTGTCCCTGCAAGAGCCGGGGGGTTGCTGTTCCCTGCCGGATGTAGGTGCGGCGTTCTGCGGTGAAGTGATTACCTCTGGAGAGTTATGTGGGTGTCGAGCGCAGGGGAGCTGCTAGGATGGAAATGTGATGCTTGCCATAGGAAGGAGAGGCTGTAATTGTAATTGGTTTGAACACAGAATGTTTTGCTGAGTAACAGTCTGTCCCCTTGCTGTGTTTGTCTAGTGACAGTGGCAAGTCTCTGTCACTGTGCAGTGTCTTCGGTTTTCAAAAGAAATAAAAATTAATTTTGAAGGAGTGCAGCACGTTCACACTTCTTTTTTTCCCCCCAAAAATGGCTTCAGTGCCTTAAAAATTACGTTTCTCTAAGGTGCTGCCATAGTTACATCATAAGATACCTCTTTAATTTTTTTCTGTTTGTGTATTTGAGAACAGTTTGTGTACACATACTCGTACTGCTATTTTTTTTCTTTTACATTAGATTCAGTTTGATTCCCTACTTTTATGCAGTTGTGTTTTCACAAAATTTTTACTTGGAAACTATTGACTCGTTGCAGATGTGGCAGGCAGCGTTTTAGACTATCTGAATGCAGGTTATAATCTCTCTAGTATTTTCTATGTTACTGTTTGCAGAGGAACTAACATAGCTTTAAACAAACAAAAAAGGCCTCTTATTTATTATTTTTCTTTATTCAGGTTTACGGTAGGTGTTGAATGATACTTGTTCTAATTGAGCTTCTCATTAATAACACTCATACAATTGTTTTGTTTCCTAGAGAATTGGTGAGCAGAAAGCTTTCTTTTAATGAAATATTTAGTTCATGCTAAGAAACAAGTCAGAAAACCCGGCCAAAAGCTAATGTCATCCGAAACACCAACAGACTGTCCAGAGGTGCCAATGGAAAATACCCTTTTCCCTGAAGTTCCTGATGTGGAAGGAAAGGTGAAGTCAAATGACAGTCCGGTAGAGAGACGGGAGGCAGGCTCAGACAAGGAAGAGTGCTCTGAGCCCATGTCCAAAAGACAAAGGAAGAAGTTATTAAAGCAGAAACAGTGGGAGGAACAAAAAGATCTGCGGAGGTATGGTTTGCAAAATAGCTTTCCTAGGTTCACATGTAATATTTAGTGCTAATAATAATGATGTGTCATCAGAATTTTCTTGTAAATGGCTTTAGCAAATCAAGGCAGTTGAACCAGTTTTCTCCCACACCAGGTTTAAAGCAGTAGCTGCAGGCTACTCCATCTACACTTGAAGAGGCTGTACAGGTAAGCATCCCCTTTTCCTATTAGAAGTGTTCCTCAGCTTGGAGATGTCAGGAGGTATTCAAACATGCACGGTTTTGATTTGTCAGAGGGAGGGATAACCTGTGGCCTTGTTCCCTTCTGCGTGGGCTGCACCCTCTTTCCCAGGTGGTGTCACACTTGGTGAATCTTACTAAGACAGTGCACAAAAGCAAATACTTTTGACACGTGAAATGCAGTCCTGTAAATTATGTTGATTTACAATCCGTTAGAATAGTTTTGAAAGACGATGATCTGTTGTTCCGTTGTGTTGAGAGAAAGTGTATCTGCAAATGAACTGATGGTAGTTTATCCTTGTCCTGCTGACTGCAAGGTGTTCCTTCCCATGACAGCGGCTGTTGCTGTCTCTGAAATGTGATCTCCCGACTGCCCGCTCCCATCAGGGGACTGGGAAGGAACTTTTTGAAAAACTGTTCAGTGAACGAGGATGTAAATTGCCTTCCATGTTTTGATTCCAATACTGTGATTTTTGTCAATCTTTTTGTTAATTCTGTTATGAGACTTGACTCAGAGCATGGACTCCTTAAATCCGTGAGACTTCCAGTAGTGAGTTCATTGAATTTGTGTCAGATGCCTGTCTTTGTAGGTACCTACAGAACTTCACAAAGATGGAAGTGTGTTTCGTGCTGGTCTCAGCCTAGCACAAATGCAGGCAACATTTAACAAGTTTAAACTATGCAGTCACGGGACAACCACCTTGATCCTAGAAGTCTGCATTTGCGTGCATAGCATGCACCTCAGCAGATTTGGCAGCACTTTTTGAGGATCAATTTGTTTGTTTCTTTAGGCAGAAACGAAAAGAAAAACGCCAGAAGAGAAAACTAGAACGTCAGTCAAAATTGGATTCCAGTAATGAAGGGAATGACAGAAAGTGCATGCGCAGGGAAGTTGTTCCTAGCACACTTCGCCTCATTGTGGACTGCAGCTTTGATGACCTGATGGTGTTAAAGGTAAAAGGAACTTACCCATCATTGAGAGGTTCTCCAGTGACGGTTCTGATGCAATGTCAGAGCGCAAAAACTGGAGAGCTGCTTGCAGGGCACAGTTAGCAGGCTTCACATTGTGGTGGCTCCCAGACCTGCTCATGTCAGTTGCTGAATTTTTTAGGCTTTGGGCCATACTTTATATAAGTTTGCCAGAGATTCTGTTTGCCTTCATGGGGATGCAGTAAGTTGATTTGATTCCAAAAGCAGAAATACAGAAACAGTTTATGCCAGGTGTTCACCATGACATTGGATGCAGTTCTACCTCAAAATGGTTTTGCTAAAAGGGCTGCAAATGCCACATGCAGTTGCTTTCTCTTTCAAAGTGGTAGTGAGGATCCCAACCCTCTTAGTAAGTGTCTGTGGAAATTAAGGTTTTGAGTATTGTGAGGATACTGGGCTTGTTCTCACAGTCACACAAGAGGTAATTGGGACAGGAGGACACTCTTCAGCCCATCTCTAAAGTTATCTTAGATAAAGATGAAAGAACAGGTGCAATGATCAGCAGGATAGATAAATATGGGAAAGATCAACGGGATACCCAGCCACAGGTCAAGATGCTTGGTGTGGTGTTTTGAGAAGAAAGCAGCTCTTAACTATACTAGGAAAATACTAGGAAAGTTAATCGGCAGCCTCCTGTAAGAGTGCAGCCTTTGGTTTCTGAGGCAGACGTCGTGACACCTGTGCCCGAGCCCTTCTGCTGCCGCCGGGACTTCACTGCCCTGTAAGAGCTTGAATTCCAGCTTTTGCACAGCCTGTGTGGCTGCTTGGGAAGTGTAATGCAGAGCATGTGTAGCGCTAATGGAGCTGATGGTGAGTGCCACTCACCACAGAATTTTGGGGAAGCTCCAGTTGGCATTTTGGAACTTTGTTCCTTGAGGAGCCTTTCAGCAGTGCCCCAGAAGAGAGCTGGGGACCCCCTTGATAGTTTCAGAGATGCTGACCAGATGTTTCCTGCTGGCTTCATCCTTTGTAAAACACATTTCCTTCCTTGGTCAGGCAGAGCACCATTAGGCCTGATATAAAAACTGGCACTTCTGCAGATTTTAAGGAAGGGTGAAGCACTGTAGGTGACAATGGTTGTGGTCTTTATCAGTAAGGTAAATTACAGGCTTTCTCTAGTGTCTGTAAAACTTGGGTTGCAATATTTTCACAGGTCTAGTTTATTTGAAATCCTTTGAAGATATAAAAATATCAAAGCATTATAATGATGTTTCTTTCTAAAATAGGAATCGATTACATTTATAAAACACTGCTTTTGAGACACTGAGAATAAAACTGTGTACCTTACAAAAGCCATAATTGGCTCAAAAATAAGTCTGCTGCATTTTAAATAATAATAGTTTAACTGTTGTCCAATTTGTCAGTCAAAATGCTGGAGCCAGACACTAGGTTATTTGCATTGTTCTGGGGTTCTTCAGGTTAATTCTGCATAATTAATTTTCTTAAATATAAACTGTATGTTCTCAAGATTTTCCCATGGGTTAAAGACTGAGTATTGTCACAGTGATAGATCTGTTTGATTCCTCAGATTAATTTTGTCTGTTATAACATATAATTAAATACCTGTGATGTTTGTTTTGGGCTTTTTTCCTAGAATAATGCAAATCACATATACAGAGGTGTCTAAGTACACTTGTATGGGAAGATGTGTGTGTTTTCTTGCCAACATAATCCCTGCACAGTGGCTGTTTTTTCACTCAGGATCTGATGTCCGCACTCTCTCAGTAGTCACTTTTGCCAGTTAAAAGCTTCCTTTTTCTCTCTTTAGCTTCTGACTGGCTCATGGTAAAGCATTTTGTGATGGTCTGTATGAAGGACTAAGTAAAAACAAATTATGTTGTGTACAGGATGTTAAGAAGCTTCACAAGCAGATTCAGAGATGTTATGCAGAAAACCGCAAGGCATTTCATCCTGTGCAGGTATGTTTAAACAAACTGACTGCTGCCATTTACCAAACATATGAGAAGTAGTGAGAACTGTAGTAGAAAAAAATTATTTGAGCTGCCTCTTTTTAATAAGAAAATTACTTCTATTTTAACAGATTAAATTCCAACCCATGTAATAAAAATCCCCATATATATGAATAAGTATGTGTGTGCGGGTGAAGATACTGGTGTGTGCCTCTAAGATCCTGTTGATACTCAGTTTTATCTGTGTCAGATTAAAAAAAAAAAGTGAGTTCAAATGCGTACTTGTCTTTTAAATGTATCACTAACTGTATGAATATGGTCCTAGTATCACTTCCATCTAAAAAATATTAAAAGCTTTAGCTGATAGTTAAGAGTAGAAAAAGTCTTATATAGTTAAGGGTAGAAAGAGAGGAAATAGATTGTGGCATATTAACATTTCTGTGTTTTGTATCTCTTTTTTGTTCTGTTTGAAGTTTTACTTGACCAGCCATGGAGGACAGCTGAAGAGCAACATGAATGAAAATGACAAAGGATGGGTGAACTGGAAGGTGAATAATTTAAGTATTTCAGTAAAAAAGGAAAACAAAGTCTTGATTGTAGTTGCTAACTAGATTGTTAGTTGTGAAGGACGTGTGCTTTTTCCAAGTGGGTTTTTCTAACACATGGGAGCAATGGCGTATTGGAAATAGTGTAGCTCTTTCTGCTTTTTAATTGATTTAATTTGCATAAGCCAAAGACTGCTTATCTTGACTCTAGATTTGATTTTTGCTTGGAAAACTACAGACACATCTGTTTTCACCTGCTTTTATTGAACAAATTTCATTCCCTTATAGACAAAGCAAGGCTGCTTGATTTAGGCAGTTCTGACAGTCATCTGCCTTGACATGCTCTTTTTTTCTTGGCCAGAATAATACTTTGATTATCATTATGTGATTCTCTTGTGTACACCTTTGCTTTCATCACATTGCCTCTCAGTATTGAAGTGTTCTTTAGAGAGGAAGCTTGTCTAATGGTCAAACTCACGTTGGTTTTCCTTGTAACTCCCTGTTAAACCACTATTTCAACAACATCAAAGGAAGAGCACTTTGCATAAATAAAACCAGACCTATTTTCAGCATTTCTTGTGCAATAGGTGCTTTGCAGCAGCATAGCATAAACCTCTCTTAACGAACAGTTAATGTTAACTAAGCATTTACTTCTGATTTCACTTTTTTTGGAAAGGTGAACTGGAAAATTACTTGGATCTTTAGGAGGATTATGCTGACATTTGAAGGGAATCACAAGAACTTTAGGGATTTGTAAGGTTCTTTGGAGGTTTCAGAAAATTTCCTGTTGATTTTTACAAGTCAGTGCCATAGAGACTGGATTGTTTTTGCAGAAACCAGTGTGCAGTGTGATACACCCTTAAACATGAATGAGGGACGTGGAATGACCACAATTCTATTGGATTTATTTTTGCTGGTCCCATCTTGGGTCTGTAAAGCTTGGCCAGCAATTCATCTGTTGAGTGTAACTTCTTTTAACTACCTTTTTTTGAGGACATCCAAATTAGAACAGAGCACTACAGTGAGCTAATAAAGAAAGAAGACCTAGTATATCTTACCTCAGATTCCCCAGATGTTCTCAAAGAACTTGATGAGAAGAAAGCCTATGTGATTGGAGGACTGGTGGATCACAATCACCACAAGGTAAACCGTGAATCTGTTTCTTTATAGCTTTTTTCTGTTTTAGCACCTTATTTGACATAAATACTGTTTGTTTCTAAACTAACAAAATAAATAATAAGAAAACTTCTTCAAAAAAAGACCTAAAAAAATTTTAGAAGAAATGTGAAAAAAAAGCTTTTGTGGTAGCAGTGGCTTGTGTTCCAGAATGCAAGCATGCTGAGCTTTTTTAGATTTTATCTTTTCATTTTAAATATAGGAATGGAATTAATAACACTGCTCAGCTTCCTGAGAGCCATAGTTTCAGACAGAAGGGTTTGGTTTCCATTAATGCACTTGCAAGTGTACGTGCATGCTTGGATGCCCACATGCCCAAATATAGATGAACAGCAGCACTTGCATCTTGGGTGTCCTTTTTTAATAAGTTTGCTTCTCAGGAGAACTTGGCTGAGTAATACACATGCTTCAGGGATCTAGTTCCATACCTGTACAGGGGATTGTGCTGTTGGGACCCGGAATATCTAAGAGAATGCAGCTGGGAAATTGAAGCGCTGTTACTACTTTAATATTTTGGTGGGATGCTAAAAAAAGGGATGTCTCTTTGACTGTACCAAATGATACTTCAGCAGTTAGTCCACAGTGAAAGGCTAGGAGGGAGCTGAAGCAGATCCTTTACATAGACACTGTGATATAAAGTGTTTACACAATTTTAAAGACTTTTTTTGCCCACCTCGGGCACAGGAGTTTTCAGGTATAAGAAAGAAGCAAAATTTATTTATCGTTTACTCTTCCTCTACAAAAATACACAGTGACTGCAATGTGAGTAACGTACTTAAGCATAAGCTCGCCTTTAAAACAGCCTGTGGCTGACTTGTTCTAGAGCTGCAGCTGCATGAAGTTTTATTTACAATCCTTTAGACCATTGGTCACAGTGTGACATATGCACAAAGTAGTGAGTTTTCCAAAAGGTAGCCCTTTTGAGGCAGGTACTGTCTAACCAGGGTAAGTTTCTTTTTGCAACTGTCTTCTAAAACAAGATCATGGCAGCACCAGCAAAACTCTTGCCAGAAAATTATACTTGTAATAAATCTGCATGGGCTGATCCAAAATGGTGATTCTGAATGCACTCAATTCCCACAGGGAATAACTTACAAAAAAGCTGTAGAGCAAGGCATTGGTCATGCGCAGCTCCCACTCAGAAACTTTGTCAAGATGAACAGTCGGAAAGTGTTAGCTGTCAATCATGGTAAGTTTTAAATCATAAAATAATGACATTGTTGTAGAATATACCTGTGATATTTACAGTTTGAACCCTCAAATTGTGCACTGTAATGCAGGTACCTCAGCCTTGTTTTATTATGTTGATACTGCCTTTGGGATACAGTAATTGCCCTGACAGGCTTAATGTATAAGTGTTGGAAATTGTTCCATGTATTTTATGTCAGAAGAGGATACATGTTTGTAATGTTTTCACCTCCTTAGACAGCTTTGTTCAGCAGCAACTGCCTCGGTACCTACAGACTCACCACAGCTGGTATCAGCGGTACTCAGTCTGCTGAGCTTTCATAACTTATTTTTACCTGGTCTCCTGGTTCTGATTGAAGCATTCAATTGCTTAACCAAGTCTTGAATCCCACTCCTTTTAAACTTCCAGTTTTATTACTAGATCATCTTTCAGTGTCAATAAACAAAAATACATGTAAAATGGAGCCTACTCAGATCTTTGTGGAAATTTTTGACATGGTGTCAAAGGCTTTTTTGTGCCCCACTGCACATTATTTTATTTTATCTTACCTTGCTTTTTTCCAAGTTGGTTTTTTTTTATGTAACACATTGCTCAATGATACCTTTGTTTTCTTAAAGTGCCGTTGATTGGTGAAGTGTTTTTTTCCATGATAATAAAGAGTACTTAAATGTGGAGGAGACTATAGTATGTCACTGGACTTAAAAATTATCAAACCCCATATATTTGTAAGATTTTACATGTTTCTAAAACTTGATCTTTAACTGTTGCTTTATATAGAAAGAAAAAAGCTAATTATAGGAGTTTTTAGGAAGACTTTGGGCTGTCTGTGTGTTAGGGAGGGGTCAAAATCTTTGTTAAAGTGTATCCACAGCAGTGTTCCTGTCAAACATGGGGAAGCATTGGTGCCTGTATAGAAGGCACTGGTGAGACCTGAAGTATTGGGGGGGGGCATTTCTCTGTCTCTGAGAGAAATGACTTGAAAACTGGAGCTACTGCAGAAAAGCAGTGCTGTAGGTACTGTCACGCAACTGGAGACTCAGATCACACTTGGCTTTAGGCTGCAGCAGTAGCAGAATTGCCTTGTATGTCCCTGGCTGCACTTCATCAGCTCCACTGTGAAGATGCCACAACAGAATGCAGCTAAGCCTCTGTAAAGGATGGATTTGGGGGTGTGTTCCTATCAGCAGTTCATTTATCTCCCTATAAGAGAGCTGATGGGTTTTCTTGATGTTGCAGTGTTTGAGATCATCCTTGCATACCTGGAGAAGAGAGACTGGAAGGAGGCCTTTTTCAGTGTCCTGCCACAGAGGAAAGGGGCTGTTCCTCTGGGAGAAGCCAATGATTCATCCAAACATGCTCTGTCTGGAAAAGAAGATGAAGATAATGACTCGGACAGTGACTAAGCTTTAGAAGGAGATGATGGGAAAGATGCGACACAATTCATGGGATAAATCTGGGACATGAAGTAGTTACACTCCAAAGACCATCTGCTGTCTTTGTAATACTGAATTGTCTCAGTGCTCGGTAGTTCCATAGTTTGCCTAAAGCTGTTGTGTACATGAAGGGTAAAGTTAAATACAGTTTTTTTACCCTGAAACTTCAATATTATTAGCTTTAAAAAAAAAAAAAGAAATTCATGGCAAATGCAGCATTTATTTTTCCCGAGGAAGCTGTTTAATTTAATTTTTTAATATTATTTTTTATACATACAAATTTGAGTGTAATAGCCAAGAGCATCAGTAGTTACTATTTTAATGTATGCATTCTTCTCCATTTCTACTCTAAATTTTCTTAAAAGCAATTAATGACAAGCATTCCTGTGACTCCAAAACCTGCACCACTAGTGCCTGTTGCAAAGTGTGCATGAACACTCAAAACAAACAAACAAACATTCTAATTTTCCTGAACTTCTCAACACACAGTTGCAATCAACTGAACTTCCCAGTTTGTACGTTGTGTTTAGTTAGGTGGGGTCAATAGATGAAATATGAGTGTGGGGTTAAGGCAGTGCTTACACTTGAGCTTGAGTGGGATGGGTGTCAGCACAGGTGCAAATCATGTGCCTTGGTTGGCACATGGTGCATGTTGAGTTGAGGAGACACAATGACCTTTAATTATTTCTTCATCTCCTTAGCAAAATTTATCACACAGCCTCAGAACAATCCCAGGATACAGGAACTCTTCCTTACAAGTCACTCAGATTCAGTATTCCTGTTTAGTCACATGATCCCGTTCGTAATGTATTGTCTGTCAAATATTTTTCCTTTAAAAAAGAAGTCATAATCTTAGTCTTGGCTGGATGTTCTGATTCAGCTTATTTCTAACTGACTTAAGTGCTTCTGCAAAGTAGTGAAGTGGACACCTTGGAAGTGAGACTTCACTTTAGCCCCATGAGCTTGCCCCAATCCTTTTTTCTGCAGGGATTAGCCAGGTAGCTGCAGTGCCTGAATAAGTACAGCTTTCGCACTGGTTGGCTGAAGAGCATGAGGACATGGCATCCTAACTGGTCTGGTATGTTGCTCACTGGTGGCTCAGGCCATAGTTGGTGTTGATGCTGTTTACCTGTTCTCTGTCTGTGCTAACCCAATCAGGTCATACGAGGCTGGAGTTCATGCCTCTTTTCACGAACTGGATGCTGTCCGTGGGATGTGTTCACTGGTGAGTAGAGTGGGATTTCGATGGGCATGGCCCTCTGACTACCACTGCCATCCTCAGCCTTTCATATACTACAGTTTTTCAGCTGTCTAAAAAAGGCTGTTCTTGGCAGAGCTGGACTCACACTGAAGAAGTTTCTAACCCTTTCCTAAATGCTGTAGGTGCTCAACTGTTCACTGGTGGAATCAGCAGCACTAGGCACGACTATACTACAGTGGTGATTTGCTTTCAGTCAGCAGGCTGCAGCTGTGCAGAAGTCCTCTGTGGAGAAGTGATGGCTCAAGAAGCCCTAAAGCCTCATTCTTGCAATGAGTTCGATATAAAGTTACTGATGAGAACAGTTGAATTGGTTGTAGCACATGAAAATCAGCCCAGCATCAGATCAAGTTTATTCCTCGTTTGCAATCTCCAGACCTGGCTATATTGTTCTCAATATTTTCAAGATGGACACACTTGCATATTTTAGGCATGGCCAACTAATGCATACACTGTAAACAGAGACAAATCACTGTACAAGGAATTAGTTTCTGATAATAGGAATAAATATTTATATGGAGTGCTCTCAGGCATTTCTTAAAGAAACATCCTTCTTTGAACCAGCTTCAGCTGTACAAAGTTAACAAAAGTGTAGAAAAACATGCAGGGAAGTTCTCTGCGTCACTGTGCTCTCCTCAAGGAAGATCAGCTCTGACATGCTTGTCTAACCAGGCCTCACAGACCTCTGAGGTGATGGTGCCACACCATCTCCAAGCAATTTTTGCTATCTGTGCCCAGAGAAATTTTTTTCTGTAGTGTAATTTGAATCTTCCTTGTTTCAGTTTGTTCCCTGGCCATGATGGAGTTGAGGAATAGGACATGAAAAAAGGAGCTGCGCAGAAGCTCTAGAAGAACATGATCCCTGTGTTTCACCACCAGGCGTCATTGCTGTGCTTAGGAAAGCTCTGATTTTTATCACTAAGCTCTGTGAAGTTCCGGGTATTGCCATAACTATTGCTTAACAATCCTGAGCAGCTGCTGAACAGCAGAATACAGCCAGAGATCTTTAGACCTGTCTAGTAAAGCATTAGAAAGGCAATAAAGAAGGTATGGTTCAATGAATCTGAAAAGAAAATGTCGGACAACATGAAAGAGATATGGCAGAAAGTCAAACCTTCAGGCACAAACGGGCAAAGCTTTTAGTGGCATGCAGTGGGGAGGTCACAAGAAGATGCCATAAGTAAGCCTGTTGTCTTGTTCCCTCCCACTGAGCCTCAACGCCCCTGGTTATGGGTGGGATATGACAGAGATAACAGATTTCTGAAGTCATGCAGCAATTTCCCAAACACTGCATTACTGCAGGTTAGTGTACTGTCCCCCTGCTTGTCCCTTTCTTGGATTCAGGTCAATTTGTCTGTGATTTGGTTTCTGTCTGTGATTTGGTTGTGGAGCAGTAGTGTTTGATTCTAGACATGACTCTGCAGGAGGGCACCTGAATTTTTTGAGTGGGAAAAAGCCTCTCTGAATACCCCCATCTTAGAGGTTTTGGTCAAGATGGTGACCACTGATGGTGTTTTTTGCAGTGCAAGCCGGCATGCTGCACAGGGGTACAGCTGCTGAGGGGATCCACAATGACCAGTTATTCTGAAAAACCATATCACCACCTGGGCTCAGGGCAGTCTAGGGGCAGTGTGACTGCCAGCTGCAGGAGTGCAGGACGTGGCATTCCTAAAGTCCTTAGAGCTTGAGGATAAGGTCAGGAACATTTGAAGAGTTCCAGCATTTCTTTGACTTAAACAGAACTTTAGATTGCTTGGGCTGTGTTGTAGATCACACTGAAGATCCTGGGTTCACCACACAGTTATTGGTGCTGGTTCATATTATTGTAAAGTATCCATTTACTCTGCAGGAGATTTTAAAATAAGGTTTGAGTAAGCCCATATTCTTCTTGTCATAAGTTACTCTGAAAAGCAGAGATGGATTTCAATGTGACTTCGAATCTAAAGCTGAATAAACTTTGGCCCATCTTTGATATGTGTAGCTTAATTGTCTCTCTCCACGAAGGTGGCTGTGCTAGCTGGGACAACGGCATCTACTACTGACAATCCTAAAGCCAAATAATAAAATGTTTGATTCGTATTCATTCCCTTTTGCTCCATTTTTACTTCAAGTAGTGTAAGATGTGGGTTTTTTTCTTCTTGTTTGCCTTGTCTGACTATTTTCAGAAACCTAAAAGGAAGAAAAGGCATTATTTAAAAAAGGGGTGTTCATACTTGATTCAGTACTCTCCTTAGATATTATTTTTCTCTTCAAAATAATACTTGCTCTAAACTCACAAACTTTCAGAACCACTGTTTAGCTAATTTGCATCTTCCACCTTTGGCTTTTGTTCTTCAGCTTATTAAAATGAATAAGACATTGTCCTATGAGCATATGACTTATTTTCTGTGTGTTCTGGAAAGTTGTTTATATCTGGATGTCTTTGTTTACATTCTTACAAAACTGGATCATCCCGTATGTGTTTAATTCAGCTCCATTGCCTTGACATGCATATTTGTGTAATCTCAGATATGACCCCCAAGCTTTTTGAAGACCTTAATCTGCCTTGCCTGCAAGCTCTGAATCCTACCTGCTGCTCAATTTTATCTCTGCTCTTCAATACAAATGAGCACC
This sequence comes from Neopelma chrysocephalum, assembly GCF_003984885.1. Taxonomy (NCBI): domain Eukaryota; kingdom Metazoa; phylum Chordata; class Aves; order Passeriformes; family Pipridae; genus Neopelma; species Neopelma chrysocephalum. The sequence goes on from NW_020897701.1 coordinate 8,550,801, forward strand.
TGCAGTATTTTGTGTACCTAATCTTTTGGACAACCTTAAATGTGCAGGTGGAAGAATACAGACAGGTTGGAGCAGTCACAGCTTCTGTACTGTGTAGGGTGAGACTTCAAAGATGTTGTTGGGTTTTTTCCTACCTGCTACTGCCATGTGGATGCCAGAGCTGAATCCTTTGTGTTACCAAGCTCTGAACAAAGGACTCATAAAGAGTAACTTGAAAATTGCTATCACACAGTAGGAAAAAATGCTGAATTTTCAATTTCAACAGAATCACTGTCTGAAAAGAAACATGCATGTACCTTGGTAAGCTTAAAAATTAACAGTGTAGATAAGAGGAAAGTAACCTGATTTTAAAACTGCTTAAGTTTTAGCTAAAGTTAATATGCATTTTATAATCTGTAGGGCAGAGTGTATAGTTGCCACTAAGATCTATGATGCATAACTGCCCTTAAAGCTTTTTTTCTCTAAAGAGTTAAGTCACTTGAGCTGTGGTTACAGTATTCTGTTAAATTGAGCCAGGTTTGGTGCAGAAGAATTAATTTTATGTTAAAAGAAGGCTATTTCTGAAACCCCTCGCTCTCTTACCTAGAGTCAATATCATGCATTGCTTCAGGAAAGCAAGCAGTGCAAGGCTGCTCAGCCCTGGTAGGAGTGAGGAGTAGGAAGCAGGTTGTACTGCCTGTGAAGTGTCAGTAAAGGAGATCCACCTTCCACTACCAGCGCCTTGTAGTCAGAAACTGCAGCTATGGCTACGATCTGCTGAGCATGACCAATGCTTCACGTCATTTGCCCAGGTTGCAGTCCCCAAGTAAAGATGGCCTGGAGCTGCATGAACAGGTCTTTGTCCACTGCTTCTAACTTTTGTGTGCAAGCTCACCAGCCATGAACACCTCCAAAATGTTCTTTCTCTTCTGCCTCTGGCACAACATTTCACTGGAATCTGCTGAGGTTAGTAAATCATTGGAGGGAGAATATTAGTCCATCATGTTCAGTTGGATAAAGTGAGATAAAAAGCTGATAAAGGAATTTTGTATCATATATCCAGAGGAACATAGGATATTTTGAGTGGAATGGACCTGCATCAAAGTCCAACTCCTGGCCCTGCACGGGACAGCCCCAAGAGTCACACCATGTGCCTGAGAGTGTTCTCTAAATGCTTCTTGAACTCTGTCAGGCTTGGTGCTGTGACCACTTCCCTGGGGACCCTGTTCCAGTGCCCAACCACCCTCTGGGTGAAAAACCTTTTCCTAATATCCAACCTAAACCTCCCGTGATGCAGCTTCATGTCATTCCCTCAGGTCCTGTCAGTGCTCACCAGAAAGAAGGGATTTTAATTGCATAAGAAGGAATACAATGTGTAGATAAGCATAAAGAAAAGTTCCCTTCATAGGAACCTGCCCTGAAAGGGGAGAGTATGGATCTAGAGATCAGTTAAGTATCATTTGGCAAGTATTAGAGCAAAGGGTTGAGCCAGTGGGCCTATGCCAGCAAGTCACAAAGGGCAGCACTGTAGATTACCTGTGTGTAAGGGTCATTTTACACTTGGAGCTGCAGCCTCACCCTCACTGTCTTTAGGAGTTGGGCAGAGCAAGGCAAATAAAACAGCTTTTGCAACACAGTTACGTAAGTCGGCTCATGCTTCTCTGGCACCATGTGCAGTCCCTTTTACTGCCACTTTCTTCCTAAAGACCATGCCACCTACTGCTGCGCAGGCTGCAGACAGGATCCACTGTCCAGTGTTCTCAGTTGAAGGCACTCACTCTGGCCGAAGGACATTGTTTCCAGATGGCCTCATCTCCACTCCCTGAAAAAAAAAAAGTCGTGGCTTTGATATGCATATAGCTAAAGAGATGAGGAAAATTTTGAGGGGAACTCAGAAGGATTACAAGGGTATTGTGAGTTTTTGCAGGGAGAAAATTAGAAGGGCCAAAGCCCAAATAGAACTTCATCTGGCTGCTGCCACAGACAACAATAAAAAATGTTTCTATAAATACATTAATGGGAGTAGAGCCCCATCATGCATAATGGTGACTTGGGAAGACAAATGCCATCACTCCAAATGTCCCCACCTTCCTCCTTCTTCCCCCAGTTTATATACTGAACATGATGCCATATGGTCTGGAATATCCCTTTGGTCAGTTTGGGTCACCTATCCTGGCTGTGTCTCCTCCCAGCCTCCAATGCACCTCCAACTTCCTTGCCACCTTGACAGTATGAAAAACAGAAAAGGCCTTGGCTCTGTGTAAGCCCTGCTCAGCAATAACAAAATCACCTCTATATTATCAACACTGTGTTCAGCACAAACCCAAAACACAGTCCCATACCAGCCACTGGGAAGAAAATTAACCCTACCCCAGCCAAAACAAGCACAGAGGTTCAACAAGGCCAAGTGCTGGGTCCTGCTCTTGGGTCACAACCACCCCATGCAGCGCTACAGGCTGGGGGCAGAGTGGCTGGAAAGCGGCCTGGGGGAAAGGGAGCTGGGGGTGCTGTTTGACAGCCGGCTGAACATGAGCCAGCAGTGTGCCCAGGTGGGCAAGAAGGCCAATGGCATCCTGGCCTGTATCAGGAATAGTGCGGCCAGCAGGACCAGTCAGATTATATGCACCATTTTATCTCTTTTTTGTTTGTTTCTGAAGGAAGAATATTGATTTCAGAATGCTGGGCATAATTTGAAAAGAAGTCCACAGCAAAGGCATGCAGTGCTGACCTCCACCCAATCCCTTGCACCAGCATGTTGTGCCAGGAGAGGTTGTGTGGGCATATGAGCAGTGATGGGGCCTGTGCTTGTGGGTGTTGATGGAACCGATGGGTCAGGCACTCACAAATTGAGCAGGGTGTTGTGTCTGGTCAGATACTTGCATTCTGCCCCAGCTGTTCTTGCTGACTTACTGATTTTTGTTTTCCAATCAGCATGATTGGCACGTTGTCCTTGGACACTATGAAGTGAAAACCATTCCAACAGATTAATGAGTATCTGGACTGTAAAACTAAGATTCGGGAGCTGGTACAGCTGCAGCCAGACAATGAGTGTATGTTTCTTAAGAAGCTTGCACAATCACGTTTTAATATGTCAGCTGGACTCTTATGAGTGTCACTAAAGTTCATCAGCAAAGCCTTCATGTTCTCACTGTGTCCCTGTCACTGTGAATTCAAGAGCCACTCCTCCCTTTTCTCTTTGCACATACAGTGCCACTGAGAGTAGTGGGTTTGGAGAGCAACTCCCAGGGAGGTGGAAAGAGGGAAAAAGGTTTCAGCCAGGGCTTTTGCTTTCTTCCTGTGATGCTGAGAGAAACCATAAGAGGGATGCAAAAAAGGGTAGGGAAGAGCGTGACAAAGGAATCAGGAAGACAGAAGCAATATAGAGAGCGAGGTTTCATCAGATAAGTGGTTTATTTTCATTCTAGCACTTTTTCTGATTAAGGGGTGGGACTCTGAGCTGGGAGGCTTGGCTAAAAGATCGGAGCTCCATTTTTCAGGAGCACTTCGTAAGACCAGCTTCCAGTGTGTTGGAGAGGACTCGTGGTGCCAGCAACCCGACTGCTTTGAGGCTGAGTGAATTCTTGGTGGCAAGATTCGAAACAGACACACCAGTCAACATGAGCACAGCAGGAAAAGTAAGCAAAAGTTTGTATAAGAATAGATTCTTTGCTGCAGCTGAGTAATGAATTTTTAAATGCAAATTCTTTGCAGGGACACCGTAAGTCCCGGTGGTACAGCACCAGAGGAGAGTTTAGGATGAAGCTGGTACAGGAGAACTGCCTTTATTTGCAAGCCACTATACTCTCCTAGAAAATGGTTGTTAACTCTTCAAGGCAATAGTTTATTTGAGGCAACATGAGGTAACAGCACCAGAACAAGAATAACTTTCTCTCTGGGTTAGCACACTATTTTTAATCTCTGATTGGATAGCTTAAAATATGAGAGAATGTACTAAGTGTTCAGATCAATGTATTTATCTGCTCTATCAGTTTCCATTCTGAGATCCCCCAGTGGTTTAAACTATTTTTATCTTATTTATGATTCATATCAGCTTGTTTTCTAAAACAAGGACATAGCTAATATGTGTTAAATTATGGGGTGTAATTGTGCTGACATTAGGACAGTCATTAAATTTGAATATGTATATAACAAGTCTCAAACTTAAGTTAATGAAGACCAAAAGTAAATTTCACATGCAATTCAGTACTGAGCTGGGACTGAAATGAGTAGGTACATCTTTGCTAGAAAATATGTGATGAGAGAGATGTAGGTTAATACCAGTACCCATTGCTTCTTGCACTACTGCCGAGGTGCTAACATACACCCAGACCTGCAAGAGAGTTTGATGGACAAGGAACCTAGAAATAGAAAACAACTGAAAGCACATACCTTGCTGTAATGTGCCTTAAGAAAGTACCAGGATCATTTGCTGTTACTGCCGGCTGTCTTCTCTATTCTAAAACCAAATAAAACAAGAGGAAGGCAAACAAACAAAAAAAGCCCCCCAAAAAACGCTCTCTTTAACTCTGAATTACTGCAAATGCAAAATTAATTGTAGCTCACTTGTAGATAGATTCACCACGTTCAGTCCTCTATCCAGCCTTGGACTGAGCATAGTAAGTGAAGTGTTGTAACGTAACTTAACTGCCTTGATTTCACCATGTTTATCTTGGAATGATGTGGGAGCTACCATGCATTTTATGTAACCAAGCAGCATAATCCTCATGCCCTGTAAAAGGGTGTGTTTGTGCGCCTACCCTCCCCCACCACAGTAACTTGCAGGGCTGGTAGAACACACAGAAAAAAAATTGACTCCAGCCAGTGCTTGTCTTGACAGATGAAGTGGGTGATAGCGTGCTGGTGGTGCATCTGTGGGATTCTGTCATAATCCGTAAACGTTCTCAGGGACGCAACCACCAGAACAATACACAGTTAACCAATGTCTTACAGGAGAGATTTGTTTGTTCTCAGCAATCAACAGTTGTTGGCTACCTTTGTTCTAGGAAACATTACATGTTCTTTGCATGTGCAAGTCATAAAATCATCATCGTGCTATGTGTGATAAAATATAAATACATAAACCACCATTTTTTTGGTTTTTTTAAGAAGTTTCCTGGAAAATGTGGCCCTTTAAAATGTGATCTTTGGTTCACTTGTGAATATTTTATTAGTCATGCATTTGACACATGAAATGCTACATTTAGTGTAAATGTCTCTTGAGGCAGTTTTTTCCAAAGCATTGTGCCCATCCCTCTTTGTGTCTAGCTGCTGATAGTGTGCTACTTTATTTTATATGTTTAGTATTTCCTAGTAATTATTTCCTTTGTTACCAGTTTACAGTTCATGGATAATTAGACATTATTTCTACTTCTACTTCAAAAGCTTTGATACTAAAAATTTGTTTGTTTGTTTGTTTTCCCCTGTGAATTTTGCAGCACACTGGAGTTAAGTTGGCCCAGTGATGCAGGATACTCAAGCATGTGCTAAACTTCCTTCATCATGGACTCAATTCCCCCCCATTTCCCTCTCAAGATAATGCCTCCCGAACACTTGCAGTCAGTAGACTTAATACAGTGACTGAGGATACTGTGTCATTCATAAGGTTGTCACAGAAAATCATATTCCAGGACCTGGGGTTGTTTAAAGATCTGGGATGGGCTGAGACCACCAAGGAAGGACAGGAATAGATACAGGGACAGAGAGGCCGCGCTGCTTTTGAATACACAGGGATTGAGACTGCAGGGAGGAAACCTTCTGTTTGAAAGCCTGGGAGTGAACAATGCTCCTCTCTCTTCTGAGTGTATTTTTCTCTCAGTGGCAGATGGTCAGAGGAACCCTAAGAGCTGTCAGTACCTGGACAAAACCTGAAGAACTAATGGACAAACTTTAACCTAACAGACAGGGGGAAAGAAAAAAGCTGTCTTGGGTAGTAACCCCATCTGAGTTAAATGTCCCTTCTGAGAAGGAAGGTACCTAAGCATGGATAATATTGTGCTGAAAGTACTGTTCAAGATTACCTCTGCGTACTGCTGCACCATTTAGCATAGGTGTCCTTTCAGCCATCACCTGATGGCTGAATTTGGGCTCTACTAAAACATTTATAAACCTGTATTAGGCTCCGAATTTCATTTTTAGCAACTTTGTCAGTTCCCAACACAGGCAGTTCTAGGCAGCATAGACTTTATCACTACCTGATACATGGCATCATTTAGTGTGCCATCTCCAAGAAGACACAAATATACACAAATAATCCCCGATATGGCAAAAAAAAAAATCCTCCAAGGAAGTTAGAGAAGGACCAATGAGTATGAACAAGGTATCCAGTTATCCTGGAGACTATTATACATGCTGCTGAAAACTTGATGTGACAGAAATATGAGCAAAGTCAGACATGATCTTGGTGGAGGAAAAACATGGGCTTACACTGTCCTTTGGTGTTGGGTCTTTTGCTATGTATTGTTTGGGGTTTTTCCTGTAGTTTTCCCTCTCTTCACCACAGATATGAGCAGGATTTTCATGCACCGAAATGTAAGAATCTGTCTCTGTGGTGACTTGAAAATGCAAGTGCCATTCCTGTTTTCTTTGCTCTGTTTGCAGGTTATTAAATGCAAAGCAGCAGTACTGTGGGAAGCCAATAAACCATTTAGTATTGAGGAAGTGGAAGTGGCCCCACCAAAAGAACATGAAGTTCGCATAAAGGTACTAAAAATAAAATTTAAAACAACTCTTATGACTTGCATTCTATCTTGCTTTTTATCAGAATTATTTTTATAGATTTTTAAGATCCAGTCAGAAAACATTCTACTAGAGAGCAGTTACTTATCAGTGAGCTCCTACAGAACATGTTTAAAGTCCTAAATTTGATAATGAGTTTCTTAAAAAAAAAAAAAGTTTTCACGGTTGGCTTTTTTGTTTACAGACGCTTGTTTTTCAAATAAGCTGAAAAAATTACAGTACAAGGCAAAAAATCAGAATCTCCTGTAGAGTGGAGCAAGAAATTTTCTCTTACTTTGTTTGAATCTGTGCTAGGAAATAGCCTAGTAGGGCTAGGAGCTTTCTTTTTACCTGGATATTGATCTCAGTGGAATTCAGCAGCAGTTTTAAGTTTTCATTTTAGAGCAGTTTCAAGTGTTACAGAAGTGAGAAAACCCTTTCCTGGGGTTGACGACTCCATTTGTCAGAATAAAAGTTGTAAATACATACCTGAATGTTTCAAAAGAAATACTGCTGCTTTAGCTGCAAGAAAAGGCAAAACATGATATAAAATACTATGTGTAGCCTAGATTTTTGTATATGTAGCATATACAAATATTTTAAATATATAAATAATATGTAATAATTATTATGTAATTCTCTATATCATTTTATAATACATAATTTATATAACATCTATTTTATTATATACTGTCATATAATCTAAATGTAACAAATCTAAAATATACACAATATTTCTATGTTTATAAATATGTAGTGGTTAATTTACATAATTTTGTAATATTTTTGTAATATTACAAACTTTTCTTTTTATGTATTTATATATAAACATTAGGAATAATTTAATTTATTCTGTTCTTCCTATATAATTGTATTACTAGAACATTGGTTCTGGCAGATAGTCAATGTGACTACCTATACAGCTCAGTACTGCAGAGAAAACATTCCAAAAGGAGCCTTGCTCTGTAGATTAAAGACTAATACAAACCATGAAAATCTTGAATCACACAACCAAAACTGTGTTACCTGTAGATTTATTGTATACATATTGGATTTTGGAGGAAAGCAAGTGACTTCTCCAAATGTAAGATATCATTTCACTTCCACATATGACGTGACATAGTTAAATGCTGAAATATTGTTGTCTTTGCTGTAAATCAGATCATAGCCACAGGGATCTGTCGCTCTGATGACCACGTGATAACTGGTGCACTGGTTAGTCCTTTTCCAATAATTCTTGGGCATGAAGCAGCTGGTGTTGTGGAGAGTGTTGGGCAGGGAGTGACTTCGTTCAAACCAGGTATGGAGCAGCTACTGAACACAAACCCTGTACTGAGTTTCCTGACTCCTCTTTGAACCAAATATTATTACATTTGTGTGTATTTGTATTGCTGAGGAAAATATTCCAACTTCGATTCTTTTCAAGGATACCTTTATAAGACACTACCTGTGTTTAGGTCTTTCTGTATTCCCAATCTTGATTCATTTTCTGATTTTCTATTCAGTGTCTTTTGGTTTTGGGAAAAACATCTGCAGCTTGCTTTCCACCTACAGAGCGGTTTTCCTGTCATGGGACTAAGAACATAGATTCTCTGCTGTTAGTCATAGGAAATCAGGTATTAGCTGCAGATTCTTTGAACACAGTTTATACAGCTAATCTCTCTCAAGAATAAGGCAAAGCAAAGCACTAGACAACATGTCAAAGTACCTTCTTTTAATTCTCCTAACAGCTAAATAATCCATTGACTTCAGTAAACCAGGACTTGGGTCTGTGTGTTCAATTACTTCACTTGGAAAATATCAGGGCACAACTGGAGTGCCCATCCTACTGCAGGCTTTGCATGCGGGCAGCGCCAGTGCAGGTGAGCCAGCACTGCTCCCTGAGGGCTGCATTGCTCTGAGGACACTCCTCTGGACCAGCTGCTCCTTTCACTATGTTCTCCTTGAGCAACAATGCGTAGATGGTCAGTGAAAGATGCCAGTTTTCCTCCAACTGCTGCAAGATGAGATGGGATTTCTGTATGCTTTTATAGGACTTAACAAATTCTAACAAGGGGTAAATTATAAAGAGAAAAATATGCAGTGAAAAAAATCTGCATAGAAATGCTCAATTTCCAGGCAGCTTGGTTATGATACCTGAGTAATTCACTTTTAGCGCCTCCGTACTTCCTGTATCTTTGTCCATACCGATGAGTAAGAAGTCTGTCCAAAGCAGATTGATATGTATAAGAAAAAATTTTATTACAGATTTTTGCTTTAACTCCAAACAAATATGCATATTGCAAATTTCGGTGGTAGCTCTAACTGCTTTTTCTCTTATGTCTGGGTTCATAAATCACTCTGGTGTCTCATTCTTGCTGCCCCGTGTTTCCAGGTGAGATGAAGCAGCAGGCCTGAACACACATGTGCACCAAATCACATTTTTCAGATGTTGCTTAATTTACACCTTCAAGTTCTAAAAAAGGCTCCAGGATGTGCAAAGTTTCTTTAGGAGAATGATTACTAAGCCCATGTCACATTTCTAAGTTAACTGAGGGTTGGGGTAGTGGCAGCATTTCATGTTCTGTAGGCATTTTCCATTTTTAGTGGAAATAAAAAAATTCCCTGGACTTTCAATGTGTCAAGGATTAGCCAAATTTTAAAAATGACAAATCATAAATTGATCTGTATTAGGAAATGCCTGTTTAGAGCTTATTAGGGATTTACCATACATCATTCCTGCGGAAATTGCACAGGAGCAAAAAATTGCACTGGGGAGCTATGTTCTACTTTGCTAATCATGTAATTGTGCTAGAGAAGTAGAGATGTTGGCTTAGTTTGTCTATGTTACTGCTTCTCTGACAAATATTTTGCCTACCTTTACTCCAATGCAACAGTAATAGGACTGCTAATAGCAAAGAGGCTCAAGATGACTGAAAGTTAAGGCTTAATTCCTCATTCTTTGTATGCCCAGTTTACAGCCCTGTTATCTTGGCCCTGCAGTCTAGGCAATGTCAATTTTTATTTCAGTTTCTTTATTTGTGTATTACTATTTTCCTTTTACACAGAAGATGCAATAAACTGCTGAATAAGTAGTTCAGGAATATCAGTAGCAAACATGGGTTTATGACATAGACTCAGTTCTATGGAAAGACACCAGGAATTTTGCATATCAAAATTAATTGTCATAACTTTGCCCTAATGATGTCCTTTATCTTCCAAGGGCAGCCAAAGGAAATAAAACCATCACTGTACTCCTAGTGAACATTTGCCTGGCAATTAAATACACTTGCTTCACGTTTCTACCTGCATGCTTCTTGTTTGCCTTTTCTAATCCTCTGTCATTACTGTTTTATTTCTAGGAGACAAGGTTATTCCACTCTTTATTCCACAGTGCGGGGAGTGCAAGAGTTGCTTAGGCACCAAGGGTAACCTGTGCAGTAAAAATGAGTGAGTTTTCCTTGGTTACTTACAACCCTAATTTGATTTTTCTTGATACAAAACTGATTACACACAACAGATTTCACTTGCCATTATTTCTGGTTATCTTTCAAACAGCCTTGCTTTGGGTAGAGGATTAATGCCTGATGGCACCACTAGATTCACCTGCAAAGGAAAAGCAGTTCACCATTTTCTTGGTACAAGTACCTTCACTGAGTACACAGTAGTGCATGAATCTGCTGTGGCCAAAATCGATTCTGCCGCTCCTCTGGAAAAAGTTTGTCTAATTGGCTGTGGATTTTCAACTGGTTATGGGGCTGCTCTGCAGACTGCCAAGGTAAGTATTGCGGTGGGTGTTTCTGATACCTCATGGGGTCTGTTCAGGATTGTGTGGCCTGCAAGTGGGTCATCAGCATGGCAGCCAGGAGGTATAGGCTCTGCTTACATCACATCAGGGTGGAAAGAAGATGCTAGTTCTTTGCTTACTTCAGATTCTCTGTCTCTAAGGTACTCAGAAGTCTTCAATTCAAAATTCAGTAAAAATCCTTATTACCATTTCTTAAGTTTTCCCTCATAGCTTTATCACCCCTATAAAATGTTACAACAGAGCTTTTTTGTTTTATTGTAGCTGAAGTCTAGGAATTCATAGAAGGCTATATATGTAACACTCATAATTCATAGCAATACATGAATGGCAGCTGGCACTGACTCCAGTGGAGTGACACTATAGATCTTAACACCACTGGAATATAAAGCATCATTAAAAAAAAAAAAAAAGGTGTGTCTAAGCTTGAAGCTGAGACATATAATGAAAACTTGGTCTCAGAAATGTATTTTAGGGATAATTTCTCTTAGCCATATGTAGGTTTGTAACAGTATAGCTGGCTACTGCACTAGTAGGTATGCATTTGCAAATTCCTCCTCTAATCTCTAGATTAAAAAAGTGTCTTAAGTGAAATCATGTTAATAATGAGAAAATGCATTGTACTTTTCCTAGACTGTAACAGTATTCCATATTTACATGGTTATTATAGGTGGAACCAGGCTCCACCTGTGCTGTCTTTGGCCTTGGAGGAGTTGGCCTCTCCGTTATCATAGGCTGCAAGGTGGCTGGAGCTTCCCGCATCATTGCCGTGGATATCAATAGTGACAAGTTTGCCAAGGCCAGAGAGCTGGGAGCCACTGACTGTGTCAACCCTAAAGATTTCCAGAAGCCCATTCATGAAGTGTTGATCGAAATGACTGGCCAGGGTGTGGATTACTCCTTCGAGGTCATCGGCCGCACGGATACCATGGTAATGCAACCACAGGGTGTGGCCAAATGAGGCACTAGATTGTTAGCACTCTCTTTACCAACCCACTGAGCACCAAGGATGAGGAGCTGAGAGCCACTGGCAAAGTAGCAAGCTAACCTGTCAAGTCTGCCACTGAGATGCAGGGACAGAAGCATGCTCAGAAACTTAGGAAAGGGAACTTCATTGTAGTGCCCTGGCCTAATCAGAGTGGCTAAATTTCACATAGCCCATTATCTGCTTTCCAACTGTGCCTTATCACTAATGACTGAGACAAACTGGGGAGGGAAGGAGAACAAAGCTAGAAATACCTAACAGCAGATACAATGGTGTGAGCAGATACAATGGAAATTTTTTTATGTGGTCCCAGTTACAAAAAATGAATTGCAAGTAGAACCCTGGGAGGAGGAGGAGTTCAAACTTTCGTGCCCCAGTGGCAAATCTTTTATGACTCTGGGTGTGCCTCTGTTTCCAACACAGACCGCAGCCTTGGCCTGTTGCCAGTATAACTACGGAGTCAGTGTGATTGTGGGAGTGCCCCCTGCAGCACAAAAAATCACTTTTGATCCCATGCTCCTCTTCACTGGTCGCAGCTGGAAAGGCTCTGTCTTTGGAGGTAAGGACTTGGAAAGTTGTGGTTTAATTGGCTTGGGAAACTTGTAAGTCATCTTGGATGAAATAGGGTATGTCAAATTCATTGCTTAGATTTTCTTAATGGAAGTAATATTGATAGCTGTTCTGCTGACAAAGTATATAAGGAATTAATTATGGGAACTCTTAGTTTACGCCAAGAGAAGGAGGGAGAAAAACAAAAAGGAGGAAGAAAGGGAAGAGAAGAAGAGAGAGAGAAAGGAGGAGATAAAATGACAGAAAATAGAGGAAAAGATAGAGGAAATAAGAAAGAAAATAAGAGGAGGAAATGAGAAAAAAGAAAGGGAGAGAGAAAGGTAGAACAAAGAAAAGGTGGGGAGGGAAAGGAGGAGAAGAGAAAAATAAAGCAGAGGAAATGAGATAAGGAAAGATAGGAGAAGGACAAAGGGAGAGAAAAGAGAAAATGATAAAAAGATAAAGCGGGGAAGAGAGGAGAGAGGGAGTGGGACAAAAAGAGCCACAGCAAAAAAAAAAAAAAGAGAACTAGAGGGAGAGAAAGAGAGGGAGAGAGACAGTGGGAGAAATGGAGACTCAGGACCATAAAGGACATCAGGGGTCATACCAGCTGATTTCCACATATGTCAGACCCCAGCTCAGCCCCTGGACAGCTGCTGACAGTTCCTTCCAGTTCTTTCTCTTTTTGGAGCTCTCCCAGCAGAGTCCCACACGCAGCATATCCTAGCTCACTCAACACAAAGCTGAAGGCCACAGAAAACTTGTTTCCAACAACAGGTTTTCGCACTCACAACCAGTTTGATGTATTCAACAGGCACCTGAATAAAATAGCAGAGACAAATTAGATTCCTCTGGAAGGGCATCCTACTGCTTGTGACAGCTTTATCTAATAGTGCTTGTAAGAAAAAAGATACACATCCACCAGCCACCCCCAATTCTGACCAGACAATCAAGTTTCCACTTAGCAGATTACCAATGGGTGTCAGTATTATGGTTTTTGTATGAAATGGGATTAAGTTGAAACAGTATTTGATGTGGGGGAAAGTTTGGATTCTGTAAAGATTCAAATACTTACTGGTCTTCTACCAGTAAAGCACTTACTGGGTTTGTCACATGTGGAATAGCTGCACTTCATCCCATGTTTCCTGCTGGCACCCTCTTACAAAGGTAAAGACATGCTGCAATATTTCATCCTGTTACTCTGCTATAGCAAGTTTATCTAACATTTAAGCTGCTGTGGGTTTTATCTATTTTCACAAGCATTTAATGTTGCATTATCCATTGTCTCTGGGGTTTTTTTCAGGCTGGAAGAGTAAAGATTCAGTCCCTAAACTGGTTGCTGACTACATGAATAAAAAATTTGTTCTGGATCCATTAATAACCCACACACTTCCTTTCACAAAAATCAATGAAGGATTTGATCTGCTGAGGACAGGGAAGAGGTAAACATTGTTTCATTGTAAATGTGCATGCAGTTCAGCACAGTAAAGATTCTGTATAAATAGCTTAAAGGAGCTGTACAGTAAGACAGAGCCTGACTTCACAGCAGAGAATGGGTAAAGGCAGCCAACTATGCCCCTTAATCTCTCCCAGTGTGTGCCCAGGTGTTGCATCTGTGACAATAAAGCCAGCAAACCTTCAGCTTTTGAAATGCAGTGGGCCCTGGCCTTCCTTTCAGGGGTGAGAGTGAGAAAAGACAACGCAAATGAGGAAGTCTTTGCCCACTACTCATTGGAAAAGAGCACACAGCCAAGGGAGCATGGGAGTGCCAAGCTGCAGAGTGCCAGGGGTTAGCTACGTCTCATTCCAAGAAACATTTCAGGATGAGGAGCAGGAACACAGTGAAAGCCTATGTTTATTGTAAGAGCAACTTACCATTCCTCTTGTGTGTTATGTAACAGCCCCAGTGCAATTGGTTCTGAAGTCTCTGGGTACTCTACCTTGAACTTCAGAGCTTTTCAAAAAGGAAAGTGTTTGCTGTATGTATACATTACAAACTCAGAATTTAGCTCTTGTGCATTCCTCAAATATTGTGAAAGTTCAGCTCACACTCTGCTTTCATAGGGTATTGAAATTGGAAATATTTTTTGCCAAAGACATTTGCCAAGGTTCATCGTGGAAATTCAAAATTGTCCTTGGCAGAAATAGGAAGTACTTTTGTATATCTTAGTGTGTGAGGACTACCCTTTTTTCAATTCTAGGTGTTTATAACTTACACAGTCTGGAGAATTACCTTCATGTTTTCTTTTAATCGTTGTTTTCTAGCAGTTATTTTAGGTGTTACTTGCTCTGAATAGAAAAAGCGTGTAACAGAAGAATTTAAACCCCTGAGGTTTGTTCTCAGGCTTTAATGATGCAGCACACACTTCATTTTATGATTGTCCTTATTTTAGATGTATTATAAATGTTAGTTTTAGTTTTTAGAGTAACAAATGGGAAAGTGGTGAGGACAGAGATGCCATCAGCTTTGCTAGAATACTGACAGTCAACCTGAAGACAGAGGCACATTGCAGCTGATCATTTTTACTGAGTGAAATACTTCAGTGTTTCAGCACAGAATAAGGTTGTACCAGTTAGAGGTTACCCTTACAGCCATTTGTAATTGGAAAAATGGATCTAAGCCCCCCTCCCAAGAAGTTGCCAGGCTATAGTTGGTAATTAAATACCGGGAGCCCTGGGCCTCACCAGTGAAGGCTTTGCAGTCTTACCTGAATTTTGTTCTCTGCAACCAGGTTTGCACATCTGCTCTGTCATTTTGCTGCAAGCTGGGAGGGGGGGCAGGCAGGGGGGGAATACCCTGGTTGACAGCAGTAGCCTAGATTATCAGAGAAAACAGCAGTGTTCTGCTGATGTTAGCCCAGGGCTTTTCTACAGTTATTAACTTGTCATTTTATATTGCAGTATTCGCAGCGTCCTGATGTTTTAGGATTCTCTAATGTTAAGCAGCAGATGGCTCAGCACCAGTACAAACTTTACCATCCTCCAATACAACTGATATGAAATACAAACCAAGACATTCCTGAAAGGTCTACCACCACCATCATCGAATAAAAGGATCAAGCTCAAACTCCACACTTCAAGAACAACATTTATAAATGAAATAATCTTTTTCTTTCTACCTCTTTCTCCTCATTCTTGTTTTAAATCCTCTACATTGTGCTGTAATTTTTTAATAGCCAGTTATGAGTTACAGAAGTTGCTGCTGCCACAGGTGTTATAAAAATTTTGAATTTTTTAAATTACTTATAATATGCAATCTTTTAATGAAACAAAAATGAAGAAAGCAGGGCTTCCGTAACACCGCAAGCCTAAGAGACTTGTGCATGCAGTTCAGTACGGTAAAACAGTTAGAACTATGTATCCACCCTAAATGACTTGAGCTTTCCAGTGCCTGAAAGGCAAGGAAATTACTGCAGAAATTAAAATTTATGGTGACCATGTGTTCGAGTTAATAATTTCAATAAATGATATTTAAGTAAATCACAGACAGGTACTGAAGAATGTCTCATCACTGGATATTTTAGCAAATTAACACTTCCAGACATCTTATGTAAAACTGCTGTGGTGGTGTTCTGTGTTGTGGTTTGTCTTTGGTGGTTTTTGTTGTTTTTTTTTTCTTTACCTTTGTGCCTCTTTCTTGGGGTTGTTTTAGTTGTTGATCAGTATGGTTTTAGATCTTTGGCCAGTTTATACAAGTGCATCTGATGTTTGGGAAACAATGTGAAGAAATATGAATGTGCATCAAATATTGATTTTTGTTTCCATTACATAAAGGGGAGGTTTCTTAACCTCTTAAGTGTGAATACAGAGTAAAGGGGAAAAAGCAGGTGACTGGTAACAGTTTGCAACAACTCAAAACATAAAGCATCTTGCTGCTTTCTGCATTTGTAATGTGGAAACAGGAATAGAGGCTATTTCTATCTTGGCAAATATGGTCAGCATTGACTTATCTTTTGAAAGGACTAATCAGAGCTTGCAGGCACTCATTCACATGCATGGCAGCTGGGTAGGAGTGTCTGTGAAGTAAGGGGACTCTGTGCTACTGATGAGTTACTTTTTTGTGTCAGTAAAAAGACTCTTTGAGCTGCCCAGCTAGTTTAATGATTTGAGGACAAGTTTACCGAGATTACACTTTAACAGAAGAAGATCCTTAAACATGTGTATAAACTAAATTTACATAATTAAGACCTAAACTTCAGTCTTTAGAGTAGAAGACGGAAAAAATAGAGCCAGAGAATAAATTACAACAAATCTCATTTCTGTGCTCTTCAGGATGATGCAAAGCCCATTTTTGTTGTTGCCTAGCATAGTAAACACCTCCTGTTAGTTTCTTTACTAGGATAGTTGCTAGTGTCCAAAACAATAAACCATTCTCCTTAGGGACATTCTATAAGGCAGCCATCTAGTTCTGTCTCCACATGGAGGAATGAAGTGTCTTCTGACTGGAGAACAACAAAAAGTTCATAGTTACTTCCCTAGAGTATTATGCCCTGCAGATCCTCATCAACACTCAGCTGAAGATCAGTTTGTTTGTGTGATTGTACAGCGTGGACAGAAGGTTTCTGGCAGATCTTCCTAATGGCTCTCTGGCTCTGAGGTACTCCAGGTGGGTTCAGGGCAACATATAGCAACTCTGTGTGAGCCTCCATTTAGGAGCTTTCCTGGGAGCAAGTAGAGACCACAGTCCCCATCGGAGCACCAGATGTCCACTAGCACATGATGACACTACAAAAAATCCACAAAAGAACATGACAAACCCAGTAATTTCCCAAGAAACAAACTCTCCATCTGACAAAGCACAAATGGCGTTTCCTCAGACCTTAAACTATGCCAGTGTTTACTGAACATCACTCGGCTTCGCACACAGCTGAGCACTCCCATGTTTCTGCTCTCCCACCACATCCCACCCGCCCAGCCACTCCCCCTGGAAACAGCACAGGACAGTTGTGCAACTCCAGCAGCACATGCTGCAGCGTGCAGAGACATGCACTGTGCAGCTCTGTTTTTACATGCTTGTGAGATCAGCCTCCCTGACAGTGCATCATGGCCCAATGATCATTCCCACACAGCATAATCCCCTTTGCTGCTTCCAGGTTATCAGATAGAGAGCATTGATCCCAGCAATAAAAATATCTGTGCTACACAGATACCTGGGAGACAACAAGCCTGTGTTTTGTTCAAGGGTTGTAACATCTCTGGGCAAATGAAAAAAATTTTTCTCTTACAGATACATAAATCATAAGTCATGACAGATTTATTTATTTTTTTAATGCAGCAGGCAGACCAGGCTGAATATTGAGCATCTTAAAAACTTCATTCTAAAACTCTTTATTCCTGGGAAATCATACATCACCAGTGTTCATGGTCTGATTGAAGCTACAAAAAGTGTGAAAACAATGTATGAAAAAGTAGAAATTTCATGGGAAAAACTGGTTCACCTGAAATACAGATCAAAATGATCCACAAGTGCATGTTGGCTCCAGTGCCAACTGCTCATCTCCAAGACAGGAGCATGGCAACAGCTGGCCATCACCACCTAGAGGTTGGGCTTGACCAGCAGTGCCAAGAAGCAATTCCATGTGGCTGGAACCGCTGGCACACCACAGGGCCACCATGCTCTGTGCAAGAGCTCAGCCAGCTGCTGGGGCACAGTAGTGCTGCTGGGCGGCATCGGTGAAGCTGCAGATGGGTTCAGGGAACTTGAGACTTGGGGGCTCAACCTGCCAACACCAGGTGCTGCAACTGCTGCTGACCTTCCCCCTCAGCCCATGAAGCAGGGTTGGGACACATGGTAGCAAGCGCCAATGCAAACCTCTGTGTGCAGTACCCTGAACACAGAAACGTGGGACTGACATCTTCCCAAATGCAGAAGCAGTTCCCAAACACATATGCTGCTCCTCTCAGCCTGGTTCTCCAACAAGCTCTTACTCATCCATTCTCCTATAAATCACGTTGTCCAATGCCTCAGCAGGAAACAGCTCTGTGGGAACCCAGAGAGCTTGGGGAGAGTGAGCCCACTCACAGATTGGGTTACATATCAGTGAAGGAAATGTGTCCTTGGAAAAAGTCCCTTCCTGAGACACTACTCAGGTGAAAACAGCTGCAATACCACAGATAGTAAAGCTTCAATCCAGAAGGACATGTGTGTTTGTACATCACACCATGTTTTCATTACCTTTTGTTTTTTCTTCTTTTTTTTCTTTGAATTTTTAATCCTTTAGTAAATACCTTGGTGTGAACGTCCACCAGGTCAAACGCTCTGCCTTGGCAATCCAGAGGTACTGAGGAAGCCCCAGCAGTGCTGCAAATCTCCTCCCTCCACACCTGCCAGAAAACAACTGGAGGGAAAAAAAATCTTCCTATGCTCTGGACGCCCTTCAGGCAGGGAGAGCAGGGAGTGGCCCAAGGGCAGAGTCACTGATAAAAGCCACCCTGGAGGACTTCTGACCCCATCCAGCTATCCAGCTCCCTCCCTCAGCACTCCCTGTGCTCCTCAGCGTCCAGCATCCGACACAGATTAACCACAGCTCTCTGCTCTCCAGCGACGGTGCCACGCCGAGAGTGCTCCAGTTCCACAGCTGGGAGACTTCACAACACAGAACTTCAGCCAGACAGGCAGCAGCTTCCCTCCAGCCTGATACAGCAACGGGAACGCCTCTGCTAAGACCACATGGCCACTTCGGGAAAAGTAAGGACAATGCCTTTTCCATCTTCCTTTCCAAGCTGCCCTGCTCTTGGGGGAATACTCTGCAAATGGCTCAGCCTGTGCACTGCTACTGCATGCCCTCTCTCCTCCCACCTTACTCCCCCAGCTCTTCCAAACCCCTTTGAATTACACGAG
>NW_020897702.1:0-35831 GCF_003984885.1 Neopelma chrysocephalum
AAGACAGAAGGACAGGTGACATAGTGCAGAGGCTTAGATCGATGGACAAATTTCTGAATTTCTTGTGCTCTTGTTTCAAGCTTTAGTTGTCCCTCACTTACTATTGATTGGGATTAAAATGCATTCTGCTGCTTATATGTTCTGATACTTTAGACCTCTTTTTTTTGCTGTCCCTGAATAAATGTTTAACTTAACTTGTTTAAGTTTCAACATAAATTCAACTCATTAAATTAACTTTGGTAAATATGAGCAGGGGATCCAATGAAAATCCAAATGACTGCAAGTCAGTTTTCTCATGTGATTGCTTTGCAGGATCAAAAGTAAACATAATGTATCACTGATAACTTTGATCTTTTTATTTTAATATTATCATTTTTTATGTAAGACACTAAAAGCTTTGGGATCTTGTAGGTTATTACAGTTAGGAGGAGAACATGTTGAGAGGATCCAATGCTTTCTTCAGGTAATGTTTGTGTTTCCAAAAACTCATACAAAATATGGACTTGACGAATAGTATGGAAAATGAAATTACAAGAGAAAATTTCCTGCCTTAGTGAAACATGTTTTCTTCATTCATTATGGTCTAAAATCTTTGTAGTTCTTTCGCAGAATTACATTTAATCTGATGGTTAAATTGTTTGTTTCCTTCTCCACCCTTCTTTTTTTTCTGTTTTCTGTTTTTTAATCTTTCTCAATTCTTTCTGACCTCCACAATTTTAACATTATATCCCAGGGGTCTTCTGTCCAAAAAGTTCAGGTGGCTAGTGACTGCAATTATTTTGTTTCAATT
Organism: Neopelma chrysocephalum; assembly: GCF_003984885.1. Taxonomy (NCBI): domain Eukaryota; kingdom Metazoa; phylum Chordata; class Aves; order Passeriformes; family Pipridae; genus Neopelma; species Neopelma chrysocephalum. The sequence goes on from NW_020897702.1 coordinate 791, forward strand.
TGGAGGCTTCCCTAATAAGTTTAATAATTTCTGCTGCTTTTGATAAAAAAATTGTAATTTTTCCTACTGAGTTGGAGAATTTTAATCAAACATCTCTACAATGTTCTCACAAATTTTTTTCTTTTGAAGATCTTTCTCCTATTACTGTATGTGTACAAATACAACAATATTCTGTGACCAGTGCTATTAAGCATTCTGCAGTTTTATCTTTTGTTGTTGTTATTTTAAAGCACAATGGGCAATGTCAGCCATGACATGAATGATTAAAATGCATCATATTTGTGTGCAATAATATAAGCACAGACTCTGGGCCTGTGAGATAATTTTTCATATTCTGTATATTGCTATTCCTTTAGTTTTAAGAGCATCGAGGACATTGATCATGTGGAAGTTATGAGGTGGAAGCATCTTCTCTATGATTAAAAGAAACTCAAAAGAATATACTCTAAAACAATTTCTAAGAAAATGCACTTTAAGTAACTAACCTCAATAGAATTTGTGATATTCTCCATGAGAAATTGTAATATATCCCTTGCATAAAGTGCAAGTATTGTAAGGCAGAGAGAGATTTACCCAGAGGCATTTGAGAAATGCAGGAGAAATGCAGTTTTGGCTGATAATTAATTAAAAGGAACCCATACAATAAAAATAAAGAAAAAGGAAACTAAATTATTAAGTATGATCAGTTTTCACAGGCAAGGGCTTATAAACAATAAGCAATATTGAAAATCAATAGAATCAAAAGCAACGAAATTATTATTTTTCACCATGTACAGAGGAAATATTGATTGACGAATAAAACTCACTATGGTGTGATGTCATTTGGATTAAGACAGTGACTATTTGAATAAGCATGGATAATAGGTAGGGGTTAAAAGAAGTCTAAATATTCACACTTTATTGAATTAACAAAATCACAAGCATCTGGACATAAGGAGAAGCATTTATAGTGTTCAAGAAGAGGAGCTGAATGCGCTCTGACAAGAAAAACTCAGAAGAGAAAGGGAATACTTAAGTTTGCCAAACTTGGCATATTCTTACAGAAATAAGAGCTCTGCTGCTCGGATTGTTGAAGAGGAAGATTGATCCTTTCAGAGTTTGGCCTCTTTTTTTTTACCTCAAAGTCTGGTTTGTGAAATATCTAGATACTAAACCTAATTTGTCAATGTGAGCAATCTGGTGCCAACACAATCTGGAGGAACCACAGGGGGAGCTGAGAGAACAGGCAGAAGCTCACAATTTGCATGACAGTGGCTGATGGGACCTGAGCAAGGCCAGGAGAAGTGGAAACCAAATCCCCACAGGTATAAAAGAAGTCCCTGGGGACCATTAGTGACCAGGAGCTCTTTGAACAGAGTTGTCAAACAGGGTGTGGGATATCAACCAGGGTGTGGCATGGCAGTTTGGGCTGAAGGGCACACAGGGAGAGTGCTGTAGCTCTGCAGGCTCAACCAGGGAGCAACAACTTTCATCTGGCAGAAAACCATAGAACCATAGAATCAGCTGGGTTGGAAGGGACCTCCGAGATCATCAAGTCCAACCTTTGATCCAACACCACAGTGGTTACTAGACCATGGCACTAAGTGCCACATCCAGTCTTACCTTAAAAACCTCCAAGGACGGGGAATCCACCCCTTCCCTGGGCAGCCCGTTCCAATATCTGATTACTCTCTCTGTAAAAAATTTCTTCCTAATATCCAACCTAAACCTCCCCTGGCACACCTTAAGACCATGCCCTCTTGTCTTGCTGATAGTTGCCTGGGAGAAGAAACCAACCCTTACCTGGCTACAACCTCCTTTCAGGTAGTTGTAGAGAGTGATGAGGTCTCCCCTGAGCCTCCTCTTCTCCAGGCTGAACAACCCCAGTTCCCTCAGCCTCTCCTCATAGGACTTGTGCTCCAGTCCCTTCACCTGGACCTGCTCCAGCACCTCAATATCCTTCCTGAACTGAGGGGCCCAGAACTGGACACAGTACTCTAGATGTGGCCTCACCAGTGCTGAGTACAGGGGAAGAATCATTTCCCTGGACCTGTTGACCACACTGTTCCTGATCCAGGCCAGGATGCCATTGGCCTTCTTGGCCACCTGGGCACACTGCAGGCTCATGTTCAGCTTCCTGTCAATCCAAACTCCCAGGTCCATCTCTGCCTGGTTGCTCTCCAACGACCCTCTGCCCAGCCTGTAGGGCTGCATGGGATTGTTGTGGCCAAAGTGCAGGACCTGGCACTTGGCCTTGTTGAACCTCATCCTGTTGGAATCAGCCCAACTCTCCAACCTGTCCAGGTCCCTCTGCAGAGCCAACCTACCTTCCAGCTGATCGACACTCCCCCCCCAACTTTGTGTCATCTGCAAATTTGCTGATGGTGGGCTCAATCCCCTCATCTAAATCATCAATAAAGATAATAAATAGAACTGAGCCCAACACTGATCCATGGGGAACACCACTAGTGACCAACTGCCAACTGGATGCAGCACCATTCCCCACCACTCTCTGGGCCCAGCCCTCCAGCCAGTTCCTAACCCAGCAGAGAGTGCCCCTGTCCAAGCCGTGGGCTGCCAGCTTTTTCAGGAGTATGCTGTGGGAGACGGTGTCAAAGGCTTTGCTGAAGTCCAAGTAGACTACATCCACAGCCTTCCCCTCATCCACCAGGCGAGTCCACCTGATCATAAAAGGAGATCAGGTTGGTCAGAAAGGACCTGCCCTTCCTAAACCCGTGCTAACTGGGTCTGAACCACTGCCCATCCTGTAGGTGCTGTATGATTGCACTTAGGATGATCTGCTCCATAACCTTGCCAGGCACTGAGGTCAGGCTGCCAGGCCTGTAGTTTCCTGGGTCCTTCTTCCGGCCCTTTTTGTGGATTGGCGTGACATTGCCCTCTCTAAGCTCTGTATCCACGACAACTGATGAAGCTGCCCAGACAGAGCTCCAGTGGGAACATGCTGCCACCCTGGCTTTGGGCCCAAATGACAGCATTGAGCTCACCAGTGGAAGGCGTGTCCACATTGAGGAACTCCTCCACTTAATCTTTAAAATTAGTCTACTTTTATTTAGATTTCTACACTTGGGTTTATTAACTTAATTTGCATTGAAGCAATGCACATAAGTGAACATGAGAAACTCAGAACTGTTTTATAGATTAAACATAAACACTTCCAAAGGGTTGTAGACTTTGATATAATATTTTTTCTGTACCATAAACTATCAGACTTTATCCATCTCACTGAAGGATATTTCCACAGAGATTCAGTGACATTATGTATCTTTATCTCCCTCCTTACCCCACACTAGTGGCCTTTTGAATGGTACAGGTCATAAGAAAGTGAGCAAAGCAAATATTTTAAGCACATGCAGAGGTAACAGCTTTTCATAGAGATAGCCCAGTGCTCAGTCAAAAACTGAGACTGCGCAATGTACTTACTGTCACCCCTGTGTGCAGCAGGGGGCCTGTGCCACCCAAATTACTCCTGAGAAAAGGCATCTGTGCTTCCTGAGGGGGATGTATCCCATCTCCCCTCATACCTTCCACCCCAGTGTGGATCGTGTCATTGACCTCTCTATTTACTCTGTGTCATCCTTGCATTTATAGGCAATTAGTTAGGTGGTGTTACTTACCTCACACATTCCACAGGGGTTAACGCTTTTAGATGTGAACATTGACCCACATAAAACCACTGTAAGTTATTTTTTTTTCCACTACATAAACACTAGTCTATTTTTTAACTAGTTCTTTATTCTTTTCTGTGTCTTAATCTGGATCTCTGAAGGTTGTAGTTTTAAGATGAGGCCTGTCATGTAAAACTTGATCAAAGGCTTGCTACAAATCCAAATAAAATATATTATATGCACAGTCTTTGTCAATCTTGCCTGTAAAATGAAGATATAGGTACAAAAATCTTAAGCTGTAGCATTGTATTTTCAAGCATTACAATATGATCTGGTCTAGAACAGGCAGCAGTTACGAGTATTGAGGCCATGTTGCTGAGAACACAGCTGCGTTGGGCAGGACATGTCTTCAGGATGAAGGACCACTGCCTCCCTAAGATCCCGCTTTATGGTGAACTTGCCACTGGCTGCCGCAAGAGAGGAGCCCTGAAGAGAAGATACAAGGACTCCCTGAAACAACATCTCAGCCTCGGACATATTGATCAGCATAACTGGTCTACTCTGGCCTCCAGTTTGGAGGTCTGGAGACACACCATCTATAATGCTCCTGCTTCTTTTGAGAACGCACGCAGGATCACCCTTGAGGAGAAAAGACAACACAGAAAGAATCGTGTCTTGCAGAATATACCACCTAAGGAGTCTTTCTGCTGTGCCTTTTGCAACCGGACTTGTGTATCTCCCATTGGCCTTTTTAGCCACCAGCAAGCTTGTAGCAAATGTGGGTAGAGCCCTTCCCAAATCTTTGTTCACAAAGCCTAGCCATGATGATGAATATGATCTGCTACAGAGGGATATTCTTCTGATGTTTCATTTGTAGTATATACTGTTCCATGAAAGAAGAAATCCTTAGTAATTTTTACTCTGTAAAGTACAAAAAAAATGCCAGAGCAAGTAAAGCATAATGTGAAGACCTGCAGTTTCTCTTTAAAGACAGCAGTGGGTTTTGTTTTGGCTTTTATTGTTATTGCTTAAGGGGGTTTGTTTATTTGCTTGATTCCTTATATTTAAGATAATTGTTCGATGATTTTTATTTGTTGCCAAATACAGCAATTAGAACTCTTCTGTAGACTTGCATATGTTTTAAATTGTCTTGTCACTGGGGATAGTAAAAACTTTGGTTAGAGAACAATACCGTTGTTCCGCAAATCAGGAGGTTCATGTTTTTACTGATGAGAGAGATTTCCTTGGTACCCAAGTCAGTTGGAGTCTTTGCATAATTTTGAAATTATCTATCTATTTTTAAAATATGCCCATCACGTCAAAGAGATATGAAAAGAGCCACAGAACAGCACAAAGAGAAACTCTGTTCCTCACTGTCTTTTTTTTGCTTCTTATTGCTACATACCTCCTAGGTCCATTGTTCAGCAAACTGGCTCAAGGCAGAGCTTTTTGTCAAGGACTGAAAAGTAGCATAGATTTTGGCATTTGCTATTCAGAATGGCAGGGACAAGTGTACTATTTGAGGTGGTACTATCAAGGAAACTACTATTGGCATATCTCAATTCTCCTACAGATACAACTTTAGAGTTACTTTAAAGTACACTTCTTTGGGAATGGTTTTATTTCACTTCATTCCTCCTTGAATAGCACTATACCATTGCAGAAGTGGCAGGATGGATCTCTGTACTGAGCCCCGTATTTCCTAATGATACTAACACGACAGGCATAGCAGAGCTTGGCATCTGTGAACTCACAGCATCAGAGAATTACAGAATATGCTGAGTTGGAAGAGACTCACAAGGATCATTGAGTCCAAATCCTGGCCCTGCACAGGACCTTCACACTGATGTTAGTAGTTGATTGGAAGGACAAAAACTCTCCTGCAAAACAAAATCTAATTTACTGGTTCACCAAAGATTTATGGAATATAAAAGAGAGGAAAAAGAAGGAAAAAATTCCCTTAACATCTATGAATACTAATTATTTTCTTCATAATTTCTAAACTTTCCCCATACTATTTAACCCTGCAATTACCTAGAAACCTGATTACTTTTTCTGTGCTCTGTATGATTCTTTCCCAACATGTGCTACAACTTATTGACCTTATTGGGTCAGCTACTTCAAGTGTCTAGAGACTTGGGTCATAGTTGGGAAGAACAACTTTGGCTAATTTGCAAGGCTTTTCCCCACCAAAAATTGCACACTATTACCCCCATAATAACCCTAGCTTCCTTTTCTTGTTAGTATTCTTTATGACAGCACATCTACACATCATATTTATATTCTATTCAGTTTTTTTCCAGTAGTCATATTTGATTAATTCAGTAAATGCAGGCAGATAAGCAGAAGTTCTTGACTTCTTGTTTTTATCAAGATTATTGCAAACAATTTCCTGAGTCTTCATACAGTGTGAGCTAATACACCATGCAGGAAGAAACTTGGAACTTTGTTGTGTACAAACAACAAAATAACACACTACTGTTGTCACATTACTGTGCATTATAACTTTAAATGTACCAGTGATATTTTTGAGTGTCAGGAGGATAATCTGAAGAACTGGGTAGGTATTAATGGGCACAGACTAGAGCATACCCTGATCCTGGAAATTTTTGTTGGCTCTTGGCCAGGGTCCCAAATTAGTATACAAATATTTCCCTAACTCAGGAAATTTTAATGGAGAATTTAAATTATTAAGATACCAAAATACCTTATATCAACATCTTTGAACCTTATTGTTTCACATTTTTATAAAGGAAAAAAATTAAAACCTAATTTGGTACACTGCTGTTATTGTCTTTTTATAATCATAGATGCATAGGTTAATTTTAATAACTGGTGAGACTATGTCCAGGAAATCATATGCCAATAACACTAATAATTAATAATAATAATAATAATAATCAGTTTAGAAGTAATGTAGTAAATTCATACATAAATATGAGTCTGATTTATACAGATAAGTTCCAGTTTATAAACAAGGGAACAAAGACATAGAGTGATGAAGTGACATCAACATTTTGTGTACAATAAAAGCTAGCCTGTGACATACTCCTTCACTCCTGACTCAGAACCCAGTGGTTTGTACAGTGTATCATGTACCATGATATACATAGAATTCTATGTTCCTTCTCTTTTAGCTTTCCGAAAAATAGTTATCTCTCCAGAGGTAAGGTTCAGGGCAAATCTAGGAGGTACAGGAATGAGATATTACTAAATAGTGTTGAATGTAATTTATATTTACATACAATAACAGGAAACAACAAGTTTATGTGTCTAAGTAGTAGATTTTACTTCTTAAAATTTCAGAATTTGAAGTTTTATGTGATGGAATTTGAGAGATCAAGCTCAAAAACCTGTCGACTTGGAGTTCCCAGATGATAAGCCTGTATAAGGTATTGTAGAATCAAAATGATATAGCTTCTGTGCAGAAAGACCGCATAATAAAGTGTCACCTTTACATGCCGTGTAAGAACTTTCAATGGAGCTTACTAGACTGAGCAGCGATGGACCAGGTGAAACCAGGAATTAACTGGCTTCAGATCTACTGCTGTTAAAATGAGATTTCCAATTATTCAGTCATTCTCATTTTTCAAAATTTCCTCTAAACATTTTGATCTGATAGCAGTCTTATTCATGTTATGAAACTTTTTTCCCTTATGTCAGATTCTTTACAACTAATTTTCAAACTGTACGGCATATCAGGAAAGACACTGAGATGCTGGAGCAGGTCCAGAGAAAAGCAACAAGGCTAGTGAAGGGACTGGAGCACAAGTCCTATGAGGAGAGGCTGAGGGAACTGGGGTTGTTCAGCCTGGAGAAGAGGAGGCTCAGGGGAGACCTCATCACTCTCTACAACTATCTGAAAGGAGGTTGTAACCAGGTGGGGTTGGTTTCTTCTCCCAGGCAACCAGCAGTAGGATAAGTAGGCATGGTCTTAAGGTGTGCCAGGGGAGGTTTAGGTTGGATATTAGGAAGAAATTTTTTACAGAGAGAGTAATCAGATATTGGAACGGGCTGCCCAGGGAAGTGGTGGATTCTCTGTCCTTGGAGGTTTTTAAGATGAGACTGGATGTGGCACTTAGTGCCATGATCTAGTAACCATGGATCAAAGGTTGGACTTGATGATCTTGGAGATCTTTTTCAACCTGGTCGATTCTATGATTCTATGATATAAAAAAATGTATTTATTCTTAGTGGTGACTTAACTTAAATGGGTTCAAAATTCCTTTAGGAATACAAAACAGTTAATCAGGTCTATTTTTTTTCTTACTGATTTATTTATAATATTCAAAACCAATTAAAATTTTCTCTAATTATTAGACATACCTTATCTTCTCTAAGACATATAAAAATAAAAATAATTAAATAATTAAATAACAGCAGGGAAATTGAGTATAAAGAATGACCAAACCAATTGTAAGACATTAGTAGAAAAACTTCTGGGAAATTTACCCACAATTTCAATGATGTCTTCTGGTTGCTAAAATTATTTGTATTTTCTATTTGGAAATATATAGGAAAGGTATGGGAAAAAAGTGCTTATAAATTTTTCCCAGATAATACAGACTAGAGAATTGGGAAAGAAAAAAAATGCCTACTTTCTGGTTTATATTTACTTAACTTTGTAAGAAATACCACCTACACTGTAGCTACAGTACAGCACAGTTTAAAACTGTTATGTAAGAACCAAGTAATTCAAATGAAAAATGAGTGGTTAAAAACTGATTCTGTAATCTCTGCAATGTAATTACCCTGCCTAGTTTATGAAAGTCTGGCAGTATTTTCATGTGTTCCTTTGGAATCCATTTATTAATTAAAAAATTAGGTCAGCTCCATTGACCTAATTAACTCTAATAAAACCAACTAGGTCATAGTTAAGATTCTCCTTTCACATAGGTATTTTCTGTCTCTTTAGTGTCATTGTAATTTAAGTCTAGAGGGCTAGTACAATTAATTCTTTCATACTCCTTGTATTTTACTGTGATGCTTGAGCTGTTTATTTAAAGAAGCGTGAGTCCCACAGCAAACAAAAACCGGGGGCAAAATACTTGAAATGCCAGATCTAGCATCTGTATTATTCATGGCATTTGTAGTCTCTGTAGAAACATAAGGGAGAACAAAATCTGTACAAGAAAAAGTGAAGAGTGTTATAATCCTCCCTGTATTGTCACCGCATCTTCCAGGGAACCAGAAAGGTTATTGGTTAATATGAATTGAGCTTCAAGAATTTGTCAACTGTAAGGTTAGGAAGTGTGGCTTGCATATGTGTTACTGGGTTGGGTTTGTTGCACTGAACAACCATGTTGTTAGAAAAAAACTATCTGCACTACAGAAAACAAATAGCAAGTTAGTTCCTAATGAAGGAAGTAACTTGCTATTTGTAGGACAAGAGGGCATGGTCTTAAGCTGGGCCAGGGAGGTATAGGTTGGATATTAGGAAGAAATATTTTACAGAGAGAGTAATCAGATGTTGGAATGGGCTGCCCAGGGAGGTGGTGGATTCACCGTCCCTGGAGGTTTTTAAGATGAGACTGGATGTGGCACTTAGTGCCATGATCTAGTAACCACTGTGGTGTTGGATCAAGGTTTGGACTTGATGATCTTGGATATCTTTTCCAACCTGGTTGATTCTATGATTCTATGATTCATTCTATGAAGCTAAAGCAATGTGTCTATCCAAGCATAAAGAGTTTCAGAGCAAGACTGGGTTCGTCTGTTGTTTTAGGTTTACACTTAAAAGCAACTTGTTGGAACAGAATGCTGAGGTGTATAAATAGCACTCCACAGAAAGCTCCAAAGTGTTTACAATAAGCTGTAGTTGTCTTGGTTTCCATTGTAGTTGATTAATGAGAGAAGATAGGCCATGTAGATGATGTGTTATCCAACTTAGGCACCTATTTTAAGAGAGGATAAGTCTTTTTATTTGCATGTTTATTAATCTTCATTTTCTGAGAGACCTAAAATAGCCTAGATGAGAAGTTTATTCTTTCAGATAGTTATTATAAGTTAAGGAGGCTATGATATGTTAATCATTACATTAAATTAATCATGCTTTTTATAGTCTGACCATAGGCCGGATTGTCTAATAATTCCTTGTCCAGAAGAAATCTGTGATAAATAAAGTGAGTAACAGAAGCCCTAAGTAACTCCTGAAGAGAGTGCCCTATTGGAAAACAAGCAATCCAAAACCACTTAGTTAGAAAGCTTTAGTTGTAGGAAGAAATTCTGAGGGAAAAAATCCTCTACCTTCCAGAACTCATGTCAAAAATCTTTCTGTCAAGTAGTTAGATGACTCAGTTATTTCAAAATAGTAAAATAGTGATCATCTAGTGATTGTATCTGGTGTAACAGTAAAAATAACAGCTGAAATATGTCATAATGCCCTCAAAGCACATTTTACATAGACCTTAAATGTTGCTGTTAAACTTAAAAGCCATTCTTGGCAACTATGTCACAAAGTTCCTCCCTTGACCAAATATGACTGCAGTACTGTGGCAGATATGATCACCTTTATATATGTACTTTTTTATGCATTTTGTAAACTATTTTCCCCTTCTAGCATTCACAAAGAGGATTGGGGTGTAAACACTACATTCTGCTTCTTCTGAGGAAACTTAATGTAATTAAAACCTCCAGTGGATGAACTGAGTATAGTTTTGACAGACTCTGCTTCCAATTGTTCCACTGTTCTTGTCTATTTATTTATATTTTTCCATATTTTACTTCAGAAACAGATTATAGTTAAGTAATAGATAATAATTATAAACGCAATGGGAAAAAAATTAGAAAAGGAGCCTTCCTTTTTATAAATCAAATAAAATATCATTAGACAATAATTTTATAATAAATTTTAGTTCTCTGGAGAGTATGTTACATAGTTCGCTTACCTTTTTCTGTCTAATAAAGGATGGGTAAAGAATGATCACTAGTATTTAGGTGGAAATTTCTGTTACATATGTGCAAAGCTATCTTCTAAGTCCTTCTATTTGCCTATCAGTACCTCAATACATTACAATTCATATTGCAGCAAGTCATAAGTGATTGCCCATAAATCATAATAAAATAGTCACTTAACATCTAGGTTTTAGTGTAATACCTGAGTTATCTGGTGAGACAATCTGGACATTTAAATTGTATTTGGGTTTCCTTTATCTGAGAAGCAACCACATTCCCCAGATAGCAATTGGGATACACCTCCAAACATAAAAATCATTAAAGAATAAACTTTTGTCTTGTAAAAGTCCTTATTTCTTCATGAAAAATGGATGCAGAGCATTTTTTGAGCAAAATGCTTTCTAAGGACCGGACAGATAGGAAAAATAGTATAATGATCTTAAGTTATGTTGAAACAACACACGTTTTATTAGCTACACATATCTATATATCTCTGTTTCTAAAAATGTTATTCTTGTTACTATGGAGGTTGAGTGACTCTTATTTTAAGAGTTTTGCACTTGAACTTTACTGTGTAAAATGAGGAATTGCTATACTGGAGCAAATCTAAAACAATTTTACTCGATGTACCTAAAAGCAAACAAAGTAAAGCAAAACATTAAGAGATGTTCTAGAACCTAGTGGAATTTTAGACAATCTAAGTTTTTACATTTTTTCATCCCTATCTTTAATATATTTTTGTTAGTTTTCTGTACTGAGGAAGAAACCGGTTTTTTCTTATGTTTCATAATGAAAACAAAATTTATATTTCACTTGGAGAAAGACAAAAAATTTTCACAAAACAGTCAGTACAGTTACAATGCCACTGGATTTGGGGGTTTTATTTAATCAAACTACTAGGAATCAAGTCAGCAGCTGTCCATAATCCACTTATGAACTTGGAAAAATTTGGAAAAGCCTAGACTACTCAAAACTTCCGTGGACACAAATGCAATAACCAATTGCTCATTTCAGGGGAGGAGGGGAAAGCATAGCTTGGAAATTTGATATGTCTATAAATATTCCTGAATTTTTGCTTTTAATTAGATGAATACACTTGCAAGCCTTTATATGCTAAAAAACCCCGGTGATTCTGAGCAGTTAACTCTTCTGGAGAAAATCTGCAGAGATGAGTAATTGCGTATTCAGATGACTAATAAGTTTCTTAATTAAACCATAAGGAGCTGGATATTTCCAGAATTTGTCATCTATGTTGATGAAAAGTGAATTTGAAACATATTTATTGCTGTGCAGGGAACATTAACTGTAGGATAGAAATTATGACATCTGTGACAACATTTTGTCAATTTTATGTAGATTTAAAATGTAAGGATTGTCTCTGCTCAAGGAGTTTTGTCTGTCCATTATGAACAGGGATCCATAAATTTGTACCTCAGTGCAAGAAGTGTATGTGGCTTCTTAACATGACAGTCGATGAAAAGCTGAATATGAGTCAGCAGTGCCAGCCATTCCCTGGGGTGCATCAGCAAAGCATCATCAGCTCCTCAGCCAGAAGATGATTATCCCGCTCTACTCTGTATTGGTGCAGCCTCACCTCGGGTTCTGTGTGCAGTTTTGGGCGCCAAAATATATGAAGGATATAAAACTATTAGAGAGCATCCAAAGGAGGACTATGAAGATGGTGAAGGGTCTAGGGGGAAGTTGTATGAGGAGCAGCTGAGGTCACTTGGCTTGTTCAACCTGGAGAAGAGGAGACCGAGGGGAGACCTCATTGCAGTGACCAGTGATAGCATCCAAGGGAATGGTCTGAAACTGTGTCAGGGGAGGTTTAGGTTGGATATTAGGAAAAGCTTCTTCACTCAAAGGGTGGTCAGGTACTGGAACAGGCTTCTCAGGGAAGTGGTCACAGCACTAAGCCTGTCAGAGTTCAAGAAGTGTTTGGACAATGCTCTCAGGTACATGGTGGGATTTTTTGGGTCTTCTGTGCAGGGCTCAATTATCGTTGTGGGTCCCTTCCAACTCAGCTTATTCTATTATTGTGTGATCTCCAAGGGGAAAATTAATTTAAAAACTGATAAGAAGTGTCAGTCCTTTAGAATGATCCTGTTGTATCAGATCAACAGGATAATTAATTATTAAATAGAACATATTCTGCCCTTCCTTCTGCTTTATCTGATGTGCAAAGCTTAAACAGTAACCTTTTTCTTTTTTTCTCCGAATAGGAGCGATGAACGGAATAGCTGAATATTGCAATTAAGTGACTTATTCTAGTGTGTCTAGGAAATTAAATCTCACTAGGACCTTATATCTGACATTTTCTGTATCCATAAACTTACCTGTGCTAGACGCTACTCTGACTTAGTGACCTGAGCAAAAACATTTGGCATTGGTGATTTAGCTGAGGATATTTTTTTTGCTTTGTTTTTTTTGCTAATTTCATACTCACTGAAACTCCATGGCATCCCATTCTGCTTCTATAGTAGATGTCATTAATTTTAGCTCTCCACATGTTAAAAGAAACACTTCTGCCTCTTTGTTTTGTAACAGACTTACTGTTTATCAGGTGGGCTACATGCAGACTGCCACAGTAAGGAGAACTATGTTTGACACAGTGAGCTTATGCTCCTTTTACAACCAATGACAAGGAATAGGCACCTGAAGAACATAGATATAGCATCCTGAAGAATACAATCAACAGAGATTGTATTGACTCTACTAGAAGGTCTCATCTCTCTTCATTCTCTGGCTATAAGTGACATTCCCAGTATTTTGAAATAACTAAATGTGTGAACTTGCTGAGGAGGTTCAAGGGAGAAGAAAGAGCAATACAAATGTATTGCACAAGGCAACAGAATTATCTTCCTCTAAAAAAGTATAGATTCTAAGGGTGTGGGATTTTTTTTCGTTAAAAATCACGTGTCATCCCTAAGAAACTACAAACCTGAAATAATATCTATAGCATAGCAACATGTTGCTATGCATACAGTAGTTTTGAAAACTAAATCCACCTTTGCAGTGCCATGTGCCTTTGTGTGGCACCTTCTGCATATAAATCCAAACTAATTAGTTTTTCCTTCAAAGCCTTACTTTTTATTATCCAATCGCTTAGACTTAAAATAAGTAATTTTACTTCTAGGAAAGATATCTCATTCACTTTTGCATATAAAAGACTCAGTGACTACTACCATTTTACCATTTCTCAGATGAGATGGCAGAAGACTGGTTCCTGCAGGTGAGCGAAGAAGGCAATATTCCATAAGAATTTCAAATAAGAAGCATTCAATGATTAAGAATCATATGAAGTAAATTAAGAACCATAGAGTTGAATATTTGGTTGATAGCAGATAATTGATGCTTTTGGGAAGAGTGTTGTAACACAAAGCTGTAGTGTAGGAAGCATGGAATATCACTTTCTTTAACCAAGCTTCCAATTCATGCATGTTTTTCTTTTTTGAACTTATAACTTTCATAGTTCATATAGGATTTGGCCATCTGCTACATTCTATAAAAATCAGTTCCGCAGTTTAACGATGCATAGAGTGATAAGAATGTCCCTCTTTTTGTTGTGTTGACAACTTATCTGCAATAAGTTAAAGGGGAGGCTTTAATTTCTGACACTAGCATTTATGCCTGGACTGGGGAGCGAATACTGCGCGCTCCTCTGTTTGAAGCTGCTGGAACAAAATAAAGTTGTAGGTCCACAGAATATTATTGTGGTAATTTTAAGTTTTTTTCTCCATAAATAGAAAATATTACATTGGACATTGGAAAGTAGGTGTGTTTGCATAAAGTTTCCATGAAAATATATGAGATTTTATTTTTTAAGAGTAGATATTAAAAAAAAATTCAAGAAAAAAACCTCTTAAAAATTAAAGAGGGGCTAATAAGGTTGTTCTTTTGTACATGTAGTAGAAATTTTTACTTGTATTTTATGAAATAACATGTAAAATGAGAGACTGATGAAACAAAATGCAGAAAATTCAGAAAGTACAGTACTTTCCTATGAGGAGTGCATTTAGAAATCACAACCACAGTAATCTGAAATCACCAATGTAAATGTGTAGAAGTAAATAATGTTGTTCCAATTCATGTAAGGAATTTTTAATGTGTGCATTATATAAAGAAGACAGTTTTCTTATACTATCACTAATATTTTTGACAAAAAAGAAATATTCATTCTAAGAATAATGCAAAATGATGTGTAATTTAATAGTTTAGATATTCAGAGACACAAAAGGAGAAAACATATCAGGTTGGTGTATTGTCATTTTGGCTGAAGCATTGGCAAAAAAGCTTTGCTCTAGCAATTGCTTTTAATAAATTATTGGCATTATTATAGTGAAGTGAAAGCAATGTTCATGCTTTTGCCTCTGTTCATCCACCTTACAATACAGAAGCTATAATTTTTTTCCTCTTGTGTTGGGCCAGTTTTCCCTATAGAGGAAACTCTAAATCTTTGCTGTCCCATAAATATGTAAACATAAACAGGGATTTATTGCAATTTAGCTCCTCTTTTGGTGGAGGAAGTTTATAGTGCTGAGAAAACTCATTAATTTAATTCACAGCTCATAGTATAAACATAACCTTTTAACAGCAGAAATTATGCATGGTTATGATTTACTGTTTGTGTTTTTGAAGGAAAAAGAAGTACAAACTTGTTTTGCCACTTCCAGTTTTAATACTTATTGATTAAGTTGAAGAATGAATATGATACTGCTATAAATAACAATCTATGCACATTTAGTTTTTGCTTGTTTCAATTTTAATATAAATACTAAAATTTAGAAGCTGTGAGTCAGACAAGCAACTCTAAAAAGTATGTCCTATACAGAATTGCTATTAACCTCTTCACTTTTTCCAACACTAAATCTACTTATAGGACAGATTTCTGAAGGTTTCTTTTGAACATTTACAAAACAAACAGAAAAAGTGAAAGATTAAGTAACTGTGTTGTAATAGTGTTAAATTGCTCTTTAGGTCTTATATAGTTAGGTATGCATATTTTATTAGGATTCATATACTCACTGAAGTGAAAAACCTCAATTTTGAATCTTGGGAGGCTGTTAATACAATAATTGTAATATATTCATATCATGTAATGCTGTTGTGAGTTTACTTATGCTTCCACTGAATTTTAAGAGAAAACTGTGATGCTTGAAAATTCAGCACTTATTTTAAGAGATCGAAAGAACTATAAAATGTTGGTGTTTCTCTTTTCACTCAGTATGCAGAAATCTTAAATACCTAAAGAGGTGACATCTATAATTTTGAAATCCCAATATTTTTTCATACACATTCTGGGATGTTCTTAATATGTTTCTCATACTTTAACTTCCTATAATATTGTGCAGAGTATTTTGCAAAATGTATATAAGTGATGTTATTAGGATGTTGCATGGTTAAATATGTTTAGTTGAAGTATTTTGAATATGTTACAGCCAACATAAAGTTAAAAATATGTTATCAAGAACTCTTGACCAATCAAATCATAGTTCCTTTAAAAAGCCATCTTCTCTCTATAAGACACTATTTTAATAAAGAATTCATGAAAGTGAAGCATACATAATATATATGTTTTCTTTAATGATTCTTATATATCATTGCTACAAATAATCTTAAAATAATGTATTTTACTATTTAGAAATTATGAGAGAGCTAGGAATCATTACAGTGATAAACTGTATTGTAAAATATGATTTTGATATTGTAAATGGAGCTTCAATTTAAATTCACTAAAGTTATGATAAAAATTCCTGTTGGAAAGATTTTATTGTTGAAAACCTTTAATTCATAAACCCTATAATTCCTTCAAACTGCAATAAAATATTACAGACTAGAAACTATTTTACAAAGACTGTCAATTACTTTTAATTCATCTTTCATCTGAGAGCCATTGGTGGTCTCCTTGTGATCAAAATTTATTTCTATGACTCATATCTTGTTTGCATTTTTAAGATATATGGAGGAAAATTATATCTCCTCACATACTTCTTCACAGATTTTCCCAATTCTTTTCCCTTATATAATGACAGTTTCAGTGTAATAATGCAAGAAACTCAAGTTCCAGAAATGTAGCTGTAATAAGCTATTTTCATTTAAAATATGTATGTTCATTTTCAAAATTAGCTTTCATTATTACTCAGCTTTCCTTCCAAACTGTGAAAAGAAGAAATAAATGACAGCTATCCCTTCAATAGTTGTTAAGAAGAAAATACAATGGTGTCTGTAGTCACACCGAAAGAACATTGATATTCTTCAAGAATGTATTACTAAAAATAGGGAAAAAATCAAAAGCTAGAAAACATTTTTATAGATGATTTAGTGACATACATTTAAAGTAATAATTTTTTATACACCTACATGTTCATATCTTTATGTGTACTGAGTAACATATTATTCCAAAAGTTAAACAGATGCTGTTTGGATTACTCCAGATGAAGCTTGTTTGCAATATGAGGACACAGAAGACAAAAAATAGGAGTCATGAGATGATTTAACCTGAAATTCAGTAAGATTTTTCAGATAATTTCCCTAGAGTCTATTTTAATTTTCAGTATAAAAGCCGAGTAGTGGAATACATAAACTATTTTCTTTGTATTAGTTTATTTTTTACAATATTTTTGACTAGCATGAAGAGATGATCAAAGGAAACCTTTTAGAATATAGTTACAGATATTAGCAAATTTGCAGATGACACCAAGCTGGGGGGGAGTGTCGATCATCTGGAAGGCAGGATGGCTCTGCAGGGGACCTGGACAGACTGGAGAGGTGGGCTGATTCCAACAGGATGAGATTCAACAAGACCAAGTGCCAGGTCCTCCACTTTGGCCACAACAACCCCCTGCAGCGCAACAGGCTGGGCACAGAGTGACTGGAGAGCAGGCAGGCAGAAAGGGACCTGGGAGTTTGGATTGACAGGAAGCTGAACATGAGCCTGCAGTGTGCCCAGGTGGCCAAGAAGGCCAATGGCATCCTGGCCTGGATCAGGAACAGTGTGGCCAGCAGGTCCAGGGAAATGATTCTTCCCCTGTACTCAGCACTGGTGAGGCCACACCTTGAGTGCTGTGTCCAGTTCTGGGCCCCTCAGTTCAGGAAGGATATTGAGGTGCTGGAGCAGGTCCAGGTGAAGGGACTGGAGCACAAGTCCTATGAGGAGAGGCTGAGGGAACTGGGGTTGTTCAGCCTGGAGAAGAGGAGGCTCAGGGGAGACCTCATCACTCTCTACAACTACCTGAAAGGAGGTTGTAGCCAGGTAAGGGTTGGTTTCTTCTCCCAGGCAACTATCAGCAAGACAAGAGGGCATGGTCTTAAGGTGTGCCAGGGGAGGTTTAGGTTGGATATTAGGAAGAAATTTTTTACAGAGAGAGTAATCAGATATTGGAACGGGCTGCCCAGGGAAGGGGTGGATTCCCCGTCCTTGGAGGTTTTTAAGGTAAGACTGGATGTGGCACTTAGTGCCATGGTCTAGTAACCACTGTGGTGTTGGATCAAAGGTTGGACTTGATGATCTCGGAGGTCCCTTCCAACCCAGCTGATTCTATGGTTCTATGATATTCTACAATATATTTCTGGAGCTAATAATTTACCATTTCTTCAATGGCAGAAGAGCCCATTACCAATTCTGGATAAAAATATATAGAGTTTTGATGGACTTAAATGATAGAGAACAGCTGACCATACTGAAAAAGTGTGAACCGTAACAGTGAAATGCTTGGCAATGTATTTTTAAGATTTAAAACATGAGGGCCATATACTGACTTTAAATTGTATAATCAATAATAATGTATGAACAATGATGTAGCAATATTGAGAGTTCTGCTAAGGAATTACAATACCCTGAGTGAAGCAGACTAGCTAATAAGAAAATGTTTTCTTGAATGCTAAAGCTACTGAGTGAACAATCAAAACTGAACACTGGCACATTTCAAAGAAAGGTTTTACATAAAGCAAGCCAGTCTAAATCGAAACAGCTTAAGGAAGTATTTGAATATTGTAATATCCATAAATCCATAAATAAACTCAGATAATGTTATACAAATCTGCAAGTAGATTTCCCTAATACCCACAAATCAAAAGAAGACAATTCACTTTCAGCTTTGGTAAATCAGGCCTAATCATTCAAACCTGAAGATAAATGACTGTGATCAGATGGAAGACTTTTGTATGAGCGGAAAATACCATTCCATGTAATCTTACTCAAATCTATTTCCATCATTCACTAATTCATTAGTGAAAATACTCAAGTGGAACAAAACTTAGAATATATATGCCAATAGTAGATTTCAACACTATATGTATCAATGTGTCTCACGTATATGGTCTCTCATAGTATCCTTCTGGACAAAATATCCAGCATGCAGATGGACAAGCCCATGATACATTGGGTGAACATTTGACTGATAGATTGGGCTCAAAACATTATAGTAAATTGTATCAGGCAGGCAGCCAGCCACCAGTGGGTTTCCCCAGGGTTCCCTAGTTTTAGGGCCAGTGCTCTTTAATTTTTTTATAAATAGTCTGGGTGAAGGAATCAAATCTACCTTAAAGTAAATTTGCTGATGGTAGTAAACTAGGAGGAGTTGTGGACTCCCTTGAGGGTACAGAGTTCTTACAGAGAGATCTGGATAGACTAGAGAGCTGGGCATTCACCAGCTGTATGAAATTCAACAAGAGCAAGTGCTGGATTCTTCAGCTGGGATGGGATAGTTCTGATTAGATGTACAAACTCTGGGATAAAAGGCTGGAGAATAGCCATGTACAAAGAGACATGGGGGATTTGGTTTCTGGGAAGTTGCATGTGTGTCAACGGTTGCCCAGGCAGCAAAAGGGGGCCAACTGTTACATGGGGTGCATCAAGCACAGCAGAGAGATTTGGCCAAAGGAGGTGATTGTCCCACTCTGCACTGGTGCAGTCCCACCTCCAGAACCATGTGCAGTTTTGGCCACCTCAATATAACCACATCAGACTATTAGAGCGTGTCCAAAGGAGGGCAACTAAGTCTTTTGAAGGCAGGACTTATGAGGAGTGGCTAAGGTCACTTGGTTTGTTCATCTTGGAGAAGAGAAGACTGAGGTGTGACCTCATTGCAATCTACAGCTTCCTCAAGGGGGACAAAAGAGGGAAAGGTTCTGATCTTCTCTCTCTCATGAGACCAGTGATAGGACACATGAGAAATGGTATGAAGCTGCTTCAGAGGAAGTTCAGACTGGACATTAGGAAGACGTTCTTCACTGAGAGGGTGGTCGGTCACTGAAACAGGATCTCAGGGAAATGTTCACAGTGCCAAGCCTGTCAGAGTTCCAGAAGCATCTGGACAATGTTTTGAGTTATATGGGTTAGTTTTAGGTAGTCCTGTGGGGAGCAGGGAGCTGGACTCAATGATCCCCTATGGGTCCTTTCCAACTGCAGATATTCTGTCATACTATAAGGTCAAATGTATGTTATCCTACTGGTTACAAAAATAATTTTTCTGATAAAATTAAAAAATATGCTAATGTATATGCTCTTCTACTGTGGTTTTGTAATGGTGCTTTCTGATGTTCTTTGAAAAGAATATCTGATTTTAATATAGTATGGATTGTTTGCTTGTTTCTTTATTTTTGGTTTGGTTTTATTTTAAATTGTTTTCCTAAACCAGATGAAATACCAAATTAGAAGAGCAATGAGGTTGGTGAAGGGTCTAGAGAACAAGTGCAATGAGGAGTGGCTGAGGGAGCTCGGGTTTTTTATCCTGGAGAAAAGGGGCTCAGGGAGGACCTTATTGCTGTCTATGAGTACCTGAAAAGGAGGTTGTAGTGAAGGGGGGGTTGATATCTTCTGCCAGGCAACAAGTGACAGGATGAGAGGAAATGGCCTCAAATTGCACTAAGGGAGGTTTTAAATTTCCAGGAAACATTTCTTCACTGAGGAGCTTAGCAAACACTGGAAGAGATCTGCCCAGAGAAGTGGTTGAGTCCCGAGCCCTGGAGGTATTTAAAAGATGTTTAGAAGTGGGACTTAAGGACATGATTTAGTCGTGGACTTAGCAGGGTTAGCTTTACAGCTGGACTTGATGATCTTAGAGGTCTTTTCCAACCTGAAAGATTCTATGATTATTATATGTCAAGCTTCACAGAAATAGATGGGATAATTTTTGAAGACAGTTCTTTATCATTAAAGAATATCTGAAATTGATCTCTTGTTAATTTTTAATATAAATGTCTCTGATTGTATAAGAATGCTTAACTAATAAAAGAAAGATCAAATTGGTAACAAATAAAAGATACAACTATATTAATCCTTATAGAGGGACCACATTTTGAAAACTTTCTTTATGAACAAACTTTATTCACTTCTCCATAGGTGGTAATTTACTCTTTCATTCCATTTTTGTTAAGTCCTAATACCTCTTTCCAGAGGACAGTTAAAAATTTTTTTTTCTAGGTTATTTGCCTATAAGCAAACAATAGCTCAATGAACACTTTTCCACCTAAAATATGTGATTTACTTCACTCTTTAGCATTACACTGATTGTCACATATAAATATTTTCTACTGAAAGCAACATGGGTGTGTGACACTTATGCTACATCCACCCCAAAAATTAAAATACTTGACAGTAATTTTTGATGAACTCAAAAGTTCCATCAAAAAAACATATCACCAGCATGTTTTTTTGGATAGTGGTATTCATATATCCTAAGAAAGGCATACTGTGGGCTTAATTGAACAGCATTTAAGAGTAATTCTAAAGTATCACCAACTGTGTCTTCACAACTCTAGTTCTAGGTGGGAACATCCTGTAGGAGTATAGATTCATCTTTTAGAGGTGCCTAAGTTGCTTCACTAAATAAAGAGCCTAGATCTTTCTAGATATGAATATACCACTAGAAATTTATACACTTGCAGTGTTATGTCACTTCTTTTATGCCAACATGAACTGGTAATAGGGCACTTAGATTGTTTGATTCAGAAACTCTTTGAAATGTTGAAGTAAGTATCAATGCTGGATCTGTTTGGTCCCATTTCTGTCCTTTCAGTATCTGAAGGTCACTTTCCATGCATTTTTTCTCTCCTAGAGATTAATTCCTATATCATCCTTCAACAAATTGACTGGAGGGAGATTCATTTCATGTAGTCCTAGACAGATAAATATTAGTTTAAGTTAGTTGTATAAACATCCCCAAGAAGAGGGATAAAAGGAGCATTCATCCTAACTGAAGATAGATACATAAGCCAAAGCAGATGACTATTTTTATTTCTGCATCTCTGGTGCACAATCCTGAACTCAAGTTATACGCTTAATGTTGATTCAGTGAACCAACCACTATATGCTTCAAATTTAATTCTTTAAATCTTCTGACCTTTCTCATTACTTTCTCATGCTCTTTCACATCTTTTCTAAGCCACAGTTAAATCCTCCTATATTTTTCCAAGAAAATTTGGCAGAAAGAATCATAAAGTTGGGAACAGAAAGCACCTTCCTAATTGTTTCTATTTTTTTATTAAAGCAACTGATAATTGCAACCAAGCTATCAGCTTCTCCTCCTTTCATTAATCAGACATTCACCAATATTTCAGGCTTAGCTGAATTTTTCTCTCTCTTTTCCCTCTTGCCAACAGTCTTTAACTGCAATGAAAGATTCTGCAAAGGATATATTCTGTTTTGAGATAGGCTCCTCTTCCTATGCCATTTACTCACACTGAAAAGGCATAAATCCACCAGACCACAGTCGACCTTAGAGAGTGACTGTGGAAGGGACATTTTTGTCCCATTAGCAATAGACCAGTAGTTGATAATGCTCCAGTAACTCTTCTACAAGATATGAAAGAACTTCCTTGAAAAGGTCAGTCATTTTAGAATGCAGTACAGGAAGATACATGTAGTCACTATTTCCACACATTGTCTGAAAGAGTTCACAATGTATATACTTGTATAAAATGTGAACACAATAAGGCTATTGGTAACACTGGGGAAAGGATAATCCCATGTAAAGGTACTCCTACTGGAAGTAGGAATCTTCTTCATCTTTCCATCATGAGTCCAAAAGCAGATGCAGCCTTGATCTAGATAAGGGCTTATAAAGCAATAGGAACCACAACTTCATCTCATGATGCAGGACTCATGCAAGAGGTGCATCACCTCTGCTTCTGCTAATTTGGTAGGGATGGTAATAATTAGGTATACAAACTAGGGTTATCCCTGTTCCTTTAAATTCTTGAAAGCAAGACACGCCTTTTCATACAGCAGAAGTGCTGACTTGTGGAGAATCTGCTACCAACTGGAAATAAGAGTGTCCAGACTGCACAATTACATCTCTAGACTGCAAGACTAGCTTTGCAGCTTTACTCCTGCTGCTGTTGCTTGATTAAGGTAAGAGCATATTGATGTATTTTTTTGTTGGAGACCAAGAATTTGAAATAGACAATAATCTGCCTATCTACAAAATCCCTGCCGTCACCCTTGAAGAGAAAGTTCGGATTCAACAATAAACTCCTGGTCTTCTCAAACTAATTTTTCACTTCAGAAGAAAAGTTAGTAGCATTACTGGGACATATATAACTAGTTGTTTACTCTTGACACTGTAGTCCTACATATTGTTAATGGTAGCTGTGTACTGCCGATGAGGTTATTTCTTCACCTGCCTACCTTGTTCTCTCTTTCATCCGTTATCTTTGTTTCTCCTCTTTTCACCCTTGGATAGCTGATCTCCATGAAGAGAGAAGCCCATATAGCTCATTATTTCACATTTTCTTCCTCACAGATGGTACCCCCACCTGCAGATCTGCCCTTTTTATGCCATTACTAACTTCATGCTCTGTTTAAACTCTGTTATGTTTGCAACGAGGTCACCTGCTGAGGGAATGGCTACTTCTGACAAGATCCAGTCTCCTATTGAGCAAATGAGCTACAGACACAGAGGCCCAATTATTATTAAGTGTTAGCATAATTGTAATTATAAGTAGAGTGGTTCATTATAATACAGCTGTGGAGGCTTTAATGCATCCCTGTAATGTACTTTATTAATAAGCTGTGTAGAACTGCTGACTTTACAGTTTTCTGGATCACATTTATGGTAACGAAAGAGGATATGAAAATGAATCCACTACAGGAGACCTACTGTGTTAGTTACTATGATTCACAAGTTTATTATGGTAATAAAGCAACATGAGACAATAATGTTTGGAACTGAAATACACTAATGATGCTTCATATTGTTCCAAAAACATTATGCAAAAGTAGTAAAAAGTGTTATGACTTGCAGATAGTCAAATGCAGCAGATGTCACACTACCAAATACAAGTGAGAGAGACAATAATATTAACCCCTGAATTGTTTGTTGCTTCCTCCCAAGTCTTCCAAAGTTAAGAGAATGTTTAAGTTGGTTGATCAGTTGGCTAGCAGAAAAAGATTATTTTTATTAATTTGTACCAATTTTTATATCAATATTTGAGTGAGAGTCTGTGTGATCTTGCCTTCACTAGATGTTTTCTATGTAAATTACATATGTTAATTTTAGTGCTATAGACTAATATAGAGTGTGCAGAGGAGTAGTAGTGAATTAGTCTTGCAGCAAAGGGGTGCTATGCTCAAAGAGTATGTCATATTAGTGAACACTGAAGGGAACAATATGCATTAGGTGTGCTGCAGCATGATAAGGATGATGAGAATCATGGAAAAATTACAATTTAAAGTAAGATTTTAAAAGATTATAAATATATGCCAACATAATAACAGTGAGGACATTTAACAAAAATAAAGGTAGCATATTCAGAAAATTATGAAAATCCATACTTTCTCATAAACTGTATTGAACATACTGCTGTAGGAACTTCGCAAATTCAAGAAAAGAAAAGAAATTTAAATGGAGTCTTTACCTGTAGATAGTGGTAGATGTAGAATTCAGTATCCCTAAATGACACTTAAAATACAAGGAGAAGCGTAGTCTGCCTATCTCAGGGAACTGGTTAAAACAGTAAGTTCTTTCATTCATTGGACATCTACTTGAGTGCCTCTTTTAATTATTCTGCAAATATCTTATGTATTTAATTTTGTTTGTCAACACAGTTTTGAGATGTGTCTTTTTCTGAGATAAGAAGTCTTTGTCCAATTGTAAAATTCAATATCAAACTACAATTAGATGGCCTTTAAAAAAGAAAAGGGGTTCTGCAAGGAAATTAGAAACCATCAGACATTTTTGAACTCAGCTGTCTGTCCTATTAATCAGGTTCTCTTCTCTGGTTGGTCTTGTGCTGCTCCCATGCTGGACTTCAAAATGGTCTGATGTTAACTAGAAAGTAGAACAAAACTCTATGCAATTGTTGTTGCACCCATTTTTGACTTTATGGAAATTACTAAGTCCCATAACAACCACCTCTACAAGCGAATGCCCAAAGTAGTAGATTACTGGGTAAAAAAGTGCTTTTCTCCACTCTTTTAGCAAGAAGCTTGAGATAGACATTTCTTATAATTTCCCTCTAGTAGAAAGAGCTGGATAGTTGACCTAATTAACTGAGTTTCTTTTTGGAAAAACTCATTTGAAAATTCCTTACACATTGTCGTGGTTTAACCCCAGCTGGCAGCACAGCCCCACACAGCTACTCTCACTCACTAGCAGGATGGGAGAGAGAATCAGAAGACTAAAAGGGAGAAAACTCTTGGGTTGAGACAAAGGCAATTTAATAGGTAAAACATAAGCCTTATTCTCAAGCAAAGCAAAATAAGGAATTAATTTACTGTTTCCCATGGGCAGGCAGGTGTTCAGTCACCTTCAGGAAAGCAGGGCCCCATCATGCCTAATAGTTACTTGGGAAGACAAACATCATCATCTTGAACTTTCTCTCTCTTCCTTCTTCTTTCCCCATCTCCACATGGTGTGCATGATGGTATATGCTCTGGAAGATTTCTTTGGTCAGTTGGGGTCAGCTGTCCCAGCTGTGTCCCCTCCAAACTTCTTGTGCACCTCCAACCTGTTCACTGGTAGAGTGGTACAGAGCGCAGAAAAGGCCTAGAGGCTGTGTAAGCATTGCTCACCAGTAACAAAAGCATTTCTCTATTATCAATCCTGTTTTCAACACAAATCCAAAATACAGCCCCATACAAGCTACTGTGAAGAAAATTAATTGCACCCCAGCCAAATCCAGCAGACATATTAAATGAAAAAAGACAGCCATTATATCTGGATGGACCGTATGTCTTCCTGTTTGTCTTTAAAGGAGAACTTTATGTTACATAGACTGAATTGCCTTCATGGGGCAAATTACCTAAAATCTTTGTGAGGTAGTTGTTAAACAACATGCCTAAACTAGGATTCCATAGAAGAATATTTTGTCTTAGAATCATAGAACAGTTGGGTTGGAAGGAACCTTTAAAAGGTTCCTGTGATAAGCAGGGACATATTCAACTAGTTCAGGTTGGTCAAAGCCATCTCCAAACTGATCTTAAATGTTTCCATGGATGGGACATCCATAACTTCTCTGGACAACCTGTCCCAGTGTTTCACTCCCTTATTGTAAGAAAAATGTCTTCCTTATATCTTGTCTAAATCTGTCCTATTTAGTTTAAAACCATTGCCCCTTGTTTTAGCATGAAAGGACACCTGAAAAAGTTTTTCTCCATCTATCTTATATTTAATTACTGAATTAATTCTTTAATTAGTGAAAAGCTGCAATTAGATCACCCCAAAGTCTTCTCTTCTCCTGACTGAACAACCCCAATTCTCTCAGCCTTTCCTCATAGGAGAGGTGTTCCATTCCTCTAACTATCTTGGTGGCCCTCCTCCAGACTCACTCCAACATGTTGATGCCCTTCCTGTGCTGGGGACTCCAGAGCTGGATGCAGTACTCCAGGTGGGGTCTCACAAGAGTTGAGTAGAAGGGAAGAATCACCTCTGACCTGCTGGTCACACCTCTTTTGATGAAGCTCAGGTTGTTTTTGGCTTTATTAGCTGTAAGTGCGTATTGATGACTTATGCGCAGTTTTTCATCCACCAGTACCCCAAGTCCTTCTTCTCAGGACTGCTCTCAATTCCTTTATCCCTCAACCTGTATTGATACCAAGGATTGTCCCAACCCAGGTGTAGCATCTTGCACTTGGCCTTGTTGAACCTCATGAGTTTCCCATGATGCCACTTTTTGAGCTTGTCCAGGTTCCTCTGGTTGGCATCTCATCTCTCCAAGGTGTGTCAACTGCACTGCTCAGCTTGATGTTGTCTAAAAATTTGCTGAGGGTGCCTTTGATCCCGTAGTCCATGTCACTGATGAAAATATTAAACAGTACTAGTTCCAATACGGACCCTGAGAAACACCACTTGCTGTTGAACCCCATCTGGACATTGAGACACTGACAACGACCCTCTGGATGTGACCATCCTACAAAATCTTCATCCATCAAACAGTACATTCATCAAATCCATATCTCATATTTAGAGAGGAGGGGATTCTGGGGGACTGTGTCAAAGGCCTTACAGAAGTCCAGACAGATGATATCTCTAGTTCTTCCCTTGTCCACTGATGTAGTCACTCCATCATGGAAGGCCATGATGGGCTTTTTAAAAATGGATGCAATCTTGAATTAGTTGTCACTGAAAGTTATAAGATGCAATGGCCCATGCTTCACAATGCTGATCAGTTAGATATCTGATGACTCTCAAGGTACCCTACCACTCTTTGGCACTTCATTTTTCATTGATTATTGAGCAATACACAGCATCAAAAGAAAGATTAAATGAGAACTGCAAAAGAAAACTGGAGTAATGGAAAATTTCATTGGACTTGAAAGCATTTGGAAATGTGGAAGATTTAAATTTCACTTGAAATATTTAAGAAATGAGTGGCAGCAGAAAAGAAGACATTTAGAGGCAGTCTTTTTTCTAAAACAGCTATTTCTGAAGCATTACCTGATTTTAATATTGCTCAGTTAATTTAAGCAGAGGAGACTATAACTATTAAAGAAATGAGAGGTGCTGCGTTTCATGTAAAATAGATGGAAAACTGCTTTTAATAGGGTTTATTAAAAGAAAAGCAGAGACAAATTTGTAATGCATCTATGGATGAGATCTCATCTTGCAATTTGGGGGAGTAATTGGAATCCCCTATTATGAAATAGAAATGAAAGGAAAATTTAAAAAAACAAAACAACAAAGAAACATTTAAAGAACTTGGTTGGAAACAAATTGGAGATAACATAATAAGCAGAATTTGCTAAGAAAATTAAATTACCCAAACAAAAATGAATGCAATGGAGAATCGTTAGGATTCTTGAACTGCTGGAAAATGTACTATGAAGAATGATATTAAAGTAGAAAGATATGGGAAATTAAAAACTGAAGTCTATTCAAAACTATGTAATGTGGAGGACAAAGCCAACCCTTAACATTTTGGAAAAAACAGAAGAAATTATTATGACCATAAGACACTGCAAGGATCAAAATAGGGTGTGCCTTATTGGCAAAGGGGATAAAATATCATGGATTTAAAAGATTTATTCCTAAATTATTATAGCAATGAAGAAATGGGGATGAAATGTTATGGATTTAGAAGACTTATTCCTAAATTATTATAGCAATGAAACGATCATCTCACTCCATGAGGATCAGCACGGCCAAGTCAGATATGGCAATGCACTTTCTGAGCCCTTTCTAATAAAGAATGGTGTGAAACAAGGCTGCGTTCTTGCTTCAACCCTTCTCACAGTCTTTTTCAGCATGATGCTCCAAAGGGCCATGGCAGACCTCAAGGATCAGGACGGTATCTACATTCAATACCGTACTGATGGAAGCCTTTTCAACCTAAGGCGACTGAAGGCCCACACCAAGACCTTAAATCATCTTGTCCGGGAGCTGCTTTATGCTGATGACACCGCCCTTGTTGCCCACACAGAAGCAGCTCTGTGGCATTTAACATCCTGCTTTGCAGACGCTGCTGAGCTCTTTGGGCTGGAAGTCAGTTTAAAGAAGACAGAAGTTCTCTATCAACCTGCACCTCAGGAAGTCTTCCATCATCTCCATATCACCATTGGCCAATCAGAGCTTAAATCAGTCCAGCAGTTTAATTACGTAGGCAGCCTCATCTCCTCGGATGGTAAGATTGATGGGGAGATAGACAACAGGTTAGCAAAGGCATATAGTGCTTTTGGAAAACTCCATAAAAGAGTATGGTGTAATAAACACCTGAAGAAAAGTACCAAGATTGGTGTTTAAAAAGCCATTGTGCTGTCTGCTCTCTTATATGGTTCCGAATCGTAGATCATCTACTGCCACCACCTGCGACTCTTAGAATGCTTCCATCAACGCTGCCTCCGTACAATCCTAAACATCCACTGGCCAGATTATGTGACTAACACATCTGTTCTAGAACAAGCAGCAGTCACAAGTATTGAGGCCATGTTGCTGAGAACACAGTTGCGCTGGGCAGGGCACGTCTCAAGGATGAAGGACCACCACCTCCCTAAGATCCTGCTTTATGGTGAACTTGCCACTGGCTGCCGCAAGGGAGGAGCCCCAAAGAAAAGATACAAGGACTCCCTGAAGCAACATCTCAGCCTTGGCCATGTTGATCAACATAACTGGTCTACTCTGGCCTCCAATCAGGAGGCCTGGAGACACACCATCTATAACGCTGCTGCTTCCTTTGAGAATGCACGCAGGATCACTATTGAGGAGAAAAGACAACACAGAAAGAATCGTGTCTTGCAGAATATACCACCTAAGGAGTCTTTCTGCTGTGCCTTTTGCAATCAGATATGTCTATCTCGTATTGGCCTCATTAGCCACCAGCGTGTTTGTAACAAATGTGGATAGAGCCTTCCTAAATCTTCGTTCGCGAAGCCTAGCCATGATGATAGCAATGAAGAAATGGCTAAAAGTTACATATGAACTGTACTAACTTGAAGTGATACAAAAGACACTGTGATGCCAGAAATAATGAAATTAGTACTTTTAAAGATATATGTAGGTAACAAAAATGAGACAGGATAATTATTTAGGTCTTATCCAAATTATTTTGTCCACAAACATAATTGTATCAGACAAATATATGTGCCAATGTATAGAAGAAGCTGCCATTTTTTTTTATTTTTACAAAAACTATACCACAAATAACTAGATTACACTTGGTCACTCATTTGACTTCAACTCAAATGAAAAAAACCCCTGCCACTGAGTATGAAGACAGCATACAAAAATATTCTGGAAAAGTTCACCATACTCTGAAGTAGAATTTAAAGAGGACATTTTGTTTTAATCTCGATATCAGAGATGGAAGGAAAAATATATAATTATTTCATACACTTTATTCTTATTGAACCATAGGAAAAATGCAAAATCATGGAGAAATTACTTAGAAAACTAGGTACTTATAGATAGGCTCAAAGAAGCAAATACCTAGAAATTAATATTTTCATTTATCTGCAAAGAGAAACATTTTTGAGAGTTGGCTGATGCCAAGTATTTTTTAATTTGATTCAGTATCCAGACCCTGGCATATGACAATAGAAAACTAGAGCTCATATTTATGCACACTGCATAGTTTCTTGGAAAATGTCATTTCCTCTGACTGCTGTATGATGTTTAACTCTTGTTTCATCTCACTTAGAAATGCAATGGATTTATTTTATTCCATAGAGACAGGTAATTTTTACACAGATGATGCTTTGTTTGACAAGTGACAGTAAAAGAGTGTGACCAGAGACTCCAACCAGTCTTGGAGTAAACTGTAGATTCTGGGCTAAATCTAAACAAAACAAAACAAAGCAACCTAACCCAACCAACCAACCAACAAAACTAAAACCAAACAAACAAACCAACGAAACCCAAAATTTTAAAAAAAATTTTTTGCTACTGAAAATATACCTGGGAAGAAATTACAATGTAAAGAAGATGCAGTTAAACTGTTTTGATCCTCAGTGTACCTGCCATAGCAGAGCAGAAAAGATACTTAGAGGTAAAGATAAACACTGCAATTCTATGGTTATATCAGTAACCCCAAAGTGCTACAGTGCAAAATTGCCCAATAAAGCTAATATGCAAATTCCAAAAATTTAAATAAGTGAAATTAATTTTAGTTATTTAGTTACTTAGTTTGTTAGTTAGTTACGGTATTGTATTGCACTACATAATTTTTCAAAAATGAACCTTAGCACTTTAGAACTATTGTGATAAACAGAAGACTAAAGATGTGTGTCTGATGTAATCTAGTAAATGTATCTTTGCAGGTTCTCTGGTGGTAGGTGAGTAGCCTGGTAATTTTTTACAATACATCTGACTTTCTTCTTTGATTGCATCGCAGTCGTACCTTAACTTACTCATAGTAATACAGGAATGTTGAAGAAACAGTGTTTCATGATATCTGGTTCTAAATGCCATGGATTATTTAAACAACTATGTTCCACTGTGTTCATATAAAGAAAATAAATCTGTTCTTAGTGGCTGGTATGAAAAGTTTAAATTTAATTCTAGAGGGAAATTGGCTGTAAGCTGCTTACTGACCATTTCTGTGATCCATTCCTGAATTGCTAATTATGTTGACAAACATTTTTCACTACAGATGTATAGATTTTCACCATAAATATACAGATCAGACAGATTCTGGACTTCTAGATTCAATTTCTAGAGTAATATTTAACTATTTTTTTTAAAAAAGCCTAACAACTTAATCTTTCTGAAATGTCTAGAAAACTTCTTGAACAGGTCTTGTATCTTTTTTTCATGATTTTTAGTCACAGGCACAGATATATTAACTTAGGTTATGTTTCAAATATTAACTTTTAATCTTCGTTTTAACTTTCAGGTAAATGATTGAATATTTTTTGTTAGTGGTACGTTTTTTGTTTGTTTTTTTCAGATCACCTTCATATGTCTTATTTCCTGAAAAAATAGAATTTGTTCATTAGCAGCAAGTCAAGGTATAATTTTAGGCCGAAATCATCATCAGGTCACTGATGGGTTGGATCTCCTTGGATTATGGGAGCTTCTCCAGCCATCTGGAGGGTCCGCAGTCCTGCTCCGACTGCCTGTACCAGCTCTGCAGCCTCATTCCAGCAACATGCAAATGTCTGCTGGTATCAAATCCTAGCTATCTGCTGTTTGCTGCCACCACTGACCCTCCAATTGTTCCTGCCAAGTAAGTTTAAGTCCCCCATGAGAAGAAGCAATAGTGAGACTTCTCCCAGATGCTTATAGAATGTTTTGTCTCCCTCTTCATTGTGGTTGGGTCTATAACAGACTCCAACCATGATATCTGCCTTCTGGGCCTTCCCCCTGGTTCTGAGTTATAAACACTCAATCCCTATCATCACCATCATTACGTAAATATTCTGCAACTCCTGTCCTAAGTAAAGTCTCAGAAGAAAAAGAGATTTTCAAGAAAGGTGGGTCTCAACTGGGAAAGTCTAGAGGAGAATGATTTCAACTCTAGAGGAGAATGATTTCAACTCTAGAAAACATCATCCAGCAGGAAAAGGAGATCTGAAGATCTTTTGATCATTTGTGGTTTTTGACAATAAAACATCAGTCAGATCATTAATAATGGTGGTACTATGTAACAGCAGCCATGATTTTTTTTAACTACATGTTTAAAAAAAGAAAATATTTTAAAATTTTGAATGTTGTGGATTACTGGTTAATACTGTAGCCTTAAAAGGTGGTTGTGAGAAATTTTAACTGGTCTAACACAGCTGGACAATATTTTCTCTCCTGTAGACGCTTGTGTTGGGTACTGACAACCGAAACTCATATACTAAGTGAAGCAGTCTGCTGACAGACTTAGCTTTTAGTGACTTATGAACAACATAATTCACCATTTTTGAGGCTAAAAAATGTGATTGTGAAGTTTACAAAGGTTTTTTTTTTTTAAAACATATTTGGGATTCAAACTGTCTTGATTTATAAAAATTCATGATGAAATAATTTCGTCATGTGAAACGGGGACATTCAGAATGCTTAAGAGTTTTCATTGTAACTAAAAGCTCTATTACATCGGAAATTCATGAATAACTTTGTTGGAGTCAAATTGCCCAGGGAAAATAATAAATTTTAAAAAATCTTACCATGTCCTGTGTGTTTCTCAAAGAAGGATTGAAATATCTGATTCCTGCTTTATGTATCTCTCTTGGTTTAAAGATAAATGCTGGGGCAGAGGCTCAAAAAAATGAGCTCGCTCCACTTTTATTAAGATCTCTCCCTTTTTTTCAACAATACAGAGAGAAAAAAATGTGAGGAGACGCAAGTGAAAAAATAATGAAAGATGTTATAATGGCAATATCTCTCAATTTGTTTACATTACTGTCTGTAAAATAAAAAAAAATTATTAAATATTTTTAAAGGAAAGCTTTTAAAGCACTGCTGGCTTTCAAGGGCTTTTTTATTATTTTTTTGTTTGGTTTTAAAAGAAAGTGAAAAATCAGTGAAAAACAAAAGGAAAGAATTCAAGTTTTTGAATTTTTAAATATCATGGCCTGATTATTCCAGTTGCAGGAGCTATCTATATATTTCAAATAACAGCCCTTACAGAAAATGTCTTTCTGCTTTATATTTAAAAAGTCAAAACAATTACTTTCAATATAGATGAGTCTACATTTGATTAAGAACAACAAAATCCCTTTCTAAGACCTCTCAGCTGGAAATTCTCATCAGAAAATCACTTCAGTGGAGTATTTGATGGTATATTGTCTAAAAAGATATAGCCAAACTGGATTCCCATTTTGGTATATCAAAAGTGTAGCTAAAATTTCCATCATTTGAAGGAAATAGAATATATTAGTATATGAAAATAATATATCATAATATATAATAACAGAATTTAGTTAAATATACTTTTTTGTAGTCATATAAGTGCCTTTTTAAAAATAAACATTTTCATTTTATAAGTGCTTTTTCTGTACTAGGTAATTGACCAGAAACATACATATATTAATTTCTTATCTCCAAAATGAGCAACCTCTTTTTTAAAGAGAGAGAGAGACGCCTCTTTATTTAAACATAATGATTCAGAATGAAAAGTGTCTGACTCTAATAGATATTTATGTCTAGATTAAAATTGCACATAATGGCAGTAGCAATGAAATTGCTGCTTAATTATGAGCATTCTTTGTGTGCTAAAATTTAAACACAAGACTTTATATGGTTGAATATAGTAGGACTGTGACCAATATGATCAAATGCCCAAACCTCTTTTGTTTACATAAATAAAATATGGAAGAAGTGCCATGGAGTGACCTTGGGATTCAGCAAATTTGAAGCATCTGGAAAACTTTGATCTACTCAGATTTCTGAGAATCATGTTCATTGGCTTTTTTTGTTATACAAACATCTGTTGGAGCACCAGCCAGGTTGCAGAAATACATTTTTAAGCCTTATAGATATGATTTTATTCATCACCTCAGTCAGTGGTACTGAAATTTCATACTAAGAAGTACCAGGTCAATAACTACTGTGTTTCTTTGAGGATGTCTGTTAACTGTTACAATCAAAGCTACAAATAGATACATTAAATGCTTATCTAGTCACTCTCATCTAAGCAACAATACGGTTCAGAAAGGACAGTGATTTAGTAGCTGTAATATTTGATCCTCAAAAGACAACTTCTTCAAAATTGGATCATCAATTATTTATGGCCTACATGATAACATGATAAGCATATTCACTACCTTTAATTTCAGGTTTGTTTTCAGCTACCTGAGTAGGTGTGAAAAGAGAATAAGGAACTCTTTTTTTTTGCACTCCTTCTGTCACAAGGCTTTTTCCTATAATGTATGTATTAACTATCTCATAGAATTTGAGGAGAGGCAAGAGTTCATAATTACAGTTTTACTATTCTGTTGTAGAGCACTCACAGAACTTGTTTATAAAACACTGGTATATAAAGGAAATAAGACACATATGTCCTTTTAGTGTATCACATTCTCTTTGCCTTCATGTCTTCTAAACCAGTCAAATTAAGAATGTAATAGACCTATCTTTTGAAATGTATTTGCATATAAATGATATTATGGAAATATAACTTTTTTCAAGAATCAAGGAGAATCAGTCTTAGATCATTAATCAAAAATAACAATACACATGTAATTTTATTTATTCCATTAAATATTCATTGGATTGTAACAGTTTATTGCTATTATTTAGTCAAATTAGATTTAAAAGTATGGCCAAGAGGTCACTGCCTTCAAAATCTACAATAATACTTTCAGGCATCCATTCACACAGGAGCACTTAAAACTAGGCTTTATTTTATTATTGTGATAAGCTAATTTAAAGTTTTAGAGAGATGACGAATGAAAAAGGGCTGTACAAAACTCTTGGCACTTTTAAAGACCATGAGATATGATTGTTCTACAGCAGAGTACTGAAGAATTTTACTTTCATTTAGCAGAAAATTTGCAAAACTCTTGAACATCTGGTTCAGGGACTAAATGTTTTTTGACCTTCTGCTATTTATTTTGTACCTTTTTATTTGCCTAAAAAAACCCTCAAACTTCTTGATTTTATCCTGCTTTAACTTCTGTGTTTCAATCATAATGTCTTCATTATTACTACAGGGGCAAGTACACTGCAACTTTCATTTTGGTC
>NW_020897702.1:36231-321260 GCF_003984885.1 Neopelma chrysocephalum
TCTCTTTCTCTTTCTCTTTTTCTTTTTCTTTTTCTTTTTCTTTTTCTTTTTCTTTTTCGTTCTCTTTCTCTTCCTCCTTCTCTTTCTCTTCCTCCTTCTCTTCCTCCTTCACCTTCTCCTCCTTCTCCTTCTCTTTCTCATTTTTTCCCCTTCTTTTGTAAAGGTGAACTAACAAAGCAATCTTAGCCTCATGGGAAGAATACAAAATCAGAGCACTGTGAATTTGTGAGCGACTGCTCTATTGACCCATAGCATATTCACTAATATTAACCAGGCCAAGTATCACACAAAGCAGTCTCAAGCTTTTCTGGCTTCTACCTGCCTTTTTCACTTTTTAACCACCTCTGAGACTTAGAGCTCACTTTTGAGGAGAGTGCTTGACTGTTGGAAGTACCTTCCTCATGAATCAGAAGCTATTCAAGATGTGGATGTTTAATATTCTGAGATCATCTCAAGCTGCCTCAATTGGTCTCAAGAGAGCTGTTAGTGTTTAAGATATCAGTGTCATAATGCCAAACTTGATCTAGGGAGGCACAGTGAGGTCAGAACACCAGGGCAATGGCATGAGTCACTACTGAAATGATGCCTACATGACTGCTATGGTTAAATGTCCCATTTTTGTGGGTGTGGGTGATTATCAACAGGGCAAAATCCTACTTACATAAAAAATAATTATTTAATAAGCAGTGCAGTTGCTAATTTTTAAAGAACTTATTTAGCAGTAGCAGGCTAGATTATGAAATTGTTCTTTCAATACACTTGAGAACATAACAGATGAAATTGTAAGGGTGGGAAATGAGATTATGTAGACATATTCAGGACCGGAAATGAGATATGCAGTCTTATCTTGGTCTGTAGTCTATGCTGTGGGGGTGATTTTGCCATAGAAATCTTGTGTCTGAATCTTTCAGTAACATGTATTTTCTTTTTCATGTTCCAGCAGTAGAAATATTTATGAATATTATGTTATATTCACAAATATCTAGAAAAATGTTTAAAGTTCTGTATATTTCTGATAGAGAAAATAAGACGTTTTCTGTATCTTGTACTTTTAGAAGATGTGAGGTTGTCCCCAGTTCCTGGGAGAGATGATTCTTCAACCATTCAACCTACAGAAGAGTTACTAGTTTTCTCACCAACTAGCCTAAGTAACTGATACTTCTTGAGACCCACTAGATATCTCATTCTAAATTGGTCGTTGACTTGTTTATATTGATGTCTTAAATGTCTTAAATTCCAAACTGGTGGTTATGGCAGGAATACAAAGGATTAAAAAATTAGTGTGTCCATATGGTCAGTTTCTTTCCCGGTTTTGATCCAGGGCATCAGCCCATTGACTGTGCAAATTACGCTCATGTGAGTTTACTTTTGGGCTTTTTGTGTTCTGAGAGAGTCAACTAGATGTCTCTGGATTAAAATTTGGGCATGGTTTAAATTACATCTTTCAATAGTGACAGCTTCTCATAGTCATTATCTGTTTCTTAATAGATATTAGATATACCGGATATGTACTATGTTCTTCTTTTTGGCCTGGGAATAACTCTACAACTATTCAAAAACTCTGTATACATGTCCACCAGCTCTTCAATTTTCATTGTATCTGGGATGAAAACATGATATTGTACCTCATCTTTGTGCTTTCAGATGGAGTAAAAAGAGCAGACCGAATATTAATATAATTAGTTTTATATTGCTGTGTCTGATATGAGATGAGATGAGATGGACTGGAAAAAATATAGAAGTACATACTGTTGAAACCAGGAAGAGAGTTGAACAAGTGTTTCAGCTGTGCGAGCAGCAATTTAAATATGGTGTACTCCAGCAGGCACATTTGAAAACCTTATTATGGATTTACAGCACTTGAAAGATGAAACCTGATCCATATAAAATAAAGAATAGATATGAATTGCATTTTGGCAGTTTAAGACAATTGCAAGATGACAAATATTATCTGGATTTGGTAGGGTATTTCTTTTTTTCCTATTTCTACTGCAGATTTATTTGTAAGAGAAAAGAGCTGGAGATATAAATTTTATACTGAATTTTTTTTCAAGACCATTTAATCTCTATTAATATGACCCCATGCTGCTGTCATAGCCAGTGAGACCTATTATCACATGCAGAATATTATTTGTAAAGTTACAGCTACCTGGGGGCAGCATTAATTATAGCAAGCAGTTTAACCTCATAGAAGATAAAAATCAATTGGCGAAGCCTGAATGGAAGCCACATGGCTGCTCTTTAATTCACATTAGAAAAACAGAATTTGTCTTCCTGGAACTGGGTACTAACTGTATCCTTTTAAAAGATATATCTCTTTCCCTGTTTCTAAAATATTAAACAATGACCAGAATAATTTAAGAAGCGTTATGCATAGAAAGATTCTCTACTCTTGTAATCCCCAGTGTGAGGGATGTGACATATCCTTTGTAAGGTATCTTACTACAATTCAGATTCAACTGTACTGTAACTGCTACTGTAGTCATGCTTCAATAATAAACTAATGGATTTTTTGAGTGATTTAGGGTAAGCAAAGCAGTGAAAGATAAGAAATAAATTGTTTTGCATTTGAATATAGTCTGTGTGCACATGTTGAAAGACTAATCACTTGAAAGAATGTAAAAATATTTGGGGATAACTACAACAAGGGTGGTTGATGCACTCTCTGAAGGTATGCAGAGAGTTTTTAGAACAAGTGAAGAGTCTTCAGTTACCAGAAGGCTTAGTCAATGTAGTTATAATTATAAAAAATATCTGTTTACTAAAGAGCAGGGTAAGACCACTGCATCATTTCTCCCACGTTTTAGAAGCTGGTATGACTATATTGGCTATATTGAGCAGGGAAGTGGTGCAGACTTGCCAACTCCTGTTACTGATTAAGGGCAGTTTTTTGGACTGAATGAGTAGCATTCAAGTGAGGGGTAAAAGCATAGGTGGAATGTAAACATATGTTTTCAGGTGAAATGAAATAATTTATTTATTGTTGGCCTGGGTATTATTCTATACCTGACCTCTAGCATGTCTCATGTAGAATTGAAATTACTGTTTATATAATTTTGAGCCATGAAATACTAAAATCTGTTTTAAAGGGGCAAGCAAGCATATGTTGTCTTCCAGCTGGCTGGAGGTTAAAAAAAAAAGTTTCATTTTTACTATAGTATGACTTAGCATTTAATAAATATTACACAAATATATCTTTGGGATTTAGAAAAGTAGTCAAGAAGAGTGGAAAAAAAAATCTATGCAAGATATGCTCTTTCTAAACACATTTTAATATTTTTTTAAATGACTGGCCTAATTTTGGCCTTACATTGGTTTTAAATTGCTCTAAATGTAACTTGATCAAGTTATTTTTAATTTACACAGGTGTAATTGAGATTTGAGTAAGACCCAGATGTGCACCTGTGATTGCTACTGCCCTTGGCAGTCAGTTTTTATCCTTTCTTGGCCAAGTTTAAGCAATGAAGCCATCTGATTTCTGGGACTGAAACATTTTTTGTGTTACTGTTCCTTTAAGCAGGTGCAGCAATACAGTACGACCTTCCCTAATTGAGCAGATTAGAATTTTCCTGAAATATTGCACTTCCTTTATGTCATAATTGTTCTGGTAGAAACTCTTTCTTCAATTCTTGGGGTGTGTTGCAATTAGGATCAAGGATTAGAAAGATTAGACAGCTAAATTATCATGTTCTCCTTTATATAAAGATTACAAAAATATGAAGAATGGAGACAACTAATAGACCACTATTATTTTGTGCTTTTTTGTGTATTTGTTTAGTGCTCGAAAGCAGTCATATTCCTGTGAAAATGCCTTTCTGTTAGTTTGGTTAGCATTTCAGATGTTTGGAAATAGATCTCAAAATAGCATAAAATATGACCCATTCTTTCATCTTGATAGCTGTATATAGCGTCATCTAACCACAGAGAGTGAAAGTATCTGGCAGATATCCACTTATAACAAAAAAATACTAAACATAATATCTGCTTTAGATTGTGATTATAAATGTTATTCAAACTCCTGTTCTTGATGGGTTAAAGTTCAATCATTATGTGAAAATAGGCATTGAAACTTCTAAACAGATGTTTTAATAAAGGTGGAAAGAGATTTCTTCAAACCCTTCAAAATGGTTTTACTTCTAAGATTGAAAAGTCTCATATCATTCTGCTTTAGAAACAGATGGCCTAGGATGTGCAATCTCCCTTTATTGCAATAGGTGGTGAATCCATACTTCTCTTCCATATGCTTTCTTCAAAGGTATGCTTTCGGATTTCTTGGTATTAACTGACTAAAGATATCGGTAGACTGTGTATGTTCTAGGCTTTTGTAATTGATAATGATGCATATTGATAATGATGTTCTGAAAAAAAATATCTGCAGAACTGTTTGCCATTCCCAAGACTGCAAAGTGTTTGTTTAATTGGAACCATGACTTTATTTTGCTATGTTGGTAAGGAATGACATCACAGCTCTCAAATGTCTTTCATATAGTTCCTGTTATATGAATGCATTAAGCTTCAACAGGATAAATTATCACATATCACATTTAACTGAGTATTCTCACATATTACTCCTTTCAGTAGAGGGGCTACTGTAATTATTTCGAGTCTAACACACAGAACAATTTTTCTTCCTGGTTGAAATGAAACATTACTTCACAGATACCTATTTCCAACAGCACTGAACTTTTCTTCAATTAGTCCAGAGTGAACAGTCTCTGATAACCCTACTGTGAAATTGCAGAAAGAGCAGGCAGATATTCAGCTTGATTTTGAACCTCATCCCTTCTAGTAGAGAAATCCAAACAGCTTGCCATTTATCATACCCTAAATTAAACACCTGGAGAGCTGCTATAACTTTTCAGTGGACTGTGTGTTGTCAGCTGCAAGGTTATTCAGAAATGAACCACGTGTATATATGCTGCAACTCTGTTTTCCTACAAAAGCAAATGTTCAAATCCTATTTCCTAGTTGATCTACCATTTTTATATTTTACAAGTGATGCAAAACTGAAATAATTGATCACCATTACTGTTGATTTCCTGTCGTGTGATGTTTTGGGTCTAATTTAAGGTCCAATCCATCATAGTTTCTACTTATTTTTGCTTGCTTTTATGGAATACACTTCATGTCAAGGCTACCATTTAAGCTCTTTTTGAAATTATATTTCTCTGTGAATTTTGTTAATTTAGCAATGTGCTCAGAAATTGTTTCATTTTCCTTCCACACCTGTCTGTAAACCCAGAAGCAATCCACACAAATCCATGGCTTTAGAGATGAAAAATTATGCAGGATTTCTGATAAAACTCAAAATTTACTTATCAAGTAAATGGAATGCAATATGTCTATGAAACAAGTAATAAGTTTCTATGAAGCATAGGAAAGACACCATTTGTTTTACTCCCTGTTCAATAATTTTCTTATATCAGAATGATTTATTAAACAAACTTACTTATCAGATATTTAGAAATGTCTGATGAATTACCCCCAGGAAGGTAATAGTTTGAGGGTTGTTGGGGCCTTTTTAATTTTTCTGAGTCCCAGTAAACATAATTTCTGCCTAGGTTTCTTTTCTTTGCCTTTCTGTTCTGCATTCACTTCTGTTCTTGAAATAAAATTCTAGCCTTATTGTTATATTTTTGCCTTTTCTTTGTCACATAATGACAAGCATGTGAAAGATATACAAGGGAACAGCTGGGGTTTTGAACAGTTATGAGCAAGCATGTGAGGATTTTTAGTTGCTCTAACTAGTTTTATGATTTTTTAAATCAGAGATATGAGAGAAATATTGAAATTAATGCATTCTTGTTCTTATATATTTCTGATAGAAACCTTACTTTTCCATTACTAACGTCTCCCTGAATTTACCTAGAGATCAGTTAGGAGCACAAGGGAAAACCTAAACAGAAATTGGAAATAGTTTTTGATACCACACTCCTACGTAATTCTCTTTTACTAATTAATCATAGAACAATAGGAAGTTTTGGGTTGGAAGGGACCTAAAATCATCCAGTTCCAACTCCTTCCACCATGGGCAGGGATGCCACTCATTAGGTCAGGTTGATCTTGAAGACCTGTGCAAAGAAGCTTAAAATCTGTAACTAGTTGTAAGCACTTACAAGAAGAAGCAGATGAGTAATAGTCCACATGGACTTTGTGCAAACAAGCCATCTTGACTTGATCTCGTTTTCTTTAGCAAGAGGTTGATATTCCTTGTGGATAGGAAACCCAGAATCCTAAATAGAAATGACGCTATTGTTTTCCTTCTAGTATTGACAGAAGCAAGGAAGAAAGTGATACCTAGATGGTGCTAAAGAAAGAAAACTCCGGAGCAGTTGACGGTGAGATAAGGAAAGGGTTTAATTTGTGCCTAGGCACAGATGTTACAGGACATGTGTGCACCGTGCCTGAGATGTTACAATTTATAATACTATCTGTCCAATCCCAAGTGTTTCCACCCTGTAGCCTTTGCTCTGGTCAGCCCCTGGCCCACCCCCTGGGAATTGGGTCTGGGGGCTTTTTGGGACCACCTCTTCATCATCTTTATCATCTTCAGAGCACAAAGGGTACACTGTCACCCAGTTCTTGACTGTACTCTTGAGGTTTGGGCCAGGATTAGATGTCCTTGAACAGAAGAGGCCTGTCTTGATGAAAGACTAAACATTTTCTACTGGAATTCAGGGGTAGAATTGATATGAGGTACATAGAATGGGGTAAGAGGGTTAAGGAATGTGTAAACTACTTGTGCTAAAGGCTGAGGAATATAATATAGCTACTTCTAAAATCTACTTCTACTATAATTACATATAAAGCTTATAAAAATTAGTAAAATCAAGAAAATTAAAAGGGTCTTAAGGCATCAAAAGTAATATCTTCAGAGCAATGTTTTCTGTCTAATGTCTAGATTAAATATTTTATGCGTGTGAAGATTCTTGGCCAAATGCTAGCAGTGAATAAATTGTAATGGCTCATTGTCAAAATCATCTAAAAGTAAAAGGAATGTACTAGGAATTCTATGATTGTTACACAAATTCAAAAAGTTAAGGAAAAAATCCGTTGCAGAAATTGCTGAGCTACCGTTGGTTTAAACCTGGAAGAAGATTCTAGGAAAGTAGAATTGTATATTTGCCCTTACTTTTGTTCTTTTTTTCAAGAATCTATTATTGTTATTCCAGGAAGTGACAGGATGGTCAGCCTCACCTCAATACCTGGGAGGGTAATGAAGCAGCTAATCCTGGAAACCAGGCATATTAAGAGAAAGAAAATCATCAGGAGTAGTTAGCATTGATTCACCAAGGGGGAGTTATGCTTAACCAACATGCTCAGTTTCTGTGCTGAAATCACTGGCTTGATATATGAGGACAGAGTACTGGTTATTGTCTACCTGGCCTGCAGTGAGTCCTTTGACATTGTCTTCCACAAGATCCCTATAGAGAAGATGGGCTGAATTAGAGAAGTATGGGCTGAATGAACAAATTGTGAGTTGGACTGAAAACTTGAAAAGATTAGCCCAGAGCATGGTGATCAGTGGAACAAAATCTAGTTGGAAGCAAGTACTAGCAGCGTTCCCCAGGAATGAATAATAGGTCTGGTGTTATCCAATCTGGTGTTATCTTTAACGATCTGGATTATGGAGCAGAGTGTAGTCTCAGTAAATCTGCTGATGACACAGAGTGGGAGGAGTCACTGATATGCCAGAGGATCGTGCTACCATCCAGAGAGATCTCAATAGACTGGAGAAATGGGCTGAAGTGAATCTCACTAAATTCAACAAAGAGAAGTATAAAGTCTTCTCTGGGAACACCACCATACAGCAATATATGCTGGGGGCCACCCAGGTAATAAGTAGCTTGGCAGAAAAGGACCTTGGGGTCCTGGTGGATATCAAGCTGAACATGAGCCAGCAGTGTGTCCTTGCAGCAAGGAAGGCCAATGGTGTCCTGGATGGCATGAAGCAAAGTATTTCCAACAGGTTGAGGGAGGTGATCCTTCCTCTCTGCTGAACAATGGTGAGGCCATGCCTGGACTGCTGTGTACAGTTCTGGGCTCCCAGTACAAGAAGGACATGGACATACTAGAAGGAATCCAACAAAGGGCCACAAAAATTTTTAAGGGAATAGATCTCTAATGTGGAAAGGTGAGAAAGCTGGGACTGTTTAGCCTGGAGAAGAGAACCCTCAGGGGAAATGTTATTAATACGCATGAATACTTGAAGGGAGTGTGAAAGAGGAAAGAGCCAGGCTCTTCAGTGGCCAGTGACAGGACCAGAAGAAATGGACACAATAGGCACAAACATAGGAGGCTTCCTCCAAATGTCAACAAACACTTTTTAACCATAGGGGTGACTGAGCATTGGTACAGGTTGCCCAGAGGTTGGGAGTCTCCCTCCTTGGAGATATTTTTTATCATTATCCTGGGCAGCCTGCTGTAGGTGTCCCTGCTTGAGCAGGATGTTGGATCAGATAGCTTCCAAAGTTCCCGTCCAATCTCATATATTCTGTGAGTTAATTGAACACCAATGTGTTCTTATGATGAATTTTGCATGGATCAAATAATTCAGTGGTAGAAGAGATTATATAAATATATATGGGGGTGTGATAACTCTGCAGATCTAAATTTGGGAAAATCATGGTGATTTAGTCTGAAAAAAATAGAATGATATTAGATAGAAAGAAATGTAATATATTGTAATAAGATGTAATGGGGCTATTATGAATCACAAGTCAAACGCACATGGAAAAAATCATGCTGTTGCAAAAGAACCCTTCCTAATATCATATTTTGATCTATGAATCTGTAAGATATTGAAATAACCGGCTAACATGCCCAGTATTGGTAAGCTTTAACTTGTAATTTTATCTGATATCAGTCTAGAAAGTCAAGCACCAGTTAGAAACAATCCAGAAAAGAGAAC
This sequence comes from Neopelma chrysocephalum, assembly GCF_003984885.1. Lineage (NCBI taxonomy): Eukaryota > Metazoa > Chordata > Aves > Passeriformes > Pipridae > Neopelma > Neopelma chrysocephalum. The sequence continues at coordinate 45,143 of NW_020897702.1, forward strand.
TAGTCAAGAAAAATGCCTAATAATTCATTATGTTGAATAAAAATAATCAGAAGAGAAAAATAATTGTGGACCTGCTAAAAACTTTCAAGGATACAAACCAAATAGTTTCAGAATTTTATCTAATTAAAACAAAAATTATTTGTTTATATAAAGAGACAGAAATATATTGCAGAATTCATAGTAATTTTACTTTAGGTAATATTCATCAATATTTTATTTGATTGAATTATAATTTTTAAATTTATTTTTAAAAATACACAAAAAAGTAACGATGAGGTAGAATTACTGGAAAGAAGGCTGAAGAATCTGGCAAGAGAGTAATTATCTGAAAAGTGAAGTCATTGAGTCCGTGGGATACAGCTTGTATTTTCACTGCAGTTAAGACAAAGCTGAAAACTTCTGATTTGCAGTCACATGTAACTGTCAACTGTAGCTTAGAAAAGTTTAGCTCTTTATGTCAGTGTAAGGTAGTCAATATTTAGTGTGCTAATGAGAAGTATATCAACATATGAAATCCATATTCCGTTCAAGTCATCCAAATCTGTGCTCCCCTGAAGCACGTTTGACTTGAGTAGACTTGCATTTAATTGCAGACATTTAATAAGAACTTTGAAAAAGTTAAATGTAGTCTTTGGTGGTTGAAGCATTGAAAGAATATAAATATTTGGTATTTCAAGAATAGTTTGCAACAGAGAAGAGCAAAATCTTTTGTGTATTAGTCCACAGATAATTACCTACCACAGTAGGTAAGAGATCCACACATCCAAAGACATAAGATGTTAAATAATATAATAACTATAACAAATATAGTAAATGTAGTGGAATGTACATGACATAATATAATTATTATAATTATAATTAATATAATAAATACAATAAATATCATAAAATAGTAGATATTTAATAATGTATAATACAATGTACTGCTTGTAGAACTCAAGTATTTACTTGTTTTTCATTCAATAATAATCAATGAAAATATTACCAGTCAAATCATCAACATTCTAATGTTCACAAGATAAACCTTTTACACACATAATAGTGTATGGGGGGGTTGAAATAATTAAAGCTGGAAAGCTTTAGTTTATATTCTGTATTTTTTTCAGTAAACTCCTTGGGGAAATTCTTTGATTTGCTTGTACTTGCTACAGTTATATCACTAATAACTTTGGTTTATGTGCCCCCTTTGATCACAGATTCAAGTCCTGTCAGGGCTGACTCATGTTGCAGATGAACTGAGGATAAACAACTTGCTATTCCGTTTTCATAGGAGGTATTAGAAGTCCCATTCACCTTGCCTTGACACTCAAGATTCTGTGCCAGTGAGTCTGAAAGTTGCCTTTTTGCATAACTATAATTTTGAAGCATAGAAAATGGTAGCCTCTATGTGACAGTGATACTAATGCACTTTTCTGGCTTGTTTTTTGTTTCACCCTTTCTATTGCTCAGTCTTTCTCAGGAGTCTGCTTCCAACTTATTCCTACTGTATTTCTTTGGGCACAAAACAAAACAACAGCACAAATTTATTAATTTCATTTCATGCTTATTGAATTGCTAGAGGATCACTGTAAGTACAGAGACAGCTCTTTTTTCTGGATGTGTCTATAATCTACCAGTATCTCTTTCAGATCATCCTCTCCTCTGGATCCTGTGCAAGATACTGTTCTTTAAGGTATAAATTTTCAACTTCAGCATGGTAGCCTTTCAGTTATGAAGTCTATATACTCTGAGAATGTCTTATTGTTTAGGAACAAAGTCATTCTTACAGTTTTGGGTTTTTTTGGCAATAACACTGAACATGAAAAATCTTATAGGTATTGTACAGGAGAGACATTTCACTATGCCAGAAAAGTTGGAAAGATAAACACCATATTTCAGAGGCTTGATTTAGTCTGAAAAATTTGGAAAATAATTCTTGTATAATTGCCCTAGATACAAGTAATTTTCCTGTCCTACTAAAGAACTTTCCCAGAAGTCTTCCAAAGTTTCTTTCTCATTCATATTCTGTTGCACCCCCTTATTTACAGTTCCATTATTTTAAGTCACCTTTCAAGCAAAAGTTCAATTGTAAATATGTATTCCAGATGCATCTTGTTGACCTTTCCAAGACTCATGAATAGTTGGCACTGTCAGTCAGTTATATTTTAATGATAAAACTGGTCAAAAAGTCCTAGAAAACTATATCAGGACAGGGGATTGTAGGAGCCCAAACCCAGCTTTTAGCAAAAGAAAGCTTGGTAAATTTGAATCACAAACCTTGGAAAACAAGAGCTGACAAACATCTCGGGATCTGAAAAAATTTGGACCCTTGTCCTAAGATCTGTTGATGCACAACCCCGAGATTTAAACCTCACTCCAAGCAGAATTAAGAAAGGACTTTTTGAGATGATTGTTAAAACCATGTCTAAACCCCTGTAATCCCTCCATCCCCCATGTAATCCTACTTGAAGAAAAATTAACTATTTGAAAATTGCAGTAAAAACTTGTGTAACTCCCTAATTAACATAGATTGTCCCCTTCATTAACATGCCCAGCACTCTAAGCCTTTAAAATTGTATTCTCGTGTTCAATAAACCATTCCAGTTTTACCCCATGCTGGAATCATGTTTAGCTTTGTTTTTCAGACGGCAACAGGGCATCTTGACCATTATGGAGCAGCATTAGGAAAAATCTTCCTAGGAGGGTTTTGGGTCTCACTGTTAGTAATGGGAATTTCATTAAAGAAATCATGCTTCTGTCAACATACAATATAGGAGTACCATTTGTGGGATTGTGGTTGGTTGGTTTGTTGGTTGGGTTTTTCTAATAAGTGGTTTGTAGAGGCCTAGTTACAAATAACATAAATAGTAATTAGTTCTGAAGTACAAACTTTCTTTTTAGTCAACTACCTCAGTGCCAGATGTACATCAACCCTTAATAATTCTCATATCCTTGAAAACACCGAACTAAAGAACATAATGTTTAAGGTGTATTTTTTTCCTCAGCATGAAAGCTTACATTAGAACAAGTGTTTGCTACAAATAGTTATCTTGTGAAGTCTAAACCTATCAAAACAAATTAATGAAAAGACTTCTGAGCTTGCAAAGACTATTCTTTAAGGAACTACACAGGATTTAGACAAGATTTATTGAAACTTCAGTCGGAATGACAGCTCAACATCCACTTCGAAGTCAGTTCAATTAAATTAGCATTCCATCACAGGATATTAGTTTCAGGGTGCATAGAGGAATTATAGGCTGATATTTGCATATAGGGAAATACATAAGGGCAGCAAAGCATATAGAAAGAGGAGTAAGCAGGAGTAATAATAAAATTAATTTGTTGTTATGACTATCTGGCAAGATAAAATAATTTCATAAGTGGCTCCAGTGAAAAATATACCAACTTACTACTGAAAGATCAAAAATTGCCTTGCTATACTATCCTCTTTTACTTTGTCTAGGTTTTCTTGGGTTCCTCATTTTCTGGTGAAAATGAAAAAAAAAACCACCCAAATCATAGCCCTTAACTAAAAATACATCAAAAGTCCCCTAGGAGATACAACAATATAAAGCTTTCAAGAAAACAAGAGAAGTTTTCCAATGACTCTCATTTATTTTTTTATGGTGGTTCTGTGAAAACATATGTAAGAAAGAGTAGAAGATGTCAAGAGAGATGAACAAGAGGCTGGAGCACTAGGCCGGATCATTAGGTGGTGTTCCGTGGAACAGCATATTTGCCTCCAAAATGACTGCAGCACTTTGATGACTCATGCTGGAGCAGAGAAAATGAAAAGGAAGGAAGGTGCAAGGGAAGAAGAGACCAAGAAACAAAGAATAGAAGGAAACCTCTGTTTTCCAACCTCCTGCACTGCCTGTCACCTAAGGGACAGATCGTAATCTGAGGTGGTTACAAGGGGAGGTGAGAGTGCTTGGAACGAAATTAAGTCTAGAGAAGGGAGAAAAGGTGTTTACTGATATTTGAATTAGTAATTAAATGTTTTAAATGAAGTTAAATTATCCAAGACAAATCCATTTTGGCCCATGAAAGTAATTGGAGAATGGGTTCCTCATCATTATTTTGATCCATGAGTTCCCTTGCTCTTGCCCTTCATATTTTCTCCCCTGTCTTATTGGGAAGAGTTAGGACCTGAGAGAAAGAGGGTATGTGGCTGTATGGGTGCTTAACTGCTAGCCATGTTCAACCTGCCACAAGAGCATACTTAAATTAATCAAAACATGAGAGTCATTCTCTTTTTTTGGAAATACAGCTGTCAGAAGTAGCTAACCTTGCAGCTCAAGAATGCCTGGATTGAAATAGAGCCATAGATATTCTTGAAGTCAAGAAATGACCTAATCTAATTATATATCAGAATACATTGTCAAGAGAGAACATAAAATACAAAGACTTTTTTGTTGTTTTTTTCTTTTTTCCAGAATGGACCCCAGAGCTTGCATTTTAGATGGTAGATCATCTTCTTGGTCAATCACACACAACATAGAGACAATTTGTGTCTATTTGTGTTAACTGATTACTGTCAAAACATATTGTTTAATATTTAATTTTTAATATATAAATAAATGTTCTCATTGGGGAACTAAGCATCCCAGTAACCACCTTGGCTTACTGCCTCTTTTCTTGCTCCCTCTGTTACTACAAGAATAGATTGGTTAATGAATAAAATCAGTTCCTTTTTCTCTTTTTGGCATCCAGACCAGCAGTATACTTCATCAGTGTCTATGTACTACTAAGAAGACAACTTAACATCCTAAATTGTAGCAACAGATCGTATTTGTGCCTGATTCCTAAGCGTTCTATTATGAGATTGTGGAGAGAAATTACTATATCCTTATTAAACAATTTACTATTAGAGTGGAATTTTTGAGTTAATGAGGCTCGTCAATTGATACATGTCAAAGTTTGCCTTAGTTTGGGAGCCATTAAAGTATATGCAGATTTTTAATTGATCTGTGATATTAGGACCAGACTTTACATTCCCAGAGTAGCTTCACAATATATTTTAAGACATGATCTCTAAACCAGCTTCCATTTAAAAAATATACGGAAACTGAATGGTCTGCATTATAAACTAGTCAAATTTAGAATTTTAACAGGGAAATGAAATAGGTAGCTACTGATACTTACATTTTGGGAATGTGCAACATAATAAGACAACCTAATAAAATCTCAGTATTCTTAGAATATCTCATATACATGCAATAAGCTTTGTCATGGTGTGAAAATGTTCCAGCTCTCATTTATATTTCTTCCTTGCAATTAATGAAAATCTGGAGCTATTTTTTATCATCCTAGTAAAGAATAATACTATTTATGTAATGAAAAATTGAACTGACCAGTAATGGAGACCTTATTCATTTCTTTCACACTGTTTGCAATATATTTAAAATAAAGATGAGGGAACTGCAGGGAGAAATAGGATGTCAGATATTAAAAACATGGAAACATTCAAGGTCGGGTTGGACAGAGCTCATTTCAACCCAGTCTAGTTGAAAGTGTCCCTGCTTATTGCAGTGGAGGTTGGACTAGCTGACATTTAACGTTCCCTTCCAAACCAAACCATTCCATGATTCTATGAAAGAATAATAATTCAGCATAAATGAATATAATGTCACAAAACAGTTTACTGAACTAATGTTAAGAGTATGGCATACAAATATGACAAAGAGTATGACACAAAAATATGGTATAAGAGTATATCGTATTTAAGAGAAACAGTGATCCATTTGCCCATGTCTAAAAGCATTCCTTAAGTGCCCAAGCGCCTGAAGGAATTTTAAATCCCTGTCTGAGATGAATAAAAAAATGCATCTTTTGTTGAGCTGTGGAAGTTGATGAGAGAGGGGTCTCACAAATCATCTATTATGTACTTACAGTTGTTTCTTAGGGATTGATCATGTATTACCAGGGCGACTGCTGTGAATTTTAGATCTCATTCAGTATAAATAGAAAGGAAGCACATAATTCAATGCTTGAATATATTTCTCTACTGATCAGACATGTAACTTTCTAGGCCTTATATTGTTGATATAACTCAGCCTTTTGAATGGGGTCCAATGCTGTGTAACAGTCTGAGAGCTCACATTCAAGGCTTCCAGGGACACCACGTTACATCATTGCCGTTCAGCTGCAGTGAAAAATAAGGACATTTATTTGTCTGTTTAAAGACATGGAAGAAAAAGATTCTTTTCTGAAATATGTGGTATATTGGGTTAGCGTGGCATGGTTTTGATAGCAGAAGGGATTATCAAACTATTAGAACATGCCAGAAACTTCATCTATGTCTGATAGAACTGCTGGCCAAAACTGAGCCAATCAGCCTTAGCAGTAGCACCTCTGTTACAATGTATTTAAGAAGGGGAAAAATCTTGTGCACAACTTCAGCTGAAGGTGAGGATGAGAATATGAGAGACAAACAGCCTTGCAGACACCAAGGTCAGCCAAGAAGGAGGGGGAGGAGGTGCTCCAGGCACTGCAGCCTGTGGTGAAGGCCATGGAGAGGCAGGTTGTCCTCCTGCAGCCCATGGAGGTCCACAGTGTAGCAGAGACCGACCTGCAGCCCATGAAGGATCCCACACTGGAGCAGGTAGATGCACCCAAAGGAAATTATAACACTGTGGGAAGCCCATGATGAAACATGCTCCTGGCAGGACCTGTGACCTCTTGGAGAGCATGCTGGAGCAGTTTTACTGGCAGGACTCATGACCCCACAGGAGATCCACGCTGAAGCAGTCTGTTCCTGAAGGACTGCACCCCATGGAAGAGATCCACACTGGAGCAGTTCATGAAAAACTACAGCCCATGGGAAACCCTCACGTTGGAGAAGTTTGTGGAGAACTACCTCTGTGGGAGAGACACAGCAGAGACACAGCAGAGACTGACCACAACCCCCAGTCCCTGTCCCCCCTTTTCCCTCTGTGGCAGGAAGGAGGTAAAAAACCCATGAGTTAGGTTTAGCCTAGGAAGAAGAGAGGGCTGGAAGGAAGGTGTTTTAAGATTTGGGTTGATTTCTCATTACCCTATTTTGACTTTTGATTAGTAATAAATCAAATTAATTTCCTCAAGTCGAGTCTGTTTTGCCCATGATAGTAATTGCTGAGTGATCCCTCCCTGTCCTAATCTTAACCAACGAGCCACTTGTATTTTTCTCTTTGTCCAGCTGAGGAGATGGAGTGATAGAGAAGCTTGATTGGCCCTAGCATTCAGCTAAGGTCAACACACCACATGGGGCTTACCCACTACAGTCTAACCTTAAAGATATTATTAAATTAATAAAAACTGCCTACATTGTTTCTTTTAAAATGTTTCAACTGTCCTATAACATTACTTTAGTAGATGTGTTTTAGACCCTATTATTAAATGAAATAAGTTTCCAGATGAACTCTGTCTTGCTGAACCAGAAATTGATAGAATTCTGACTTATGTAGATAACATTATACATATATTAATTTATTTTATAGATATCTACACACACATAAATGATCATAAGTAGCCAATGTGCTTTGACGCTGATAAAGAAAACTGTCTTACTGGAGATCTTTGTCATCATGTTAGAGGATCTTTCACTGAAACTGCTGCCTAAATCAATTTCCAGATCTGAGAATGTGACAATGAATCACTACAATTAGGTCTATAAATATATAGAAAGTTTAGCATCTCCATTTCTTTTATTTAACAAAATTTTGGGGCTACAGTGCTTTACAAATTAATTATATTTTCAATGAAATGGGGAAAAATGGGCTGGATGCCAGGTACCCACTAAAGCCACTCTCTCACTCTGGTTCTGCAACTGGACAGAGGACAAAAAAAAAACAGCTAAGGATTCATGAGTTGAGATAACAGCTGGGAGAACTCAGTTACTGATTACCTTCATGGGCAAAAAAGATTCACAGTGGGGATAGTACTTAAATTTATTACTAACATGATAAGAGCCAAAGAGTGAGAAATAAAACAGTCTTAAAAATATTCTTCCCCCATCCCTCCTTCCTTCCCTGTTCTCCTTCCTCCCCCCAGCGGTGCAGGGGGAGGGGAATGGGGGTAATGGTCATTTGTTGTTTCTGCCACTGCTCAGGGAGAGGAGTCTTTCCCCTGCTCCCATGGGGTCCCTCCCACAGGAGACAGTCCTTCACGGACCTCTCTGGTGTGAGTCCATCCCACGGGGAACAGTTCTTCACGAAACTGCTGTCCCATGGGTCACTTCTCCATCACCTGCAGTCCTTCACAAATGAGCTGCTCCACCGTGGGTCCCCCACAGGGGTCACAAGTCCTACCCAGGAAAAGCCTGCTCCAGGGTGGGCTCCTTTCTTAATGGGCTGCAAGTCTCCGGCAGGACCCTGCTCCATCTTGGGCCTTCCATGGGGCCACAGCCTCCTTGTGCATCCACCTGCTCCAGCACGGGCTTCTCCATTGGCCGCAGGTGGATCTCTGCACCCCGATGGTCCTCCTTGGGCTGCAGGGACACAGCTGCTCCACCATGGTCTTCACCACAGGCTGCAGGAGCCTCAGCTCTGGAGCGCCTCCTGCCCCTGCTTCTGCACTGACCTTGGTGTCTACGTTGTTGTTCCCATGTTCTCACTCAGCTCTTCCCTGGCTAGAACTCTTTCTGTACCACAACCTTCTGTTCTTAAATATGTTATCACAGAGGTGTTATTATCACTCCTGATTTGCTTGGTCTTGGCCAGCAGCAGGAAGTCCTGGCATTGGCTTCACTGGACAGGGCAAGCTTCTAGCAGCTTCTAACAGAGCCACCCCTGTAGCCCTCCCCCTGCTACCAAAACCCAGCCACAGAAACCCACTACAACATGAGTTCAAATACACTGAATTTTTTTGATGTTCCTAAATCTTGGTTCTGCCACTAATATGTATAATAGAAAAGGATTTTTCATGCTTAATGTTGTTTTGTATGCTTTCGTATTGCTGTTGTGCCTTTATAAAATTTGTAATACTGTAGATGGAAAACAAAAAATTAGTAGCACTCATTGGAAAAGGGGGGAAATGCCTTGATTTTTACTGTATTCTTTATACGCCATTGAATGGCATAAAATGTTGTCTTGGTTTGAGCTGCCCCCCACCTCCCAGGTTCGGGGGGGGGGCCCTGGGTTAGAGGTGATTGGTCCCAGGAAAGTCTCCCTGAGGAACCAATCGGAGCTGGTTTTTTTCACTCCTGTGAAAATTAGATATCAACAACCACTGGAAGTTGTTGGCAGAGTGTCGATGTGTGGCTGTTTGTGTTGGAGTGTGTGTGAGAGAGCCGAGGGGTGCCAGGGCCACCCCCCTACCCCCAGTCTCAGGGGGCAGGGGCTGGAGGCAGCATGAAGTGTTGTGAGAGAGAGAGACTCACAGCCGTTGAGGTAAGAGAGAGAGGCAGGTCCCTCGTGAGGGGGGCCAGGCCCTCTTCCCCCCCTCCCCAAGCTAGGCTGCAGGGTGCTTGGGACAGCTTATATATAACTGGACCGAATGCCTGTAGCCAAAGCTAGAGGGGCTTTTCTCCCCTCCTCTGCATTGAGGCTGGTGGGGAGTGGATTTTAAGGCTCAGTATTGGAACTGAGCCAAGGAGACAGGCTGGAGGAAGCTCAGTTGCCAGGAGAAATGGTTGCGATTCGTTGCAACAGTTGGAAGAACTCCGGGCAAGAGTTGGAGACGGGCCAAAGGGCTCGGTAATTGCCCTTGTGGTGGTTTTAGACGGGGGGCAGCCGAAAACTGATGAACGAGGAACGATTCCCAGGATGTGTGCACGTGACAAGCCTAGCTGAACTGCAGCAGCTACGGAACTGAGCAGAGACCCAGAGCCTGCAACCTGGAGGATGAGAACAGAACATCTTACTTTCTGGGGAGGAAACCTTCATGAACCAAGAAGAAAGGACTCAGAGCTATCTCCTTGGATCTCGTGATGAAGATGAGACCTCAGCAAGGAGCTGAGATTGGTGGGGGGGGGTCAGAGGAACTCTTTTCCCTGATACCCCAATAAGAAAGCGACTGCTTAACTATCAGTCTGAGGGCTTCTCCTGAACTGATTGTGGGAGGGCTCGAAGGGTGGTAGAATTGTGTTAATATTGTGTATATAATTGCTCTTTAGTTTGTATAGTATCTCATCATCATCATCATCATCATCATGGCTAGGCTTCGCGAACGAAGATTTGGGAAGGGCTCTACCCATGTTTCTTGCAAACGCGTTGGTGGCTAAAAAGGCCAATACGAGAAAGGCATGTCCGGTTGCAAAAGGCACAGCAGAAAGACTCCTTGGATGGTATATTCTGCAAGGTTCGATTCTTTCTGTGTTGTCTTTTCTCCTCAAGAGTGATCCTGCGTGCTTTCTCAAAAGCATCAGCAGCGTATAGTATTTATTTTGTATAGTAATAAATTGTATTTATTCCCTTCCACCATACTGAGGTGTACCTGCCTGAAAACTTCTCTTCAGTGTTGAGGTAATTTGGGGGGGAAGCTTGGAGATTGGATTTTTGTGGGGTCAAAACCCCCACAAACATAAAAAAAAGAGCAAGGAGGAAAGAGAAACTTTAGTCTTTGCATAAGAAGATAAAGCCTTTAATTTAAGGTTTTTATTATAAGGTTTTTCCTAAATGACTGGTTTTATATGTCTTTTAAATTAAATTAAATTATCGATGTGTTAACATTAGAAACTTCTAGTAATGCTTCTAAAGCATTACAAAAAGTAATGCTTTCCTAATGAAAATAAAAGCTGACACTGGGAATATTTGTGGGTTTATAGCAAAAAAATTACTTTCAATTCACTCATACACACTTTGCAACCACTATTAGCAGCTTCAGCTCTGGAATAAAGAAACTTTAAATTGCAAAGACCACCAACTTCACCCTGTACCTCCCAATATTTCTGTAAATGACTATAGAAACTAGTTCCATATTAGAAAATAATGTCTTGGTCAATAGCAGTTTACTCCTTTTTGAAAGAAGATTTGAAGCCCAGGCAAGGTGTAGTGGTTTGAGCCAGGTTTTTCCCCTGAAACTAGGAAAGTGGTAACCCCCAAGGGGGTGGTGACCCTTGGGGTTTGACTCAATCAGTGCTCCTGCAAAATATAAACATATCTCTCCACCGGAAGAGAAGCAGTGATACTTGTTGTTGGAAGAAGAGTGGCCATGTTGTGGTAGTGCCACGAGGAACCGGGGCAGAAGCCCCTGGGGGCTTTGCCCCCCCAGCCCCCGGTTTGGGGGCTGCAGGGACTTGGAATGATGTTGAACTGAACTAAGTGCCTGTGGCTGAGAAGTTGGAGGAGTTTTCTCCACTGCGAGTGAGCAGCGACGGAGCAGCAGTAGAACAGCAGCGTCCGAAGAGCAGTGGCAAAGAGCCAACTGATAAGAACCAAGGATGCAGACAGAAAAACTCCTGCAAGGAAAGAGAGAAAAGAGCCAGCAGCAGAGAGCAGGACGAGAGAAAAGACCCAGCAGCAGAGACAGAATTTCAGGGGGTAAGAACTGAATAAACAAAACCCCCAAACTCCCTTGGAGACTCCTCTGATGAGAGAGGAGGATGATTGGACTCACTTGAAGAGTCTTGGAGTGCAGTATGCACTACAGAGAGGAGCTAAGAAGCTCATGGCCTCCTGAGAGATAAAGCCAGGACGGCCAAAGGAATGTGTGTGTGTGGGGTGACCTTGGCCCCCCCTGCTCCAGCTTCAGAGAAGCTGGCAGCCATCTTTGAGTCAGAGCATGGGAGCTCTGTGAAGGGGCTTGATTTCCCCTGAGGATACCAGACTGTCATGAAGACCCCTGTGCTTCGTGATATGACCGTGGTGATGCAACCGTGTCTGGGGTGAAGCAGCCCATGGAAAGACCCCCATTTTGGAGACGGGGGCCGAGAGAGAGACTTGGAGGCCTCCCTCGTGTGTGCTAGCAGAGAGCCAGCAACTTCTGCCTGGAAGAGAAGAAGAGAGCCTGCTGCCTAGAGAGAGACCTGCTGCTGAGAGACTGGAAGGGGTCTTTTCTTCTTCTTCTCTCCTGGACTTTTATTTGGAGGGAGAAGAGATTTGGCCCACTGTAAATATTATTGTCATGGTAGAGATAGATACAGAGTTAAGATCATATGTAATGTATTATAGTATAAGTATTTATTTATTTGTACAGTCCTGTAATATATTCCTTTCCCCCCATATTGAGTCTTGTGTTTTTGTCTGGAAAACCCATCTCACATGGGGTCGAGATGTGGGAGGGGGGGCTAGGAATCAGAATTGGATTTTGGGCTTTTTCAAACCATGACATAAGGTAAGAAAAAGATGCCTCTAACCTTTGTTAGGGGATTTGGATAAAATTATTTGGCTTTGAGTCAGAATTGCTATCTGTATTGCTGAGCAGATGTGCTCTGTCGTGCACCTGCTTTTCCAGTCACCTAGACTGGAACACATTGTGGTTTTTTCTTTTTGTGCACGTCTCCCCGCAAAGGAAATCTTAGAGTACACAAAGACAATGCACACCCAGGTTTCTTTCTGGCATGCATTTGGGATGCTTCCAGATTGTATACTTATAGATCCAATATTGTAGAGCACATCTACCCTGTGGTGTTGATGTAGTCACTATTCATTTAAAGCAGTTTGGTTCAGGGTAATTTTTGTCTCTAATTAAGTTCACATTCTTGCACTGTTTCATCATGAATTTCTGAAGCAGTGGGTAACTGCAACCAACAAAAAAACCCCTCATCACATCATACTTATCATGTACGGGCATGGGGCTGGAGCAACACTTCCCATGTATTTATACTCAGTGATTTTCTAATAGAGACTACTCAATGGTTGGTCACATATACTTCAGTTATACTCAACTAACATTACTTCAGTCTTTTTTTTTTTTATAACTGGTTTCATTGATTTTTTTTTTATGTTTGCTTGCTTATGTTTGCTTGTAATGCTGGTTTCCATATCATGAAATTGCTAAATAAGATTTATATGAAAAACATTCTAGATTTCTCTCTGTATTACACAGTAAAAATACCAGGGAAAATTAAAAAGACCAATCCAGTTAATGTGACAGAAGATAGACAGGATTCAAACGGTGGGAAAAGCAAGGACCCAGTAAGCAGCAAGTGCTTCAGCCACACCATCAAAGACCAAAAAGCAAAGGCTTTTTGGGAGAAGGAAAAACCTCCCACTGTAGATGAAAAACATCTAAGGAATCTGAAGGAACACAAAATCGTGGGACCTGATGAGATGCATCCATGGGTCCCGAGGGAACTGGCTGATGGAGTAGTTAAGCCAGTATCCATCATATTTGGAAAGTCATGGCAATCTGGTGACATTCCCACTGACAGGCAAATGGGAACTGTAGCCCACCTTCTTTCAATTAAATTATTTAAATTATTTTTTGTAATTAATTTTTTTTAATTAACCCTCCTTTTTTTTTTTTTTAAGGGAAAAAAGGAAGACCCAGGGAACTACAATCTAGTCAATCTTATCTTCGTGCCCTGCAAGATAATGGAGCTGATCCTCCTGGAAATTATGCTAATGCACATGGAAAATAAGGAGGTGATTGCTGATGGTCAGTATGGCTTCACTAAGTGCAAATGGTGCATGACAAATTTGGTCATCTTCTATGGTGGGGCTATAGTGTTTGGAAAACCAACTGGTGTCATCTACCTGGCCTTGTGCAAAACATTTGACACTGTCTCTCATGACATCCTTGTCTCTGAAGAGATATGGATTTGATGGTTGGACCACTTGGTGAATAAGGAATTGAATCGATGGTCATACTCAAAGAGTTGTGGTCTACAGCTCAATGTCCAATTGGAGTCCAGTGACAAGTAAAGCTCCTGAGGGACCAGCACTGTGTAACCTCTCTGTTGGTGATGTAGGCTGAGCAATTAAAGGCACTCTCAGCAAGTTCACTGACAACACTAAACTGAGTGCTGTGTTCAACACACTGAGAGGGACCCTGACAGGCTAGAGGGGTGGGCCCATGCAAACCTCCTGAATTCCAACAAGGTCAAGTGTAAGGTCCTGCACCTGGGTCATGGCAATCCCAAACATGGACGCAGGCTAGGCAATGAGTGGATTGACAGCAGTCTTGAGGAGAAGGACTTGGGGCTACTGGGGGATGAAAAATTTAGTGTGACCCAGCAATGTGTGCTTGTAGCCCAGAAAGCCAAACATACCCTGGGCTTCATCAAAAGCAACGTGATCAGCAGGTCGAGAGAGATGATTCTCCCCCTCTACTCTGCTCTCATGAGACTCCACCTGAAGTATTGTATACAGCTCTGGGGCCCCCAAAATAGTAAGGACATAGACCTGTTGGAGGGAGTCCAGATGAGATCCACAAAGATCATCAAAGACTTGCAGCAACTTTCCTATGTAGACCCACTGAGAGAGTTGGGGTTGTTTAGCCTGGAGATGATGATGCCTAAAAGAAAATTTAGGGAGAAAAAAACTCCGAGACAATTTAGTTTTGAAGGTGAGATAAGGAAAGGGTTTAATTCGTGCCTCTGAGGCATAATGTTACAAGACGTGTGCCCCCTCTGTTACAGGTGTTACCATTTATAATATTGTCTGTCTAATCCCAGATTTTTCCACCCTCTGGCTTTTGCCCTGGTCCACCCTCAGTCCCACCTCTTGAGAATTGGGGCTGGGGTCTTGGAGACCCTTTTCTTCATCAATCTTCATCTTCTTCAGAGTACAGGGGGCACATATTCACCCAGTTCTTGACTTTTCTCTGGTGGTTCAGGCCACGATTAGATGTCTTCAAATAGAAGGGGACTATCTTAAAGAGAAACTAAACATTTCTACTGTAATTCAGGGGTATTGATATGGGGAATCGGGGTAAAAGGGTTGTAGTTACTATGCTAAGGGTAAGGGAATAAATGTTACTGCTTCTAAAACCTACTTCTGCTCTATAACTACTTATAAAACTTATAAAAATTAAAAAAATCAAAAAACCAGATGGACCTTAAGGCATCAATGAGAAGACTGCAAGGAGACCTCATTGTGGTCTTTCAATACTTAAGAGACCTAGAAGGGAGCTGAGCATGTAGTGACAGGACAAGGGGGAATGGCTTAAAACTGAAAGTAGATTTAGATTAGATAATTAGGAAGAAATTATGTATTGTGACGACGGATGTTGAAGCACTAGAACAGGTTGCCCAGAGAAGTTGTAGACGGAACTCCATTCACATCCCTGGAAGAGTTCAAGGCTAGATTGGATGGGGCTTTAAGCAACCTGGTCTAGTGGAAGGTGTCCCTGCCCATGACGTGGGGTTGGGGCTAGATGATCTTTAAGGTCCCTTCCAACCCCTACGATTCCATGTTTCTATGAATCTAAGTAAAGGGAACAAAAAGGTAAATTCAGAGTTGATCCTAATTTCTTACTGAGCACATGACTGAGATCCATCATTGTAACTGAAATTATCAGCATTGGCCTGTTTAGAGCAATAGACAGGTTAAAGGCAGCTGGTAAAGGCATAATGTGCCAGCTTTAATAGCGGCACAGAAATAGTGGCAATGAACTAGGTAAATTACTTTAGATGATCACCAATAATTGTAATTGATGAAGAAAACTCATTCAGTGGAAAAACCTAATTGGCAAACTAGTGAGTAAAAGTGATTTAATGTGTTCTGTGGATCAGAAAATAAGACCTGGCATGGAGCATTGGCTATTAGTGCAGCTGTTGTGAAGATGATCTGCATTGAAAAATTGAACTGAAAAAACCCCATCAGTGAGCACAAGTTTTGAGACAATTACCAGTGTTTAGCAGCATTTTCTGAAAGAAGTTTAGGACTTTTGTTCTGAATTTAACACTAATCACAAATCATTGTAAAGGCACTGTAAGAGTAAATAAGAACGTACAGTGATTTTTGAGGATTCAAAATATTAAACTAACGGCAAAACCATGAAAGTAAGACCCATCCTATCAGATACTCAATCAAGATATCTGAAGGTGTCACCTTCCAGTGAGATGGGTGTAAATGCTTCCTAAATCTATTCATATCAGTAACAGATGAAAATATTTATCCTGTTAAAAGTGGGCAATAAACATATTGCACATTGAAGAGTAGGACTCACCTGCATTCTGATATGCTAAAGACAGGTATCTAAATCCCAGACTTCCTTCTTGCTTGCTGTGGAAGATATTGACCTCAAAATTAGATGCCTAACTTTTATGTTAATAAAGCTAAATGAGATGTATCCCAAATTTTGTACTACAATTTTGTAAGGTGTGAGACACTGGATTATTATAACAATTTTTGGGTTGGACCAACTCAAGTGTGTGTGTGGGGGAAGGGACAAGTCAAATCTCATGGAAGTGAGATAACACCTTGTCCCAGATGCCAGGCCCTTTGAGCCTCCTGGGGTGACCTCGGAGCAACTGTCAGTCAAAGGCAGCCTGGAAGCACTGCTCCACACCACAACCCTTGGAGCCCCTAGCCCAGCCTCAGAATGGCTGGCACAGTGGGATCACCAACCCTCACCCCACCCTGGAACCCCAGAGTGGCCCCTGGGCTGGGAGTCTCACCTGAGAGGGGTGGTCACAGGGGCCAAGGCGTATAAAACCAGCAACATGGGCTCCATCTTTGCTGTAGACTTGCTACCTGGTGGTGTGAAAACTGGACTTGCAAAGGATTTTCTAGTGGTAGTTAATTAATAATCTCTTTCTCCTTCTTCTTTCTTTTCTCTTCTTACTCCTTCTTCCCTTTCTTTACTTAATATTTTGGGTAACTTGGGACTGAATGAGTTGGATTTTGCCAAGTTGTATAGGTTAGGATGTGCTAAGTCAATGCTTTGCGGAATGCTTTGTTTTGGTTGAATGTGGCCTTTTAAACTTTGGCCAAGATCTCTTATTTTCTAAAGTTTACCAGTAAAAGTACCCTCTGAGAAAATGTGTTTCTCCTTTGTGTTGTCTCTTAAGAAGTTAAAAGAACCAAGGCCTCTTCTAAAGACTTGGTGGGCAAATTTTTGGAACCTTGTATATTTTTAAGGTAAAACTCCTGGTTGAGCTTGTGGCTCTGGGGCTGGGCTCTTACATGTGATTAAAAACATTCATAATTTTTTCTTTGTTTGACAGCTTTTATGGAGGCTGGTGAATTCACTGGGTACATTTAACTAGTGTTTTGTTAGTGAAATGTGGGCCTAACTCTTCTTTTTGCTCTTGTGATGTAAACCCTGATCATGATCATTTAAAATATTAGACTACTGAAGACAGATCATAAACTATGAACTATCATGAGAGAGTTGGAACTTAAGGTTTTGTTGCTATGAGCTAGCTATCTGCTAATAATGCTGGAGGTAGTTTAAAAAGAAACTTCATGTTTTAGCTATGATGATCACTTTATATTTTATGACTGAATGGATAAGTCAATGTGCTATTTTTATGCAAAACCAGCCAGGCTTGGTTGCCAACTAAAACAATAAATTGACTGTGCATGTATGTAGATATTAGCACACTTTCTAATGTGTCAAGTTCTACGCTAGGCAGAGCACTTGGATGAAAGGGAAATGGATGGCTGATGACTAGTTTGGCATTTTAGCTGAGATTTAGAGAGCCCAGAACAAGAACCAGTTTCTAAATGCCAAAATCACTTACAGTATAAGAACAAATATATAAGTTCAAGTCAAATGTTTTTCCTTCTACTGCTGACTCTGTGCTATAAACCTTTCACCGCACCAGGACTGATGAATAAATATAATGTTTAATGAGACATACTATTCTAAAAAATTATCTAACATGTGTTCTGTACAAAAGGAAGCAGTTAAGGGCTGTGTATTTTAAAACAGCTTACTGAATTTCAGTTCAGACATTCTAATATTTAGTTGATTTGTCCAATATGTTTATTGACTTTCCGTACTTCACAGTTACTCAAAATGATATAGCTGATTGATGATAAAAGCCCATTTCTGACATCTTATATAAAATAACATCTAATTTTAGACCTGTCACCACTGAAATCAGGAAGACATCCTGTGGAACAATTAGGTGGCAGGGGCTAACTCAATGTCTTTTTACTCGTTTATAACATGAAAATTGAGAGGATACAGATATTTATCACTGGCTTTATATGTATCTAATCTGTTGTATCTGTGGTTGGCTATCAGGTAAGCCAAGTCACCGTATGGCTTTAAAATCCTCTGTTAAAGCTGGCTTGATTTGATTTAATCTTGATTTATTTGAAAGTTCATTGATTTTTTTCTTTACTGTGGAACTTTTGTTTTGTCTCCAAACTCTGCAGTACTTTGAACTGAGTTCGTTGTTTAAAAACCCGTTTATAAAATAGAGTTGTGGTTAAAAAGTCATTGCGTGGAGGTTACCTGGAGACTTCACAACGTGACATTTTCTCTGTAAAAGTACTGCGTGAGAAGTAAACAGCAATACAAGAAGAAAAATATCCTTTTAAAAAAGCACAAACCTGCTACACAAGATAAGGAGAGAGGATAATGAATGTTATAAACCCTGAAAATTACTGCTTATTTTAGAAAAGTTTGTGTGTCAGAGAGGAAAAAAATTAGATCAAAAGAACAGAATAATTTGTGTACAGAAAACTGTAGTCCTTCCCCCAGTCAGAAGGAAGACTAACTTAAATTTTATCACTTATCTTGTGTTCCTTTACAAAGAGGAACATTCTGGTGTTGCTGTTCAGACTAACAAGTGTCATGTATTGCCAGGTCATTTGAGATGTTACTTTATTGCATCACAGAATTGTTGAGATTATCAACTAACCTTTACGTAATACTGAGTAAATAGGTTTTAATATGATTACCAGAATTACTTCTGTAAAAAGCAGGAATAATTATAGAAATTCAACTGGACCAAAACTATAACCATGAATATCCAGAGGAGATGATTTATAGGATAAGAGTATTTGTCCAACTGCCTTTTGCATTCAATCCTTAACATTTCTTGTTGGTGCCAAAGGTTTTCAGTGGTGTGGGCACTTGGCCACTAACACTAGCAAGTAATCACAAAACCATATCAGATACCACTGTTAGACGTCAATGAATCAAATTTTCCAGTCCTTTATCAAACAAAATTCCTTAGGTTTCTTCCAAAGTTTTTCCAGTCAATGGCAATGGACCTCATAGTCTAAAGTCATAGTTAAATAAATCAGTTGCTTTGTTTTTCTTTGCTTTAATTTTGTTTTTCATTAAATAATCTCCCCTATGTTTATGGGACATGGCAAATGCTGAAGTGTGATGCTACTAAGTGTATCCAATCTCTGTGCGTGTGTATATATAATTTTAAAGGCTCACAAATGGAAAAACTAATTTTCTGGGTCCAAACGAAATTATACATCTACGCTTTCATGTCCACAGACAGTCTATAATTGCACTTAGAAGAGGTATTGTTAAAAATGAAAATTTTGTAAACCTTTCATTCTTCCCTCAAAAGTAACCTCTTCTAAAAACATGTCCAGGAATTCTTCTCCCTGCTTGCCTTTGAGTTCTTCTGTCTGCCATCAGAGAGAGAGACTGCTGGTCTTGATCCTCAGAAATGGAGAGACACCTTTATTTGGACATTATTTTTCCTCATCTTTGATTAGGTACTAGAATATCTAGAAAAAGTTGTGAGTGCTGGTTCTTCTCAGGTGATTGTTCAGACTATAAAGGTTAGATGTTTAACCTTAAGGAAGCTAAAATCATATCATATGAATCCTGCTACTAATCAGATACATGTGTCAAAGAAGAAGCATTATGAAACTTCCTTTGTATTCTACTTTTTGTTTAAAAGACAAAGTTTTTAAGAATAAATCTTTTTTTCAGTGTTTAAACATTTTCCTCAGGCAGATGTCTGTGAGCCTAAATTAAGACAAAGTAAAGCACACAAATCTGTGTTGCGCCTATGACAGAAGTGTTGGACCTGACTGAAAACTAAACTTCTTCCTCAAAAAAAGAAGGATAAAATAAGCAGATGAACCAAAAAACAGGGCAGATTAACAAGAGGTATGATAGGCAGCTGTGGGACTTAAAGGTCATCTCTAAACATGAAGCACATTTACCCTTTTAGCTACAGTGCTGTGCTCTTGTTCAGGCAACAAACCCTTGAGATTTCACTGTTATCCGTCTACGTTGAGTTAGATTGCTAATTTAAATGCCTAGTGATTGTGCTGTGTTATGATTTCAATTGAAAGGTCAATGAATTCAGAAAATTGCTTTCTTACAGTTTATATGACAGTCTTTTTGCGATTTTCAACAAAATTGGATAGTTGATTACTTTCCATATTACATAAGACAACAATCAGAGAATATAATGATAAAATTTACAGAGACATATGATGTACTTGGTTTTAAAAACACAAGATTAATGAATAAAAAAAGGCTCCCTTGTAGTTAACATTAACTCTAGTTCATATACAGACTAAGGCAAATAAAAAAATATAAAATTGGTTTAAAGGCTCCATGGTTCATACATTCTCTTTTCCTCTGCATTTTAGAATGCATGTGAGGGTAAAATATTTATGTAAACAAATATGGAGAAATATATCAAGACAATGTTTACAAATATTTGTTTAAATCCAGATGGGTGTTTGCTTTAACTGTTTTCAACCTGCTTTTGTTTGCAAACTGTAAATATTTACAGGAATAAGTTTTTACTTATAAGGACACTTGGGGAATACCATTTTTTCTGTAGATACTTACTCATATGAGAAGAAAGGCATTCGCATATGGATGTACTTATTTGTTATTTGCTGTTTCCTGTTCTCTACTGTTCTCTTTGCAGTCAGCTGTATCAAGAGTAGAAACACCACCATGTGAGTGATGACTAAACACCTACAGTAAATTTCAAGTAGCTGTGGTAAGCAGTTGCAGGTTGCAATTGTTTGTATTTTTTGTCCACTGAACAACTGAAAATAACAAATTTAGAGAAACCTAAATAATGAAAAATCTATTAATAATCAATGGCAAAATGGGCTATTGGGCTATTACTGTGATATATTAATTTTAAAGAGCTTTTTGCAAAATAGTTTGTTTTTTCATAGAGAGCTTTTCCGATTTACTCCTTTTAGAGCACTGTTTTTGGCAACACTAGGAAAAACTGTGAGGTCACATCATGTGTTGTACGAAGGTCTAGTGTGGAATTTATTTTATATAGAGAGTGAACAATTTGAGGTTTAATATTCTAGTTCACTTTTGGAGGTTTAAACATATTTACATATGACCAGATCCACTCTAATTACAGGTTTTTTTCTCAGCATTTCCATATAAAACAATTTGTGCCATTTAAGAACTTGAC
Source organism: Neopelma chrysocephalum (assembly GCF_003984885.1). Taxonomy (NCBI): domain Eukaryota; kingdom Metazoa; phylum Chordata; class Aves; order Passeriformes; family Pipridae; genus Neopelma; species Neopelma chrysocephalum. The sequence goes on from NW_020897702.1 coordinate 66,315, forward strand.
CGTAGAAGAAGCTAGGCTTTCAAGATCAGATCTAGCTAAGCATTTAGATTATGTCCTTTAGATTATTTTGCCTAATGCAGCTTTGAAATCTCTTTCTTTTTTTTTTTTTCTTTTTCTGCCATAGGAATACAATTTTAAATTTGCCATGGCTTTTTTATGTGATATTAAGTTTGTGATTTTGCTTTTTGACCACTGTTGTCAGTATAGCCCTACATAATGGTTTGTGCTACTGTTAATCTTTATAATCTGCATGTTATTACACAGAAATTAGGCTAATAAAGCCTTTGTTTATGAGTTGTTTTGGGTTTTTCCCTGGTGTTTTTGTTCTACATGCAATATTTATTCATCATAACATAAAATGTACCTCTTGATAGCAAGAACATGACATAAATGGGGCATATATGTAATTGAGTAAATGAACACTCCAACATAGGATCCTTTCTGGAATATTTCTCTCTCATGTTCATCTCTCAGTGCAGTCTTTAATTTCTCAGTAGGCTAATAAAGTCCTTTGAGAAGAAAAGAGGATTTTACAGAGGGGCTGTACACATTCATGCCACCAGAGCTAATATAAGTCATAGAATCATAGATAAAATATAATTCTAGAAGAACTAGTAATTCTGATTGCTAAACATAAAACATTTCTAACTTAATTTTATCTGGTTTATGTTAGTAATAATCAGTACTCTTATAATAAACCACTGAAAATGTCCATCACTTGAAAATGAAATATTTATGGCACATGTTTACAAAGTCAAAATCAATTTAGTTTACAGTGGCAATTAATTTCAGTTGAAATTTATGCCAGGTAAAATACCTGTTCAAGAGTGAAATTTAAATTGCAAACAAATGCTGCAACAGCACAACTTTTATTGTTTTCTGCAAGAAGAGACATTGCTAGTACCTAATTTGTGCTTTCCTCCACCCATTGAAAGTGACCAGATCTCTGCATTGGCAGCACTAAACATTTAGATCACAGAAATATTTATTGTGAACTTGACTGTTTATACATGACTGATGAAACAAAAGTATTGAATTTTGTGGTTATGCACAGTAAAGAATATAGAAGCAAATTGGTGTCCCAGAATGTTCTGGTGTTGGTTGGATGTTTTAAGTGCCCATGCAACTAGAAATATCCCATTCATTTCCAATACATGGTGATCACGAGATACAGAAAGTACATATTTTTCTGTTCTGAACAATACAAATTCTCCATTAGCTCTCCTTGAAACTTTGAAAGCCAGCAGAGATGTCTGTCTGCTTCAGAGAAATTATGATGACTGAATACACACAAGTCTATTTGACCTGCACTGAGCCTCATCAGACAAATTAACCATCCATCTGTCAGCCTTCTCTGGCCCTTGTTTTCAGTATTGCTTTCATGGAGTACCTGTGTTTTCTGCAGGCAGAATTTTTCACCCTCAGACCAATCACCCATATAATGCCTTGTGTTTCCAGATGTCTTGGCAGTCTTGGCATCCACAATATTTGGAGTGCTAGCACGTGGCAAAAAAAGGCCTGGAAATTTCTTAAGAGACAAAATGAGATTGCTTTCTGTCTAGAATGTGGAACAGTCCAGCTTTAGCAACACAGAATTTTGAAAAATTAAATTCTTGAGTCATGCAACATTTTGTAATGTCTTGTAAATTTGTCATAGTGGCATTTAAATTTATGTATAGATCTTAAACTGACATTTGTTTTATCACAGATGGTTTCTTTATGACCCCTGAACCTGGACACACAGGTTTAGTTATAGCTTTTAGTATCGGGAATCCTTCATGGTTATTGTTAGAATAGTGCCCTGTGGGGCTCTTATTAAAAGGTTAAGCACTTCAGTCCAAGTTATACCCTTAGTCTTGACTTCCAGATGTAACCATTTATTGAAACTAAGTAACTTATTTTAGTTTTTATTTTCTATTTTTCTTAATTGCTGATTTGCTTAATCAATTTTTATTTAGTGATTACTGAAATGAGTTACTGGCTTTCATTTTGATAAATTATATTGTTACAAGTTTGTATCTATATCATCTGGCAAAAGCAAAAAAGTGATGGTAAACAATACGAATACTCCCCTATGTGGTTGCATGTTATGCTGGCGATGGTACATGCCTTCGGTAGGGTTGCCCACGCCAGACAGGTCAAACCATAGGACCAATTACACTACATTCTTGGGCAGGATGAGCTCATTAGCCTTCTGGCAGTCATCCTAGGAGAAGGACAACTCTAATTCCAAACCCGGGCAGATGGAGCTCGCTTAGCCCCGTAAGGCCATCCATCTAAGAGAAGGTCACTCTAATCAAACCTACGTCCTGAGGACCTCGCTGCCACCGTCCAAGCTTGCTCGGCCCTGGCAGATGAACCTTAGGATTAAAGGGTGGGTTCAGTTCCGCGCATACTGCATCTCACCTAAAAAAATCCACTGCGCAGGCTTGAAGGCTTTACAGAGCCATAGTGCTGTCTACTCTTTTATATGGCTCCGAATCTTGGGTCATCTACCGCCACCACCTACGTCTTCTAGAACGCTTCCATCAACGCTGCCTCCGTACAATCCTAAACATCCACTGGTCAGATTATGTGACCAATACATCTGTTCTTGAACAGGCAACAATCACAAGTATTGAGGCCATGTTACTGAGAACACAGCTACGTTGGGCAGGGCACGTCTCTAGGATGAAGGACCACCGTCTCCCTAAGATCCTGCTTTACGGTGAACTTGCCACTGGCTGCCGCAAGAGAGGAGCCCCGAAGAAAAGATACAAGGACTCCCTGAAGCAACAACTCAGCCTTGGCCATATTGATCACCATAACTGGTCTACTCTGGCCTCCAATCGGGAGGCCTGGAGACAGACCATTTATAACGCTGCTGATGCTTTTGAGAAAGCACACAGGATCACCCTTGAGGAGAAAAGACAACACAGAAAGAATCGAGCCTCGCAGAATATACCACCTAAGGAGTCTTTCTGCTGTGTCTTTTGCAACCGGACATGCCTTTCTCGTATTGGCCTTTTTAGCTACCAACGCGCTTGCAAGAAATGTGGGTAGAGCCCTTCCCAAATCTTCGTTCGCGAAGCCTAGCCATGACTTGCAAAGTGAAATCCAGATTTTAGAAAATAATATCTGTTCTGTCAAAGGCAGCATTGCAGAGACAGAGCAAAAACGTATAAGAAAAAAAATCTAAAAACAGCAGAATCACCTATGAATACTGGCATTTCTTTCACAATTGTTCATAGTATATTATGATCTGAAATTGTTATAACTCTAGTATTTCTTGCAAGGTCATGTTACATGAAAAAACAGCTTAAAATATAAATGCTAACATGGCAGATAATTGAGTGTTTATATGTCTGAAAATTTTGATAAATCTCGTACTGAACAAAAGTGTCATGTCCTGAATATTCCAGTTGACAGTGACATGAGACAGAACTGCCAGTCAGGAAGCTGATCACGTATTATGCTTCTGCACACTGACTATTTAGGAGAAGTGGTCTCTCAAAGTGGGTGAAGGTCTTGATTGAGGGAAAAATCTGGGAAGTGGGTGAAGGTCACAGATAAATGCCACAGGTTGACCTGGGACTCTGGGTAGTAATACGTGAGGTTGGTCACTGTGAGCAGCAGCATAACAAGAAACACCATGACTTTCTACCCAACATTTCTGGACCAGTAGTTCCATCCCTGTAGGGAAGGGATGTCAAGACCTGTTGAACATACATCTGGAAGGGAGGGAGAGAGTGAGAGAGAGTGGAGTAAAATTCCCAGTCTGATTGGTTCTTAAATAAACCCCAGGATCTGTATCCACTGTGGGTTGCCACTTACTCTGTCCTTGTCCATAACAGGTCCTTATTCACCTTAACTAATTAGACATCTACCTGATCGTTATTTTCAATAGGTGAGACCTCTGTGCCCAACCGTCCCTGTTTGGACTATTCAAAACAATAGGTTCAGACATGTCCGATGGAAAACAAACCAGTTATACCCTTGGTGATATAATTGCTCCTTCAAATATATGAAATTCATGAGCTTTGTAGCCCTGAAATTGTTCACAGCCTGAAAGACAAGGTATCTGCCCTTTGGTATAACTTATTAATTTCCATATGGAATGAAATTTAAGAACTTTTTAACTTAATTCAGATAAGAATTTTCTGAAAAATATGTGCCTGACAGAAATGCAAAACTAGATTATTGTAATGCAAATCTGGTCAGATATACAATATCTGGACTTAGTGGTGCTGGTGGACCACAAATTGACCATGATTCAGCAATGTAAAGAGGATAATGTGTTACTCATTCAGAGCTTTTACTGAAGCTCGGGAACTGACTGCTGCATGAAGAACTGCTGCTTGTTTGTAAGAGGGAAATTTAGCTTCTTGGATCTGGTCCAAAAATGGTCTTGAAATGAATAGTAATTTTTCCATTTATTTTTGTGAATTAACATTAGACTCTTAAGCAGTGCAGATTTTAATTCAGTGTCCTGTTTAATTCCATATCCAACGAAGCATCTAAATGGGAATTCAGACTTGGTTTAGGGTTTTAAAGAAGAAATGTCAAGCTCTCAAGGCTCACAGCTTTAACCCTTCTTCTGTCTTGTTTCATTCCACTCAGTTATGTAGATTACTGCCATCAAAATTGCTCATTTACTAGGCTGTTCTTGCGTAACTCAAAGAGAAAAAAACCCAACATGTTGGGAACAAATGGTGCTGATGGCACAGTAAGTGGCACTCAAATCTCTGGGTGAGCACTAACCCAGAAAACATACATAGTATGACAATTCTTTGGGGATTTATGCCCTTTATTGCAGTGAAACAAGACTGTAATAATTGTTAATATCCTAAATGCATAAAGAAGGGTTTACTAAGGGCTTGATACTAATTATATATGAGATGGTGTAGGGAACTACCCTTTAAAGACTGAATAAGTGAGAGTAAGTTACACACAGTATTGCTTCAGTGATTCTGTTTGACCAGTTGGGCTCAGAGTCTAGAATAAGGCCCCTGATTTTACCACAGAGCCAGTTATGTTCTGAAGGAACTAGGACACAAACTTATTTACCCAAAGGAAATTGTTAAGTACCCAGAATAAGTTGCCCACTATTCTCTGAGGTAAATCTGGCCACTTATTGCCTTACATTATACACTATGAAAATCCCTACACACTACCTCAAGTAGGGTGTAATACAGTGTAATTTGATATGAAGTAATGCCATATTTCAGTAAACACATTAAATATACATTGTATACCTACTTCATACACTTCTGATTATTTTGGGAGACTGCTTGCCACCTTCATGTTTAAAAATAGAAAAATTTTATTTTTATTTTTTTATAAAGTGGAGTATTTTGAGGATTACTGACAACCACAAATATTCTGTGTGTTCTTTCTCCACCTATGGATAAAAGGTACTCCAGGGCACCATATGTTTTACGAAAGGTAGTCAGAGATTTAAATTTAAATTTTTTTTCACCTGAAGGTATGCATAGCAATATGTAGCTTGATAATTGAAAACTGTACATGCTAAGGGTTAATACTAGTGTAGCAATACTTCTGTTTACTGAATGTGTGTGGCCAGCTCCACTGTTTTGTGACAAAAATCTGTTGGTGCAGCTGGATGATGGATCTTAAATTTGGAACATGGTGCAAAGATTGTCCTTAAATGAATCAAATATATTTGAGTTCTTGTTTTTAAATAGCTAGATCAGTCATACATCAGTACCATTAGCTTAGAGAAGCTTTGAAACAGATCTCAAATACCTTTGACATTTCTTCATATTTTCATTACTATAAGGAGAAACTCCCTTCAAAAGCTGATAAGGTGAATATGCCATACTTCCTGTGCTTCAGTGTGATCCTTACAACTTTTTGATGTGGTCATGCATAGGGCAAGTATGTCCCTCTGGATACAGCGGAACAATTTACAAGGAAACAGGTTATATATATATATATATTTTTCAGAAAGAGTAGAATATTCTCACTTACTGAAGAAAATTAAAAGAGAGAAAAAAGAAGCATGTGCCTCTCAGGCACGTGGTGTGGTTCTTGGGGTTGTCCTGTGCAGGGCCAGGAGTTGACTTGATCCTTGGGGGTCACTTTCAAATCAGGAGAGTCTAGGATACTACAAAATTTGTAGTTAGCTAAGCTGATATAGATTGTTTCTTCTTCTCTGAGCTAGGGTTTCCCTCTACTAACTTTAGATAGAAGTAGTCTTATTGTGCTGTCAATAACTCTAATTCACTACCATCATCCCAGAAGAGAGGAAGAAAACAGACAAAAAGTTATGGAAAAAAATAAATTTTAACAAATAATACTAGATTAATAAACAAACATTGAATTAAAATATTAATATTTCTTAAGTTTTCCTATTATCTGATTATAAAAGATTTCTTCATGTTCCTTGTAACTGAGTTCTGTAGAACCACCCAGTACAGTGTAAAGCATCCTTCCTATTTTCTCTTTTCATGACCATTCATAATGCATATTTACTATATTTGATTATTTTGAAATGTGATACACTTTTCATTTATTATTTTGAAAAAGACTACATGCTCTATAAGGCAGAAATATTAAATTTGTATTCTTGTTCTTAGGCTTATTGCCATGCTTTTCCTGCAAGTATTATGTAAATGAAGCCAGATTCCAGAGATTTTGAAACTAAGAATGAAATCTTTAACTTGAATAACATCCCTGTGACCTCATTCTATGCCAGTTGTGAGCTTTATGGATAATCCATCAGGGAAGTATATTACAATGATACATCCCCTTCAAATAATTTCTAACTGATAAATCATCCTATACTCCCAGACATGCACTCCAATCAGAACACACTGATGGAGTTTTAGTGTGTAAGTGGACTGAGATTCTAAAAGGTCAATGGAGTATAAGTACAGTAATGGTGACAGTTGCTAATATCAGAAGTAAGCAAAGGCTTTTCAAATAAACTTATTTACTTAATGTCAAATTTAATTTTAATTGTTATCCAAATTGAGCACTAGCAAGTTGCATGGTGATATACAAACCATGCTGTCTGGTTACCACTTTCTTACAAAAGGAAATACAATTTATGACTCTATGAAAATTTCCTAAATATAAGCACCCCCATATTTCTCCAATTCCATTAACAAGCATGGGAAGAAAAAAAAAAGCTGGTTTGTTTATGAAAACAAAAGTTTCATACATATCACTTTGCCCCAGGAAAAATTTTGTCAGCTTCTGTTACAAATTACTGCCAGAGATTGACCGCAATAGATAACTACTATCCAAGAGTCATAATCTCTCTCTATATCATGCCACTTTAGGCCAGCATATGTTCATTTAGATGAGAACTCTGTGAAGTTGTGTAAATTCATGTAGATCCAAGGAAAATCTAACAAAAGTATTTTTTGTTAAAAAGGCAGGCAAATGGGGTCATAATCAGAGCCTTCAGCTATAGTTTATCGCAAACTGTGTTTGCAAACTGTCTGGGGCAGCTTTGGCCCCAGACCTTCCAGGCTGCAACCACTTCCTCAGAGACACTGATTAGAGGTTGACATCCTCTCAGTGGAGAACAGAGTACGCAGGAGCTCATATAGAGGGGTTATAAGAGCAGTTGAGTAGGTAACTAGCATATTAAGTTGTATTGGGTTTATGTGGCAAGGTTTTGGTAGCAGGGGAGGCTACAAGGATAGCTTCTGTGAGAAGCTGCCAGAACCTTTCCTTATGTCTAATAGAGCTGGTGTAAGATGACTCCAAGACAGACCCACTGCTGGCCAAGGCCGAGCACATCAGTGGTGGTCATAGTGCCTCTGGGATAAAACAGTTAAGAAGGAAGAAAAACTACTGTGCAACAGCAACTGGAAGAGAGGAGTGAGACTATATGAGAGAAATAGCCCTGCAGACACCAAGGTCAGTGAAGAAGGAGGGGGAGGAGTTGCTCCAGCACCAGAGAAGAGATTCTCCAGCAGCCCATGGTGAAGACCATGGTGAGGCAGCTTATGGAGGTCCACAGAGGATCAGAGATTGACCTGCAGCCTGTGGAAGACCCCACACTGGAGCAGTTGGATGCCCGAAGGAGGTTGTGACTCCATGGGACACCCATGCTGGAGTAGGCTCCTGGCAGGACCTGGCTACCCATGGGGAAACAGGAGCCCACGCTGGGGAAGAGTGTTAAGGAGTCCTCTCCCTGAAGAGGAAGCAGCAGGAGATACAACATGTGATAAACTGACTACAACCCCCATTCCTTTTCCAGCTGAGTTGCTGGCAGGGGAGAGGGAGAGAAAATTGGGAAGAAGGGAGGAGTGTGAGGAAGGTGTCTTTAAGATGTGGTTTTATTTCTCATTACACTCCTCTAATATGATTGATAATAAATTAATTTCCCCAAGTTGAGTCTATTTTGCCTGTGATTGTAAATGCTGAATTATCTCCCTGTCCTTATCTTAGCCCATGAACCTTTTCTCATATTTTTCTCCCCTGTCAGGTTCAGGAGGTGGAACAATAGAGTCAGGGTCAACCCACATAATTAAAAGAGGTATGTAGTCTTTCAGGATGGAGCCCAGCTTTCCACAGAGCCAACATTTACTTCTTTCCTGTGCTCTAACTACTGAAAAATTTTTCCACTGTAGAACTGAAATAGTCTTCTGTCTTTCCCATAATTCAAAACTGTATTAGATAAGGCAATAAGTCTATGTAAGTTCTATGAGTTAAATAATTTCCATCAAGCTTTCAGATCTCTAACAAATAGTTTAGTGTAATACAAATCCCAAAATTTTTCAAATGAATAAAACAATTCTTTACAAAACACAAAAATTACTGATCGACTCAGAATGAGCATCACATTTTAAGACTGATCAAAGAGACATCAGCAAGTATAATATCTGGTCTTTAAAAGATTAAACTATTTCATGCAAAGATATTTTAATTAGAAAGTTTCTGGGATTGCTTTGTAAAATATCACTGCATAACTTGAAAATTTACAAAATAAATTGAGTGCGATTAGGAAGCAAAGTAATGTAAAAATTCCGTAAAGGAAACTTGAAAGAAAAGCATTAGATTTTCGGTTTTATCGAAGAAAGTAAGCAGGAACAATGTCAGAGGCTAATGAATATGTAGTACAATTCACCATGGAGAGCAGAAGGGAATAAATTGGAAGCCAAAGTGGAATGCATGTCAACTAACTTTCGACATTAGTGTTGCAGTATCTGCATCTGTGTTACTCATTTTGCCTTATTTTACAGTCATTAGAAAAAACCCCAGGTATTCCAGACTGCCACTAAAATCAACCCAACACATCTGCTTAATGATTCAGTCATTGAAGTTGGCTAGATATCTCCAGGAACATATGATATAGATTACTTGAGTAAGGCAAGCATCTTGTTCTAGTCACTGTGTAGAAAAACAATTGGAAATACTTAAAATCTATACCTACATGAGTGGAGATTTAGTCTTAAATCAAGAATACATTTGTCTTGACTGACAGAGTAGGGAGCCAGAGTAAAGTGATGGATACCTATGTGGCCTCAGATCAGCTCTCCATAGGCTTATTTTGAAGTCTGATACTAAAGAGAACAAGTTGATTTTCAAAAAAGTAATGGTAGTATTATGTGACACCTTTGCAATTAGAAAGAGGTTTCTCTTCAGTTCCACAAAAATGACTCAGAGCTAAGACAATCCAAATCTGCATGGAACTGAAAGGAGATGCCCTGCTGTAGCTTCAGTTTTAGCAGTTGCTAGCTCATCTAAAGCAGTATTAGACATCTTTATTTAGACAGTTCTACTCTCCGTGTGAGCAAGTCCACATAGATAACAAAGCTGAGGTTCTTGATTGCCTACTACAGGCATGTAGTGTCATTTTAGCAGTGCTGAGCATCCTATTTTGACTATAGATGCTGATACAAATGAATGAAGGTTTTCTGTAGGTTCGTCTTGATCTCTACCTGCACCAGATTAATGCATTGCATGACATCTAATACCCATGTTTGTCAACTGAATTCCAATACAGATGATTAAATTCCCATCAACTGGACTGTAAACGTAGGGGTTAATTCATTAATCCCTACCTAGTTTTCTAGAGCCAAGAGACATGTCCTCGGGTATCCTACATTGCCTCTACTATGCTAGAATGGTATTGGTTTCTGCAAGCTGTATGTTACATCTAGCAAAAACTTATGTGGCTGCCCTGGATGCCCTGAGGATGACTAAAATGCTCTGTGCCAGTATGCAGGGCAGCTGACCGTGAGCGATTGAATCAAGCTCTGAGTAGCTGCATTAATGGTAAGGAAATGGACGTATGACAGACCGCAGAACAAGACGCTGGAAAGCAGTGCTACGGAAAGGGACCTGGGGGTCCTGGTCAATGGCAAGTTGAATATGAGTCAGCAGCGCCCTGGCAGCCAGGAGGGCCAACTGTGTCCTGGGGGGCATCAGGCACAGCATCGCCAGTTGGTCAAGAGAGGGAATTGTCCCGCTCTGCTCTGCATTGGTTTAGCCTCTCCTGGAATATTGTACGCAGTTTTGGGCACCACACCAGAAGAAAGCTATTAAGCTCTTAAAGAATGTCCAAAGGAGGGCCAGGAAGGTGGTGAAGGACCTTGAGGGGAAGCCGTATGAGGAGTAGCTGAGGTCACTTGGCCTGTTCAGCCTGAAGAAGAGGAGACTGAGGGGAGACCTCACTGCAGTTACAACTTCCTCATGAGGGGTAGACGAGGGGCAGGCACTGATCTCTCCTCTGTGGTCACCAATCACAGGACCTGAGAGAATGGCCTAAAGTTGTGTCAGGGGAGGTTTGGGTTGGATACTAGAAAAAACTTCTTTACTCAGAGGGTGGTTGTGCACTGGAACAGGCTCCCCAGAGAACAGGCTCTCCACAGCACCAAGCCTGACAGAGTTGAAATGTTTGGACAACGCTTTCAAGCACATGGTGTGATTTTTGGGAATGGTTCTGTGCAGAAGCAGGAGCTGGACTTCGATGATTCTTGTAGGTCCCTTCCAACTCAGCATATTCTATGATTCTATGATTCTATGAAAGCTTGGATCCCCAATTAGAAGTGTCTGTTACCTGGCACAGGATTCTGCTTGAGTACCGTGACTCACTTGTCCAGACACAGGCATCTAGTGCCACCTGAGAGAATCCCAAATGCATGAGATACCTGTATGGAGCGAACAGATACTGAAGAGTACCTATGAGAGATTCATAATGTATTGGAGCGGCAGCCAGAGACTAGGCAGGTTTTCCAAGGAAATCTCAAACAGAAAAGATTGTTATATATAAGCAACCAAATTAAGGCTAAGAGTTCTGCTGTGTATCTCATTTTCCGTATTTCTATCACTCCTTTTTTTATAGTATCATATTTAAAGCTAATATAACTTTGAAACTAAAAATAATTGTGAAACAAAATATTGCTGAGTACAGACAATTATGAAAAGCTCTGTTGCATTAGGAGTGGGAGAAAGATTGTGGCAGCTGCCATTAGCCCACTCCTGTGAATGGATCTCTCATGCAAGAAACCATATGCCTAACATTGACACATTTCCTTAAAACAAAGAAAAATATAGTAATTTCTTACTTTTATGGGATTCATCTTAATTTCAGGGGTTACATTTAGAATTTTGCCATTGACTTCAGCAGGTCCAGGAATTAGCCTCAGGAACACTGATATATATATTCTTTCCTGTTATTGATAAGCCATTGTGTAGAGAAATTCTAATTAAAAAGAAAAAAAAAAGAGAAAAAAGAATAACAGAAAAAAGAATACCTCAGTATTTTGAGGTCAAAATTGTGGTTGCTACAAAACAATGCTTTTAGATTTTTAATTGTATCGTTGAAATGAACTGAATTAACAATGAAATAAAAATGCTTAAAGAAACGCCTTTTTTTCTTTAATGTGTTGTGATAGTGTCTCTACTGTCTCAAAAGAATCCTCAAGAGACAAACATTTCTGTATACTAAAGAAGCAACCAGTATTAAGTGTCCCTATTGTGATCTTCTTCACTACTGCTGCTGCTGATGCTCATGGGTTTGTGCATGACTATGAGTATTCCTTGCAATATTCCTTGCAAAATTCCTTACTTATTACTTTGACCTGAGTGCCTATCTTTAAACTAGCGTATGATTCATGGTCTGGTAATTTATGAGTTTGCACAGCTTTTACAATATAGAGAATCATTAACATTGGTTTTGGTTATGTTTCTATTTTGGTGCCAAGGGTAAAGATTTTGACTCACAAAATCTCCAAAGACCTTTTTCTTGATAAGGCATAATCTGATGCAAGGTGAAGGGTGACAAAAGAGAGAAAATGACGAAAGATGTGTGATAAGCTGAACAGGAAAATCTGAAGCTGTGCTACTTGGAAAAAGAGGAAAGGCATGATTGACAGTTTGCATATTCAATGAACATAGTTTGCAAGACATTTACAGAAGTGGAAGCAAAGAGGAGGAGATTGACTGGGCTCAGTTCAGTTTCCTCCAGAAGCCTCTGTTTCTGGAGAGTCTGCAGAGACCAGGACCCTGGCTGCCAGCAGGTGCTGCAGAAGGCCATGGGTCTCTTGTAGGTCAGAATCATAGCTATAGAATGTTTTCGGCTGGAAGGGATCTTACAGATCATCTAGTTCCACCCCCCCACCATGTGCATGGATGGCAGCCATTAGACCAGGTTGCATCCACTCTGATCTTGAACACTTCTGGGGATGGGGCATCTACAGATTCTCTGGGCAAACTGTGCCAGATCCTGTGACACAGAGGGCCCAGGTCCATATTGATTTCCATATGCCTCTGGATGTCTCAAATGAAGGTTGGTTATGTCACTTTTCTCTGTCTTTGACAGAGAAAAAAGACAAGGGGATTTTTTTTGAATGCATGAAAACAGGTACATTTGTAGGCATCTACATCTGTGCTAGATACTTTAAATGCCGTTCATAATTTGTGGAGACAGAAAGCACTTCTAGATATGAAGAATCTTTTGGAGTAATGGAGCTCTGAAAGGGGTCAGGTGAATAGGTCTTATATGTGATTACTCCTCTCCATTGTCTGTAAAAGAAGCGTAGGTGGAGAGGAAGGCATTAGCACTTATAAAGTCAGGATTCTTCTGAAACATCAGGTTCAGGATGGAGTATCAGGCATTGCTAGGGCTGTGAGCAGGAGATTGACATATCAGTTTAAATGTCTAGAGAGAGACAATTGACAAGACGGGTTAATTTTAATAGCAGAGCTGAAAAGAATAGATGTAGAGGAGGTAACGAAGAAGAAAATGTTTATAAGGAAACCAGGGGCAGACATTTCAATCCCACGAGATAAGAACTTTTGCCACTCATAAAAAACCGCAAAAGCTTTGTTCTTGGACTGAAAACAAAAGTGTTGTCATGCTGTCTACCTTTAGTTTAGTGTTTGGCAATGTCTGTTTTAGTATTGGTGCCTCAGACCAGAACAAGAAATTTTAACTCTTTAAATAGTTTTACAACATTTTCATGTAAAATATTAAAGAAAGGTTTCTAACTCTATAGACTACCTTTTTGACATTTATTTGTCAGTTAAATGCTGGAAGAGGCCAGACTGAACAATACATATAAAATTACAGAAAATGTCTATTTGAAATACTAAGATAAGGAACAAGAAATAATCATAATCCAAAAAAAAAAAAGCTAAAAAAAAAGCTAAAAAAAAAATCAAACAAAAAACCCAAACACAAAACCAGTTACAGTTACAATAATTGACTAAGCCTATTCTAAAATGATTTAAAATTCAGTTTGAGGAAATAATCACACATAGACAGCCTGCGGTTGTGTCTTTTTAATCCAGTAGGTGTAAAATTGAAATCCTTACATTACTATGGGAAAACTATTTTAGGTAATTAGGGCAGAGCCTGTGTAAGATGTTCTAAACATAAAACATGCAGGATAAAGAACTTAACTGTGATCAAAATAGGATGTTTTAAACTTTGCCGAGTACAAGATGATTTTAAGCACACTGAAGTACATTCGTTTTGGGCAGTTTTACATTTTGATTTTTTATAATTTTTTTTGATACTAATACACCAGCATTTGTAGTCTCCAGTTTTCACTTTTTCTGCTTCCTTGTCCAACACTATAAACATCATAAGCAATAAGCCTGTGCAAATACTGTGGAGGTATCTTTGAATCTTGGTTTGCTCTTCATATCCATCTAGAATCTAAACTTTGCTGTGAGTTATTGACAAGATTTTGAGCTGCTATGTATACATCTAAACATTGCAAGAACTGAATCACTGTATACATCTAAACATTGCAAGCATTGAATTCCATTATTAAGCAGCTTTTCCTTGTACTTGGGTACTAGATTCAGCTCCCAAATTGTAGACTGTAGATACTGATTGCAGGTAATTAAATTTAATTGTCTCAGTGCACAATTTTAGATCCCTTTAGGTATTTATGTTATCATTACAGTCAATGATGATCTAGGAATAACTAGTGAAGGCAGTTTAGAAAGCAATTCAGTTTACTAGAAAATAGACAATCCTTTTTTCTCATCTGAAGGATTCTAGTCTCCATTAATTAAAACTCACCCAGATGTATAAATTTTGGTATCTAAATATAGTTATACCATATATTCCTCTGTGGTACTTAGAGGTAGCTGCTTATTTCATCTGTCTATATGGAAAAGTATCAGATATTTTATACAGGAGAAAATGTATGTGAAAGATGAGGGACTAAATTAGACAGATTTCCCTCCGCTTGGAGACTTGCTGCTACAGGGCTGTGGGATTGCTGTCCGTAATGCACTTACATAAAAGTGTGAGTACTAGAGATGGATGAAAAATGCTATTGTCGTGGCAAAAATGAGCTTGCACATATTACAAGTAATTATATTTAATAGACCTAAAGTGACATTTATCATGTAGTTAGAAGTTGGTAGAAGAAGGAAACTTACTTTCCAACATCAGAGAAGACTGTGGAAGGTTGCCCTGGTCTAAATCACTGATTTTTTGCTTTTGAGACCCTAGATCCTATTAAGACTGCATGCACATTGTTAAAAGGAAAAGAGTAGCAGTACTGTCTGTAGTTAGATTAGGTTGCTGTATTGATTTTGATTTTTTTTTGTGTGTGTCTAATGCAGTAGCAAGCTGGGCACATCTTAATGAAGTATTTTGAGAACATATTCAGAGAGCTCAGATGTCATAAAAGTTTGTGAACAAAAAGATGCAATTCAGGGAGAACCAGATATAAAAAGAAACAGATATAAAACACTTTGGTGACAGTATATAGGTCAGTAGACAGAGGACAATCATTGCCTAGCACTAGAAAAGAATATGTAAGCTTCTCTGGTACTATTGGACCAGATATTCAGGCCCATCTTTTCATATAAGGAGTGACGCAGGAATTCAAGGATAGGTGTATATAGACATCTCTGAGTACCTGACCTTTCCTACTAGGAAAATTTCAAAGTGGTAGATGTTTGATTCTGCTAATGTAAAAATTCTCAGTGCTGATAACGAGTAAACATTCTTCAGTTGTCATAAAAGTACTTCCAGTTTGAAATAAGACATATTTTCTTAATGTTTTTTTGAAGGAATTTTGTTCTTCCAAAGCATAGATTTAAACACTGTTGGTGTAGTTATATCACATATTACAACTTCCTGATTCTCGCGTATATTTTGTTTCATAGCTAATTTAAACCACATGAAACACTGAAACTGGTCCAGTCATATTTAAGGCTGAGAATGCTTTCTGTTAACTTAAGTTCTGGGCCCTGACAAGCACTTTCACAGACAGTTGGTTTTTAAAACATTTTATAACTGATCAACAAAATTATGTGTAACATACAAAACACTTTCAGCATTTAAAAAGTCAGAGAGATCAATAATTTTCAGATAAATTTTTATGCATTATTTCTTCTTGTCTTATCACAATAATTACTTTTGTATAAATTTCCATTGATTTCTGTGGACTCAGAGGAGAAGTGAGGTACTTCTTGTCATTAGGTAGCCATGAGATATTGCAGCTCATGAAGAGATAATTTTTTTTTTATATAATCTATCTCTGTTTTAATGATTATGGAGCCTCTAGTTTATTGATTATTGAGGTAGAGACAACTTAGTAGATGTTAATAACTGAATAGTGTAGAAAGATTTGAATGAACACAAACACTCTTGGGCTTTCAATGATATGTTTGGTTAACTGAAAAGTAGAGTCATAGAGTGGTTTGGCTTGAAAAGGACCTTAAAGATTATCTATTTCCATCTAGTAGCAAAATTTACAGTTGAAAATGAAAAAATATCACTGCAAAATAAACACTTGTCCTGTAGAACTTACTACAAAGATGCAAGAATAGTAGCTTTCACTCTTCTGGGTTTTTTCTTTCAGAGGTATCTTGAAGAGAATCTGTATGAGTTGTTTTAATTATTTATGCTGATATTTCTATAGACGTGTTCAGAGAGTGTAAAAGCAAACCTTTCTTTCAGGAATAGGCTGAATCATGGAATGGTTTGGGTTGGAAGGGACCTTAAAGACCATCTCATTCGAACCCCCCTGCTGTGTTCAGGGACACCTTTCACTAGATCAGGTTTCTCAGAACTTGAGCGCTTCCAGGAATGGGGCATCCATGACTTCTCTGGGCAACCTGTTCCTGTTCTACCACCCTCCCAGTAATGAATTGCTTGGTAATATCTGATCCAAACTTACTCTCTTTCAGTTTGAATCCATTCCGCATTGTCTTGTCACTACATGCCCTTTTAAAAAGTCCCCCTCCATCTTTCTTGTAGGCCATTGTCCATGCACTGCAACAGTTCACTGTTATGGAAAGGTAAAAGCAAAACACAAGGTTCTATTCTGTTTGCAGCAATATTGCAAAATTAGAATAATAATAATAATATATGCAAATACATATGTGCACACATACAGAGTGTGACATCTCCTCAAACTGAACTGTAGCTGACGACATAGAAAAGGAACTTAGAATAGTGAGGATTATTATAATGCCAAGGCCAGGAATCTGACAGGATTCAGAAAGTAATTTGTCCGTGATGAGAACATCTATAGGATTAAAAATAAAACCTAGTAATTTAGACAGAATGCAAACTTATATGCCTCAGGTCTCTTGTAAGAGAGTTAAAAGACACGCTAGGAACAAAGAATTGAAGAATTTCCCACTTCATTGCTCAAGAATTTGCATAAAGAAGTAACGGGCACTGGAGAAGTTCGTACTAGAAGGGATGCTGAAGAAGCGGAAATTTAAATCTCCTGCTGTGTTATTCTGCTGTGCTCCTGATTTTAGTTTCCACTTCCATCTCAGTAGTGGTAAGTAAATCCTTGTATAAGACTTGCAGATCTGTTAATAGTCTAGAGTAGTGCACTCTCTTGAGACTCAAATATACCATAAGATGAAGGAAACATGAATTACATCATCTATGTGAGTATTTACATTTACTTGATGTTGGAGAAAAAAGCTTCCTTGGTGAGAGAAGCTCAGTCAACCGCTGCCTCATAACAAGGCTAAATGGGAATAAAAATAGTTTGAAAGGTAGAGTCATGTTAGCAACTTTGGTTCCTGCAAGCACAAATAGAGCTATACAGCACTATAAAGACTAAGAAAAACCTCAAAACCAACTCCCCCACCCCAGCAGATCTAATACCTAAAGCCTGTCTTTCAAGATGCTGTCACAAACTAAAATGAGAATTGGAATATCAAGTTTAGAAAACAAGAAGGTGATTTTTGGAGTTTGAATCCAATGGTTTATTGTCATCAGGCATGAGTCACAAGCATTGGTGATTTATTTATAAAAACCATTTGGTGCAGAAATGTAAATCATTACTAAAAAAACCCAGAGAGGAAGTAAATAGAGTAACCAGAGCAAACACAGCTTTTCCACACAGTTTCAATAATAATGTAGCTGCGGGGGGCCTTCAGGCACTAACTGCTGATGTGTCAATGACTGTTGACAAAGCATGATGTAGTATTAGTCCTTAAACTACTTTTTCAAACACTGCTGATCAGTGACATCAAAATGCTATGATCAATAGCATCAAGGGAAACTAATTCTTAATGCATAAATGGGGAAAAAAGCATTAATAAGCATTTCAAATCCTCCTGAAGCGGTAAAAATTCTCAAAATTCCGAAGTCTTCTGAAAAGATTGAAATATGGAAGCATTAGAAATTGTAGACATTGTCTAAATGATAGTGGAAGGATAATAAAAGTAGCAGGACCAGGGTTTTGAAATTTGAAATTTTGAACCTTTGTTTCAGCTAGCTTTTCTGCTCTGATGAACGTAATTCCTTTAAGACTCAAGTTTACATTTTCCAAGGGTACAAATGCCAGTTTTTATTTCTATCAGGAAAATAAGGTTCTGAGGTAAGTGTATGAAAAGACTTAAGATATTGGAAGGTAGTATATAAGGCATTCCAATTTTTTGGATATCAGTTTAAGGGACTTGCTTCTGACTGTAAGTATTTGTCATTCGATGGCTATTTCATTCCTTTATGTGGAATTAAGCAATGATGCTTTTTCAGTGTCAGATTCTTCTTTATAGATATTTTCATCACAAAGAATTTACACGCTTGTTTTCAGCAGTGCTCACAGAGCGGGCAAATATTCATTAAGCATAGTTCTCTCTTCTGTAAATATGTTTACTTTAGGCAGTGTTAAGACCTATAATCAATGTTGAAATTGCAATGCCACTGCTACTGCTTTGTCTTTGATATATAATGAAGATTATAACCTTTGGGATGTTGGTGAAACTTTAACTTTTACCTGAGGGCATCTATAAGCTGTCTGAGGAGAGATTCACCTTACATGGGCATCAGTTCAGCAATTGCTAAGAAATTATAATTAATTCAGTTCCTCCCTGTTTTGAGAGAGATATTCTGCAAATGTTGATGCTTGGTAGGGCCTTAGTGTGCTGAAATGCTCATTGTATTTAATGAAGTGCCAGGCACAGATTTATTTGGAGGCAAATTCTGAAGGTACTGAAAATCCTATATACCATAAAAGTGCTCAGCAATATTATACATCCTGCCACATAGGAAATATTTATTAGCTGCTAGAAAATAGAAGGAATGGAATGCTACAAGTCAAATTTAAAGATAAATGACAATTAATCTTAACTTGATCCTAAAGCGTGGTCCAACAGAGATTTTTAGATAAATAGATATCATTTTCAGCCTGTTCTTTTGCTAACCCAAATGTTTTGAGATCAAATTCTGTTCTCTCAGCATGTTTTCAAAAGCCTCTATATAGGCCGTGTTCCAACTGCAATAGCAATTAGACTTGGGGTATCTTCAGAGTCAAAATTTTATATAATTTCCTCTTATAAAATTGAACACTGACATACAAGTCTTGGACCCAATATCCACTTAGAGATGATGCTGTATTTCTTAGAAATCAGAACCTGGACTACCCACAGGATCACAGAATGGAGGAAGCAGGAAGGAATGCCTGGAGACTATGTAGTTCAGCCTATTTTAACTCTAGTCAGAGCAACGTCAGCCAGAGCAGGTTGCTCAGGGTCATGTCTTGGGTTTTGAGTATCTCTAGGAATGGAGATGGCCTCGATAGGCTCTCTGGGCAACTTGCTGTACTGTTTAATTGATCCTGCATTAGAAACTTTTTCTTATGTTTAAGCACAATTTTCTGTGTTTCAGTATGTGCATGTTGCCTCTTTTCCTGTCACTGGATATTACTGTCAGGAGTGTGGACTGGTTTTTTTTACTCCTTGCCATCTGATATTTGTGCACATGGATAAGATCCCTAGTGACCATTTTCTGTTCCAGGCTGAACAATCACAGATCTCTCAGATACTCCTCTATGTCAGATATTCTAGTTCCTCAACAATCTTTGTGGCCCTTTGCTGGACTTGTGTCAGCATGTCTATATGTCTCTTGTACTGGGAGCCTAGAAGGGGGCACAGTGTTTGATGTGTTTCTCCAGGGCAGAGTAGAGAGGAAGGATCATCTCCCTCAGACTGCTGGTGATGCTCTTCCTAATGCAGCTCAGGATGCAATTAGCTTTCTTTGCTGCAAGGACACATTGTTCAGTCATGGTCAATTTGGTGTTCTCCAGGATACCCAGTTCCTTTCCTGGGAAGCAGCTTTTCATCTTTTTGTCCCCTGAGGTGTACTAGTGAATGGAGTTATGGCTATTATACGAAAGAGTCAAGAGTCCAAGTAGAGTCAAGATAAACAACATTCAGTGCTCTCCCCTCATCTATCAAACCATTCACATGATCATAAGAAGGCTATCAAGTTGGTCAGACATTATTTTGACTTTGTGAATCCACGTTGACTACTCTCAATCATCTTCTTAACCTTCATATCTCTGAAAACAATTTCTAGTATTATTTGCTCTATCTCCTTCTCAGGGAACAGTGTGATGCTGACTGGCCTGTAGTACCCTAGAGAGTTGTCCTGGGGTAAAAAGTGTTTTCCCCTGGAGTTAGAAAAGTGGGAACCCCCGAAGGGGTGGTGCTCTTGGTGTAGGGCCCAATCAGAAGCTACATTTCGCTCCTTTGAAATCAACATATTGCAACAGATCGGAAAAGAAGGGAGATGACATAGCTGGAGGAGAAGTAGCCATGGTTTGAGACCATGAGGAGAGAGGGGCCAGGGAGCCCCGCTGGGAGTCAAGGCCCCCCAGTCCCTGGCTGGGGCTGCGGAAAACCAGAACAGTGTTAAAACTGGATCGGGTGCCATGGTCAAAGGCTCGGGGAGTTTCTCCACTGTGAGTGGGCAGCAGAAGACGGAAAAGTGGCGGCAGAGGCAGCGCTGAGTGGAGAGCCATGGCTGAAAGCCAAGAAGATAGCCGGCAACCAGCAATATGCCACAAAGCCAGGCTGAGAGATGCAGAGATGTCCTGCAAGGAGGGAGAGCTGGCAACAGAGCAGAGAAAACTCAGCAGAGACGGTTTTGGGTAAGACTAGATTACCTTCCCAAAACCCAGAGACCTCCTGAAGAGGAGGGGTGGGCTTCCAAACTTTTAGGGAGTCCTGAAATGCAGCAGCAGCTAGGGAGAGAGAGAGAAGAGCTGCGAACTCGGAGTCGTCCTGAGAGCTGGACCAGGATGGAATGTGGGGGAAGTGGCCTTGCCCCCCCACCCCTGCTGCTGCGTTGGCAGCTGAGACAGAGCAAAGGAGCTCTGGTAGGACGCTTGGGGCAAAGACTGAACTGAGAGCTGCCCTAAAAATTCTGACTCAGGAGGAACTAGAATCCCCTGAGGAAGGGAGTGTCACGAAGATGCCCTGCACTGCGTGATATGACGTAGTGAGGCGAGCCTTTGTCCCGGCTATCACAGTCCACGGGAGAGAGACTGGAGCCGAAGGGCCGAGGAGTGAGAGGAGACCTCCTTGGGTTGTAATGGAGAGAGAGAGAAAGATATTTTCCAGCTACAACAACTCCAGCTACAACTGCTGCCTTGAAGAGGAGAGATGTTGTTGCCCTGAAAGTGGAAAGGATCTTTCCTTCTTCCCTTCTGAACTTTTATTGGAGGGAAAGGAGGGACTTGATCTAATGTAAATATATTGCTTTATCATAGAAGAGATAGTTAGAATTGTGTATATAATGTATTATAATATTTATTTGTGTAAGTAATAAACTGTAATATAGTTCCCTTCCCCCCATACTGAGTTGTGTTACGTCTGGAAAACCCTCTCACACTGAAACAAATTGTGGGAGGGGGACTTGGACTTGGAAATTGGATTTTTGAGGGTCTCAAACTACAACAGTATTCCTTCTTGCATTTCCTGAAGATAGATGTGGCATTTGCTTTTCTCCTGTCCTTAGGATCCTCTTCCAATTGCCATAACTTTTTAAAGATAACCAAGATTGACCTTGTAATGATGTAAAACAGCTCCCTAAGCACTCATGGGTGCAGCCCATCAGATCCCATTGACTTGTGTATGTTCATTTTTTTTAAGTGGTCCCTAACCTCTTCCCCTGAGGGTCTTCGTTTTACCTTTAGACTTTCCCATGGGCCTCATGGACCTAAAAATATAAAATTCTGATATTACCAGAAAAGATTAAGGTAAATAGATAATGAATATGTAGGGGGTTTTTTTATGCTTTATCACTATGTTCCTCACTCAGTTCAGTAGTGGGATCACATTTTTCCTAGTCTTCTGTTTGCTAGTGATAGGTGTGCAGAAAGCCTTCTTTTTGCCCTTCACCAGATTCAACCTCAAGTGGGCTAGGGCTTTCCCAACTTCATTTCTGTTTGTCCCATACTTGTACAGTGTCTCTACTTTCCTTGTGGTGTACTTGTACCTGCTTCCAACTATTGTATTGTTCCTTTTTTATGATCATGTTTATTCAGAAGCTTTGTCCACATAGACTTACGTACCTTTGTTTGACTTCTTGTTCATTGAGATGCACTGTTCTTGAACTTGAAGGAGCTAATTCTTGAAAATTAATTCTCCTGGATGTCTCTTCTCCTGTGGGATTCTTCCAAGTTGGTTCTTGAAAAGGCCAAATTTTGTCCTTCTGAGGTTGAGGTCTGTGATCTTGCTCTTTGCTCTACTCCCTCCTCACCAGAATTCTCCCATGCCATGCTGGTTGTCACCTAAAACTACTCAATGCTACGGGGACAGGCATGTTCTCTTGAGGATATTTGATAGAATGAGAACTGGCTACTGGGCTTAGTTATACTTGGAGTTTTATTGTCATGTAAAGATTTTAGCCATCGGCACTGCTTATCATTGTGCAGAATTTCTAGCCAATAACATAACTATTACCTATAATTTCCATTACTCAGACTTTTCAGTCTTTTTCAGACCCTCTGTACATTGGGTCATATTCTTAATGATCAGTGCACAATACAATAGTCATAATCTATACTCTAACTTTAAAAAGTGTATGAATCACTGAACTCTCAGAGGAAGAAGAACAACAGAGGCGGTGTAAAGTTACTCTAGCCAACAGTGAGGGTGGTCCCCTTTCCCCCTCTATCGTGTTGCAGGCCTTCTCTTTCCACACTGGGAACCATGAAGTCCTTAGCAGTCTGGCTGCTGTGGGATTAGCTTCAAAACCTTTTGCAAAAACAGATGTATTTATACCTCTCAGTTTGGGACTTCGATCTTTAACATTTCCATTAATTAGTGGATTCTGAACAGATTGCCAGACAATTAATATACAAGACTTTTGACTGCAAGAGACGGCAAGCTGCAGGTGGTAATGGCTGCATAATGATCTTTATCTCTTCCTGTGCATTGCTGTGATCTGGTCCTGCCTAACTGTTGCTCTCAGTTTGACCCAATGGTCACCACCCAGTGGCGCTGCTCCCAGCATGCAGTAGAATGGACTGTGTGTTCATCAAAGTAAGAGCTGAGTGAACACTCAAAGAAGGCATTACTGACCACCAGGGGATCACAGGTTTTGCCATACAGAATATTTCATGTGCTGTTATGCTTCCCTGCTCTCTTAACACGTGTCACCATATCCTGGCACCACTGTGTAGCAGGTGGCAGGAGCAGGGGGTACCAGTCAGGTTCCTGCAGCCTTCAGATTCCTGACAAGTACTTCCTTGTTCGTATTAGGCTCTGCAAACTGTATCTCTTTTTCCTTGTCTGTACTAGGAACTTACCATCAATGTCCTCCAGAAACTTTCTGGTGGTAGTGCTTTCCTGTGCTGCCCTTATTAGAATCATAGTATCAAAGAATGGTTAGGGGTAGAAGGGACCTTAAAGATCATCTAGTTCCAAGTCCCCTACAATTCACTAGATTGTGTTTCCTGGGACCCAATCCAACCTGGCCTTGACCACTTCCAGAAATGGGGCAGCCACAAATTCTCTGGGAAACTTGTTCTAGTGCTTCACCATCTTCTGAGTAAAGAATTTCTTCCTGATATCTAATCTAAACCTACACTCATTTTAAAGTCATTTCTCCTTGTCCTATCACTACATACCCTTGAAAATAATCTCTCTCCATCTTTCAAGTAGGATCCCTTCGGATTCTGGAAGACCACAATTAGGTCACCCCAAAGCCTTCTCTTCTCCATGCTGAACAACTCCAACTCTCTCTGCCTCTCTTTGTAGGACAGGTTCTCCATCTCTCTGATCATCTTTGTGGTCCTCCTCTGGCCTTGCTTTAACAAGTCCACATATTTCTTGTGTTGATACTCCCTCCTCTACTCTGTTCTCTGAGAATCATGTCCTTCAACCTGCTGGCCTCATCCCTTTTGATGCAGCCCAGGATGCAGTTAGCCTTCTGGGTTGAAAGCGCACACTGTTGAACTGTTTACCTATCTTCTTGGTATTTCTTCAAGTCTTTGCTTACTCATTTGTATGTCAGGAGCCCTGTAACTTCATTCCATGTCTTTGTGATTCCTCATATTTGTAAGGCTTGTATTCTACTGGAAAAAATCAATTCTCCATAAATACATTATCAGCTTCTGGTTTCTCCCTGAGCTTTCCCCTCTTATGAAACTGTTGCCTTCTTTTCCAATTGATGCTCCTTGATCACAGAGTTGCTTTTTTTGTATAACTCTAGGTCTGAATTTTGTGCTCTAATCCTGTCATTCTAATGGTCATTCTAATTGTTTCAGTCTCTCTCTCTTTTTTTTTTTTATTTTTATTTTTTTTATTTTTTATTTTTTTTATGTCCTGAAGTTAGGATAAAGGACAAATTCCCCTTGAGAGGTTTCTGGGTCTCTGGGTCAATGAAGTTGAAAGAGTGAAGTTTTTCAACCTGGAAGACTCATCACAAATACCCTTGAACTCACGCATTCTTCTATCTTCCTGCATAGTGTGTTGAATAAGTAATGCAATGTGTCTGAAGGTGTATCCTGCAAGAACTGTGCTGCTTCTAAAAAATTAGTTCGGGGATCAGAAGTCAGTGCAAACCATAAGGAACACATTTTTAATGAATAAGTTCATAAAACAGGTTAATAAATGTCAAACACTTATTTTTAAAAACTTAGTTTTTTCAGTAACAAATCACCAGATGATATCTTTCCCCCTCAAACCACTTAAGATTTTTTTGCTGAAAATAGTGGTTTTTCTAAGTAGCACAGTCAAAACTACCTACTTTACTTAAAGGTTTTTCTTTAACTATCTCATTTATACATACATATAAATATGCATATATTAGAGGCATTATATTTTAAAAGCTTTAATTATATACTACTATTCATATAAAATTGATAAAACATTTATTCATCTGTCTTAACATCAGTTAAAGTAAACAATCTTAACTTTTGTCCATAGTAAAAATGTTGTAATGTCTTACATTTCATACAATTCCTATTAGCTATTCAATTATTTTAGAAGAAACATAATACATAATTATGTAACCTGGTAATACAATATGCATACCTTTCTAGGAAATTGTACTATGTAACACTATAAATTACTGTTACTGAATGACAGAATGAATCCATGAAATGTTATGTCTAAATAACATTGAATAATTATTACTATTAAAGAAACATTAAGGAAATTGTCCAGCAACTTCATTCGTTAGTAGCTTCCAGAAAACCTAAAACATTTTATGGGTCAACTAGACAAGCTAAAACATACTTTTTTTTCCTGTCTCCTCTGGATGTTAGATGATCATATTTCTTCCTTTCAAACTTACAAGTTCATTGCTCACTTAATTTTCTCCTTCTGCAAATGTCCAAAATTTCTGTCAAAGATCTATCTGTTGGCCTGAAACTCAGTATCATTTATAAACTAGGAAAAATGTATACACATCACAGAAGGACCTGAGTGTAAGAATAACCTGACAACACACCTAAGATGTCTTAATAGGATTGAGTCTTTCATGAAAGGGAGTCATAGATGCAATATGTTTGAAATGTGTAATAAATACTCACAGGAAGACCTTTTCAGTTTCCAAAAACTATACTGTCAATGGGCCTGAAGACTGAACTGGAATTAGATCCTCCCTTCCTACAGATCTTCCAGTTATGCAGTGACAAATCCATAGGTCTGTGATGGGAATGTGAAAGCCACAGCCTCATTCAACAGCATACTTAGTCTACTCTGCTTGGAAAGGGCAACTATGCAATGCAGTGCTTTATATTGTCACTGTATCAAAATCAGAACTAAACCTGATTCACAGGTCTATGATTCAGCTCTTAGGTAGCAGACCATTTCGTCAGTGACAGATGATAAAATCATAATAGTATTTCATAAAAGGTAAATAACTTATTTCCTATACATTGTTTTGTACCAATGGAAAAAATACTCAAGCATTATTACATATTTCAGAAAAATGTGGTTAATTCTGCATAATAATTTTCACTTGTTCTTGTATAATTGTCCAGAAAGATGGTCCGAAACCCCTTTATAGTACCTTATTCTGAAGAGAGATGTGCATAGGTTTGGAAAGGGTGTGTGCGGGGAGGACTTTTCTCATGCCAGTAAATTTTTCTTAGGACTTAAATTGGGCTTTAGAAATGTCATTTTTGGAACATGACTAGAAGTGAGATTGCAGTGCCAGATATCACTAAGCATAAAAGCATATTATATAACTTTTATAGCTCTCTTTTGTGCAGTACCTTTCTATGCTGATTAACTGGAAAATTCTATCACTGTCATTTTGTGGCCCAGAGTGCAATGTGATGTTATTTAATAAGATGTATAACCTTCCTGACTGCCTATTCTGGTCAGCACTGTTAAATGGGGTGTACATACATCATCATGATCGTGGCAATGTTTTTTGATGATCTAGTTATGGTTTCTAAAATACTTCATTAAAATATGTGTTGACATTATTAAAAAAGAAATCAAAAGGGAAAGAAGAGAAATGGATTTAACATTAGTTTCATAACCTCTCTTTCCATAGCTTCATAGTACATTTATTGAGTGAGGAAAGAGAAGGATAGCTTTCAAAACTGCCTGGGAATTAAAAGCAGAGAAGCCAATCATCAACTATAGCATTCTTCATTTAAATTTCAGGGAAAAGGTACAGAATCAGAATCACAGAATGGTTGGGTTGAAAGGCATGTCTGGAGATCATCTAGTCCATGTTGCACAGGATGATGTCCAGATGGGTTTGGAACAACTTCGGAGAAGGAAACTCCACAACCCGTTGCAGTGTTCTGTCACCCTCACAGTAAAGAAGTTTTTCTTCATATTCAGAGGGAACTTCCTGTGATCCAGTTCATGCTTGTTGCCCTTTGTCCTGTTGCTGGGCACTAGTGAAAAGAGTCTACCTCCATCCTCTTGACACATATCCTTAAGATATTTGCATGCATTGATCAACGTCACCTCTCAGTCATCTCTTCTTGAGGCTAAATGGGCCCAACTCCCTCAGTCTTTCCTCATAAGAGAGATCCTCCCCCTAATCATTCTTGCAGCCCTCTGTTGGATTCTCTCAATTAGTTCCTTGTCTCTCTTTTACTGAGGAGCCCAGAACTGGACACAGCACTCCAGATTAGGCCTCACTAGGGCTGAATAGAGTGGCAGGATCACCTCCCTTGACCGACTGGCCACACTCTCACTAATGCACTCCAGGATAGCACTTTTTTCCTCCACATACTTAGTGATGCAAGATGAACCATTTTAGCACCTTTCCAGGGATGGAGGTGAGGCTGACTGGCCTGTAGATTTCCGTGCCTTCCTTCTTGACCGTTTTGAAGGCTGGAGTGACATTGAGTTTCATCCAGTCCTCAGGCATCCGTCTTGTTCTCTGTGACCTTATAAAGATGATGGAGAGCCGCTTAGCAATAACATCTGCCAGCTCCCTCAGCACTGGTAGGTGCATCCCATTGGGGCCCATCGATTTTTGGGCATCAAGTTTGTCTATGTCATTTCTAACATGATCCTCCTAGACCAAGGGAAAGTCTTCTTTTTTCCAGACTTTCACTCTTGCCTTCAGGATCTGGGATTCATGAGACCTGGCCTGAACAGTAAAAATTGAAGCAAAGAAAGCATCCAGTAAGTCTACCTTGTCTGTATTCTCTGTCACCAGGGCACCCACCCCATTCAGCAGTAGACCTACATTTTCCCTAGACTTCATTTCGCTACTGATATACTTGAAGAAACTTTTCTCATTGTCCTTGACATCTCTCGCCCGATTTAATTCCAAGTGGACCTTGTCACATCCTGCATACTCTGATAACATTCCTGTACTACTCTCAAGTGATCTTTCCCTTTTCCCATATTCCATAAACTTGCTTCTTCTGTTTCATTTTTGCCAGAAGCTCCTTGCTTATCCATTCAGGCCTCTTGCCCCCTTTACTTGATTTCTTACTCCTAAGGAAGCATCAATATTGAGCTTGGAGGAAGTGATACTCGAATACTAACCAGCTCTCTTGGACACCCTGACCTTCTACAAACCTAATCCATGGAACACCTCCAAGAAGGTCCTTGAAGAAACCAAAGTTTGCTCTCCTGAAGTCCAGGAGTGTAATCCTACTTATTGCCCTACTTCCTTCATACATGGTCCTGAACTCCACCATCTCGTGGTCACTGTAACCAAGGCTGTCCCCCGCCTTCACATCCCCAAGCAGTCCTTCTTTGTTAGTGCAGAGCATCTTTCCTCATTGACTCCTCCATCAGTTGTGTCAAAAAGTTATCATCAATGCTCTGTACGAGACTCCTGGGCTGTGTGTTGTCTTTCCAGCAGATACAAGGGTGTTTGAAGTTCCCCATGAGAACCAGTACCTGCAAGTCTGAGGCTGCTTCCAGATGTCTTTACACAAGACATCTCCAGATGTCTTGTCATCAATTTCCTCTTCCTGATCAGGTGGTCTGTACTAAATACCACAACAGTGTCAGCCATGTTAACCTACCCCTTAATTCTTACCCATAAACTTTCAACTCGTTCTTCATCATCGTTTTATGTCTTCTACTTACTGCTCTATTGCTCATTTGTAAAAACAAACATTTGCCATGAAGACACAACTGCCAATTTAGACTAAGACAAATGAGATAATAAGGCCAGTGGCAGCTCTGAACTGACAGCTGAGTGCCCAGCTCCAAGTAGAAAACTTTCCTTTCCTGCCAGAAGGTCTATATGCTAATACTAACTAATTTGCTAACCTTGGCCCTACAGTGTTCAACAACAGGAGAGCATACCATTTTGTTACAGATATGATAATAATTTGGAGGTAAACTAAACCTTGAACAGGTAATCTATGCAATCTTCTATCTGAACAGGTGGTCACCAAAAATGTAAAACTTTACCGGTATAAATAAATACAAAAATACTTGAATGTGAAGGACAGATTATTTAAATGCAAGTGATGATGAACAAATGACAAAGTCTACAGTAAATAATGAAAGAAATAAAGCCACTATAGTTTGCACCATCTTATACCCCTTTGGTTGAATGTCCTTACCTTAGCCTTAAAAGAAGAAACAAAGTGCTTGTTCAAATTCCAGACCCAATACAGACCAGTTTGACCTGCTACTCATTTGAAGAACTGTGCACAGAGAAGACTTTTCAGAGTATTTTGAAACACCTTGTTTAATTAATTTCTGTTGCTATTGTTTTGAGTTTGTTTTTTTTTCCTGAAGGAATTATTATTTCTCTTCCCCTTAGCCCTTCCTGAAACTTCATAAAGAAAATAAGTAACAGTCAGTGAGTTAGTGTTGTGGTTTAGGAACGGTATTCTCCAATTTAATCCCACTGAAACCATGTGCTGCTTGCTCACTTCTTCCTTCCCCTCACCCTCTTCTGCAGCAGGTTGGAGAGGAGAATTGGAGGCACAAAAGGTAAAGATCATGGCTTGAGATAAAGCACTGAAAACAACGAGATAAGAAAATGAACAGCAACAGCAACAATACTAATGACAGAGGGTACAAGAAAGGAAACATTATTGCTCACCCCCTGCAGAAACCCCTTGACAATACCAAACCGTTCCCTTCACCAAGCTACTTCAACTCAGAAGCAAACCCTTCTCCTCATTCCTGGATAATGATGTGAGGTGGTATAGAGTAACCTCTGGGTCCTAGCTATGCCCCCTCCTGGCTATTGCAAAATCTAACCCTGTCCTGGCTGGAACAAGGACTGTTAGGAATATTGTTAGGGATTCCACTTAGGAATACTGGTTTATTTTTTAAATTTTTATTATTTTTTAAATTATTTTTAATAAACATTTTAATGTCAAAACCTGCACTTATAAATTCAGTCAGATACAAGAATGAGAACCTTGGGTAAGAAATGTCTTTTGTAAGTATGAAATAACAACCCCCCTTCCCCACCCAATGAATTAAAATGTTTTAAGGGTGCTGGTTGACAACTGGCTGAACATGAGCCAGCAGTGACCAGGTGGCCAAGAAGCACAGTGGCATCCTGGCTTGTATCAGCAGTGATTGTCCCCCATACTCAGCACTGATGAGGCTGCACCTTGAATACTGTGTTCAGTTTTGGATCCCTCCCTATAAGAAGGACATTGAAATGCTGGAGTGTGTCCTGAGAAAGGCAACCAAGCTGGTGAAGGGTCTGGAGTACAACTCTGATGAGGAGCATCTGAGGGAACTGGGGTTGTTTAGCCTGGAAAAAAGGAGGTTCAGAGGTGACCTTATTGTTTCTCTACAACTACCTGAAAGGAGGTTGTAGTGAGGTGGATGTCAGTCTCTTCTCCCAGGTAACAAGTGATAGGATGAGAGGAAATGGCTTCCAATTATGCCAGGGGAGGCTTAGATTGGGTATCAGGAAAATTTTTCTCATGGAAAGGATTTTAAAGCATTGGACTCGGCTGCCCAGGGAAGGGGTGGAGTCATCATCTCTGGAAGTGTTCAAAAAATATGCGGATATGGCATTTCAGGTCATGATTTAATGGTGATACTAGGTTGATGGTTGGACTTAATGATCTTAAAGGTCTTTTCCAACCTTAAGAATTGTATGATTCTACTCTTTCAGGCTATTGGAATAAAGTGTGATTTTAGAGGCATATTATCAAAATTTTTTTCCCCTCTGTGAAATACAACATAGCTGATGTGTAACATTACTTATAACATTGCAAACAAAGCTACATATTTCTCCTAATCATAATAGAGCTGCTGGTGATTTCAATGGTAATTGTGTACATTCGTCAAGGACATTATATAGCCTAAAACTAGGACACCTCATAGAAAAAATATTGTTTATATCAATTTTCAGACTTCTTTCTGACAATTATCCACACTCAGATAATTGAAATATCTAGAAATGTAATGTCATTTGCATCCTACTTTTAATGTGGCCATTATAAAACTCTTCTAATGTAGATCAGTAGAATTAATCATTATCTATAACTCATCATGGCCAGGCTTCGCGAACGAAGATTTGGGAATCTATAACTAATGCACTGGAAATATATATATATATGGGCTTACACTGATTTGCTAAATGATCCACAAAAAAAATACAGGCTTTCTCTTATGAAAAACAAAAGAACATTATACCAGGTAATTATATATCTGCCCAGCTACTTAAAGAGAACTTCAATATTTTAGAGTTTTTTGTAGTTTGTTTAATTTTCTGTGCACATCCCAGTGAACAAAAAGAAAAATATATTCTAAATTTTAAATAACAAAATTAACTAATGCAATGTGATCTCTGAAGTTTTCCTATAACATTTTGTCTTCTGATATGTTAAAATGATTATTTAATATTATAGACTTCTAAATTGGATGAATTAAATATACTTCTGTAAACCTTTCAGTATTCCTGCCCTCTTATTTGACAAAGAGGGGAAACTCAGTCATTTACTGTGGAAGAACAGGTTTGCTAGATGCCCACAATTTATATGAATGTTTGATTTCAACACTAGCCATTATAGGAATAACTGTGAAATCTACTAATTTCTGTTGTGTTGCTGTTGTTGTGGAAGTTGCTAAACCTTTGCAGTTTTAAACAATTGTAATAATAGCTTGTAATTGTTGTGCACATGCAGTTACCATCATTATATCTCATATCAGTAGTGTTTCTGTCAAATACTGGGTATTGAATACTGAGACAAGCATAGGTCAATCTGAAGACCTCTAGCTATCTTTTAAGGACAAAGAAGCCTCTCATTAATGTGAAGGATTGAATGGAAAAAGCTTATCAACTAACATTTCATGTTACATAGTGATTTGGTTCAGAAAGTCATGAATGGGATTAATCTGGCATAGCTGTTGCTTAGTAACTTGCAAGCAAGTTATATATATATAATAATAATAATATATATATATATATATATATATAAATATTTGAATATAAAATTTGCTAAACCCAGCAGTCAGACCATGCGAGATGTGTATGTATCATATATTTTTATGTATCAAATATGAAAAACATTCAGAAAACAACTACTCAAATACAGGTTTTGAAATGAAATGGTACAATGATTCTTGTAGTGATCAGAAATGAACATATAATAAATTAAATAATACAACTCGTTTGAAAGAGACGGTCATCAATGTCATGTTGTGTTCTTTGGCCTGATAAAGAGTAGCAGGTTATTCAAGAATGACTACACAGCATAATACAATGGTATGGGCAGTTTTATCATTTGTAATTCAGTATGACGCTTTGGAAGACAGTATACTCCAAATTGAAAAGATAGAAGGGAATCTATCAGTTTAACTATGTGTTTTATATTTCCTGGTCTTTCAATTCTATAAATATTTTTGTCAATCTTACATATCTCTTGCAATATTTTTGCTCATTCTTTTTCTCAGTACAATTAATAAGAAACAGGTTAGCACTGGATAAAGTACAAATTACTACATCCTTTCAGGAGAAACAGTTGATTTGATGATAATTTTCTATTCAGTTATGGTTTAAGTTCTAAGAGTTAGGGAATTTTAATCTTTTTAAAATACAGTACATGAATTGTGTGCATATCTTTAATTGTAATAGGACGATCACTTATGTTAGGCATTATCATAGTTTGAGTAAATTATATCAACATAAAAGATGTCAATTTACTCATAATCATACAAAAAAGAGATAAGGCTTATCTGGCATTTCTCATTTGTTTTTAGTACCCCATTGACCACCAATAATGATAGAAACCATAGTCAAGTCTTTAATGAGGAATTAGTCTGATGGGTGTTGTTTTATGGTCTACTTGTGCACATTGCAGTATTATTATTACTCTCCTACAGGAAAAACAAAATTAGAATAAAAAGTTTCGAAATGCTGACACATTTCTAACTTTTACTTTTTAAAGTATCAAAAACTTTAGATTCCCCTAATTGAAAACTGACAAGAACCTCTGATATTTTCAAACAGCCAAATAATGCCTTGTGACAGATATCTGTCTTTCCTCTGTTCCTGAAAGAAGTGAAGTGGAGAGAGGACAGAAAGCATCTCTTACCTTCCCTGTAGCACTGCTAGTTTGTACAGGGAAGGAACTGAGGAAATAATAATCGTGAAATCCTAAGATATTTCTGTCTCAATGAAAGCAGAGATTAGCATTCAGTTCAGCAGACTAATTTGTTTATAGGCTGCTTTTTGTGGTAAAGACTAGTAGATGGTTTAGCAACTAGAAAGTAGTATAAAGTTTAGAAACTATCTAACTAAATTAAGATTAGCTGATCTGGGTGATTAGTTAGCAAAGTTAAGTTTCTGCTTTTGGATGAATAATCACTTGACTGTAAATTCATCTTCAACTCAGAATGAACTTGAAGAAACAAAATAAATATTGTGTGGAAGTGATAAGAAAAAGGAGTAGAAGAACTCCCTTAAGAGAGAAAAGTATAAACTTGTAATGTATAAACTGAAAAATGAAGGTGGGAAAGAAACATGGAAGCATAAACGTATTGGCTTGGAAAGGGCTATTTCTAATCCCTTTGCCGTGGGTAAGGTCACTTTCCACTAAACCAGTTTGCTCAGAGCACCATTTAACCATGCCTTCAACAGTTCCCAGGATGAGGCATCCACCACTTCGCTGGGCAATGTGTGTGCCAGTGCCTCACCACCTTCATATTAAATAATTTTTTCCTAATACCTAACCTAAACCAAACTCTTTTAGTTTGGAGCCATTCCCCCTTGTACTATCACTACATGCCCTTGTAAAAAATTTCTCTCCATCTTTTTTGTAGACTCCGTTCAAGTACTAGAAGGCTGCAATTAGGTCCTCCTGAGGCCTTCTCTTCTCCAGGCTGAACAATCCCAATTCTCTCAGCCTTTCCTCATAGGAGAGGTGCTTCAGCCCTCTAATTATCTTGATGACCCTCCTCTGGAGTTGTTTTAACAGATTAATGTCCAAAATGACATGGTGCCTTTTAAATGAGTATTATTTTATTAAAAATAAAAACAGTGAAAAGTATGTTTAGAGAGAGAGAGAGAAGTGGCTGTTTGTAGAGTGAAGGACAACTGGTGAACGTTGTCCCAATTTTCAAGGACAAGAAGGAGGACTCCAGAAACTATAGTCCTGTCAGTCCCACTTCAGTACCTGGTAAAGTTATGGAGAAGATTATTCTGGGAAGTATTGAAAAACACCTGAAAGACGATATTGGTCACAGCCACCATGGCTTCATGAGAGGAAAGTCCTGCTTGTCAAATTAGATTTCCTTTTATGACAAGGTAACCCATCTAGCTGATCAAGGCAAGACAGTTGATGTAATCTTTTTGGATCTCTGTGAAGCTTTCAATACTGTCTCACACAGGATCCTTCTGAACAAAATGTCCAGCACACAGCTGGATAAACGCATCATGTCGTGGGTGAGCACTTGGCTCACAGGTTGAGCACAGAGGGTAATAGTGAATAGGGTAACATCAGAGTGGTGACCTGTCACTAGTAGGGTTCCACAGGACTTCATCTTGGGCTCTGTGCTGTTCAATATCATTATAAATGACTTAGATACAGAACTGGAAAGGATACTAAGCAAGTTTGCAGATGACACAAAACTGGGAGGATCTGTTGACTCCCTCCAAGGCAATCACCAACCATATGAAGTTCAATGAGGGAAAGTGCTGGATTCTGCACCTGGGATGGGGCAACCCTGGCTGTATGTACAGACTGGGGAAAGAGACATTGGAAAGCAGTGCCACAGAAAGGCACCTGGGGGTCCTGGTCGATGGCAAGTTGAAAATGAGTCAACAGTTCCCTGGCAGCCAGGAGGGCCAACCATGTTCTGGAGGGCATCAGGCAAAGCATCACAATAGAAGTAAAATATTGAGCTCTTAGAGAGTGCCCAAAGGAGGGCAACGATATGGTGAAGGGCCTTGAGGGGAAGCTGTATGAGGAGTGACTGAGGTCTCTTGGTCTGTTCAGCCTGAAGAAGAAGAGATTGAGGGGAGACCTCATTGCAGTTACAACTTCCTTGTGAGGGGAAGAGGAGGGGCAGGCACTGATCTCTTCTCTGTAGTGACCAATGACAGGATCTGAGGGAATGGTCTGAAGTTGTGTCAGGGGAGGTTTAGGTTGAATATTAGAAAAAGGGTCTTTACCCAGAGGGTGGTTGTGCACTGGAACAGGCTCCCCAGGGAAGTGGTCACAGCACCAAGCCTGACAGAGTTCAAGAAGCATTTAGATGATATTCTCAGGCACATGCTGTGACTCTTGATGTTGGTCCTGTGCAAAGCTAAGAGTTGGATCCAGTGATCCCTGTAGGTCCCTTCCAACTCAGCATATTCTGTGATTCTATGAATCTGTAATGAGAGAAAATAAAACAATCTCAATTTAGAGCACGATTTATCACAAATTATTTTATAAACCTTCTGTACTAGATCTCGTCATTAGTACAGATGAACTGAGCTCTCTCTATCATTTATGAAGACAAGCAGAATTCTCCAAGGGTCAGTTCGGAGAAGTAATTTCATATACCTATTTTAAAATTAATTGTGTTATTGCCTCTAACTGCACCTTTCTCATAATTTCAATAATTGAAATCTAGACAATAAGCTCAGATGTAGACATCAAATACATATATCATGTAAAGTCTAGTGGTCTGAAGACAAGATGTAACCCTCCCTGGTCATATTACTCATTTGGAGTATTAGAAATCATATGCTTCTAGAATCAACAAAATTATTGGAAAGAGAAACTCATTCTAATTAAATGCCCCATTTACTTTGCAAAACATACTTCACTTGTTCCACCTGTGCATGTGCAGAACTGAGCAAAAATGGCAGAAAAAAAAGAAATTAAATGAAATCTCTGGTTTCCAATTTATATATATTCATATATACACACATATATTTACTTTATTAGGAAAACATAGCATGCAATTCTGTTAAAACAGAAGAGTTTGGATGTAGTGAACACTTGAGTCATATGTGCTGATGATAGTACTTCCAGTTTTTTAGGCTTCCTACTCCTACTTTTGCAAGCCACCGTTCTGAACTGCTTATAGTGTTATGAAATTTCTGCTGTTCAGTTGGTTTTTTTCAAGCTGCCTGAAAGACTAGGTGATATTACCAGCCTTAGAAGAAGGGTACCTCTGATGATTTTCCAGAAAACATCTGTGGAAGAATCCATAGGGGTGATCACCATTTACACATTGCTGGTAGGGTTTGATTTAGGTTCCTGCTGCTCACATGATTGCCATTATTACCATTGGATGACTTCTGACCAGGGAATATCACCATGTCAGATGTGGTTTTGTGTTCCCCCTGCCTTACTGGCTGACCACGTCTACAAAGACTCAACCCCCTGCTAGCGACCACTGATGTTAACCAACTTACCTGAAAAAAACATGGCATTTTTCCTATTTTAGCATTGTAGCTTCATACTTGTAATAAAAATAATGTTTAGTAACGTAGAAGTGACAGCCTTTGTTTTCTTTTCTTTTCCTTTTTTTTTTTTTTAATTTTCATGACTAGAAGGGTGCCTTTACTCAGTACTCTACCTCTTAGGCGATTAACTCCAGCACTGGGTAGATACTGAGATTGAAAAAGGTGTCTGAAAACGGGCAAAAAGCAATTATCTAAGAATAATGCTGTAGTGAGTTTCTGTGGCTAGGTTTTGGTAGCAAGTGGAATGTGGAGGGGGGGCTACAGGAGTAGCTTCTGTTAGAAGCTGCTGGAAGCTTCCCCTGTCCAGTGGAGCCAATGACAGCCGGCTCCAGGATGGACTTCCTGCCACTGGCCAAGGCCAAGCAAATCAGGAGTGATAGTAACACCTCCATGACAACATATTTAAGAATAGAAGGCTGTTGTGCAGGTGAAGAAATTCCAGCCAGGGAAGAGCGAAGTGACAACATGGGAAAAAAAATGCAGACACCCAGGTCATTGGGTGTCCTCAGAAGGAGGGGCAGGAGGTGCTCCAGGTGCCAGAGCTGAGGCCCCTGCAGCCAATGGTGCAGACCATGGTGGAACAGCTGTGCCCCTGCAACCCATGGAGGACCATCAGGGTGCAAAGACCAACCTGCAGCCCATGGAGGTGCCCGTGCTTGAGCAGGTGGATATCTGACAGAGGCTGACACCCTGTTGGAGGCCCAAGATGGAGCAAGGTCCTGCCAGAAACCTGCAGCCTGTGGAGAGGGAAGCCCACGTTGGAGCAGGTTTTTCCCAGATATGTCTTGTGGCCCCTGTGGGGGACACATGGTGGAGCAGCTTGTTTGTGAAGGACTGCACCCCATGGAGGAGTGATCCATGGGACAGCAGTTTTGTGAAGAACTGTTGCCTGTGGGATGGACTCACGCCAGAGAAGTCCCTGAAGGACTGTCTCCCGTGGGAGGAATGCCACGGGATTGGGGAAGGACTCCTCTCCCTGAGCAGTGGCAGAAACAACAACTGACTGTAATCCCCATTCCCCGTCTCCCTGCACCACTGGGGGGAGGAGGGAGAACATGAAAGGAAGGAGGAGTGGGAGGAAGGTGTTTTTAAGATTACTTACTCTTTTGCTCTGATCCTGTTAGTAATAAATTTAAGTACTAACCCCGCTTTGAGTCTGTTTTGCCTGTGATGGTGATCAGTAAGTGTCCTCTCCCAGCTCTTATCTCAACTCATGAATCCTTCATTGTTTTTTTTCTCTCCTCTGTCCAGTTGCAGGGGGGAGTGAGAGAGTAGCTTTAGTGGGTACCTGGCAGGGTCAATCCACTACAAATGCCTACAGAATAGTTTCTGCAACCGTTAATACAAAATCATATTAAAAAGCCCTGTTGTTCTGAAGTGGTTTTTATTGAGTTATATATTTATTATTAAAAAATCATTCTTTAATGATTTAATTACTTATGGTTATTTCCCTTTCAGTTAATTACAGCTGTGGCCTTTTTAAACAGATACATAAAATTTAAAAGGAATTTTTGTTTTGGCAAGAGCTAGGCAATTCCATAAACAGGTTATGGTTGTAGTGTGCTTGTTTTGTTTGGCTATTAAACTGTGTTTAAAATATTTTTATTTTTATATATATATATGTTTTTCTTACAAAAAGGAACTATTCAGGACCAAGCGCAAAATAAGCATTTGACATATATGCTTTTCGTTCTGTGTAGTGACACAGCTGTGTCACTGCTGTTCTTGCTCAGGAAGACTGATCTTATTTTACTCATATTCACATGTTTGCTCACACCTGAACAATTTCATGGAACTATGAAAAAGCAGAATTTCAACATTCATAATACCAAACAATCTAGAAGAGAACAACTGGAGAATAAAGAAGAAATTTTTGATTCAAGCCTATCACTCATAAGATCTGGCTTTTTATGCATTTTGCTTAAAATTTAGAAAAATTGTTTTCTTTGGTGGTTATGAAACACACATGACTTTGCTATAAAAAAGAATGTTTTGTTTTCTTTGATCCTTTCTTAGTGTAGTAGGGGTATTGTCATGGTTTTAGAGCCCAAAATCCAATTCCTGATTCTTAGCCCCCCTCCCACATCTTAACCCCGTGTGAGATGGGTTTTCCAGACAAAAACGCAAGACTCAAAATGGGGGGAAGGAATATATATTACAGTGACTGTACACATAAATAAATACTATAATACATTACATACAATCTTAACTCTATTTCTACCATGACAATAATATTTACAGTGGGCCAAATCTCTTCTCCCTCCAAATAAAAGTCCAGGAGGGAAGAAGAAGAAAAGACCCCTTCCAGTCTCTGAGCAGCAGTTCTCTCTAGAGCAGCAGTGTCTCCTCTTCGATGCAGCAGTTGCTGGCTCTCTGCCAGCACACACGAGGGAGGCCTCCAAGCCTCTCTCGGCCCTCCGTCTTCAAAATGGGGGTCTTTCCGTGGGCTGCGTTACCCCAGACAAAGGTTACTCCACCATGGTCATATCAACGAAGTGCAGAAGCCTTCGTGACGGTCTGGTATCTTCAGGGGATCCAAGCCCCTTGTCAGAGCTTCTGTGCTCTGCCTCAAGATGGCTGCTAGCTTCTCTGAAGCTGCAGCAAGGGGGGGGCCCAAGGTCACCCCACACACACATTCCTTTGGCCGTCCTGGCTTAGCTCTCAGGAGGCCAGAACTTCTTGCTCCTCTCTGCAGTGCATACTGCACTTTAGGACTCCTCTCAGGTGGGAGTCCATCACCCCCTCCTCTTTCTCGGAGGGGCCTCTAGGGAGTTTGGGAAGTTTTGTTTGTTGAGTTCTTACCCCCGAAACTCTCTCTCTGCAGTGGCTTGGTTCTCTTGTCCTGCTCTCTGCTGCTGGCTCTTTTCTCTCTTTCCTTGCAGGAGTTCTCTCTGTGTTGCTGCATACTTGTTTGCTGCTTCTTCGGTTCTTATCTCTTGGCTCTGTGCCGCTGCTTTTCTCCGTCCACTGCTACTCTGCTGCTCTTAGTGTCTCCTACTGCTGCTTACCGGGTTCAAGCACTTCTCAAGATGTAGACACAAAGCCAACTACTTTGTACGATGCAGTCATAAGCAGGAGAGAGTCTTGACAATTCTAGTCATAACCATGAATTCTGGGCATGTGGCACATTTTATATCTGTACCTTCTTTTCAAGTACATACAAAATCAGGCAGGGTTTTAACTCACCTTGAATTTGACCTCTGAATTGGTCATTGGGCTCAGCTTCTTATCAGGTTCATCTTCAATGCCAATGTTTTAAGAAGAAAAGAATTGTTTAGAGTCACCCAAAAATTGTAAAAAAATTAGTTTTCTTGGGAGATAGCTGAAATATTTTTCTAGTTTCTAATATTTCTTGAATATGTGCATAACATTGCACTACATTTTAATTTAATTTTCTTAAACAAGCCAGAATGTCTATCTCTCTGGGGCTTTCTTGGCTTTCACATTTACATCTCTGAATATATCTGGATAAATATGTACATTAGTGTTGTGTCATAGTAATAGATCTGGGAAATTAATTTTTTTTACAAAAAAAAGAAACAAGAAATGCTATTACAATATGACCATCACTATGTAAATGAAAATATTTTTTGACTGCATATGAAGTAAGTATTTTAATTTAATTTTTTATTTTAATATTTTTATTACAAATTAAATTATTTGTCATAATGACACAATTCCACTTATTAGATATTTTTCATATTTCCTAGTAAAGTGATTGGTCAAATTAAATTTTTCTTCTCTATCATTTAGAAACTTTGCACAAAAAGCAAGAAAAAGAATCTTAACATGTTAGATTTCATAGCCGCACACATCATCATCACTTGTAATTATATGTACCATTCAATTCAGTAACACTATAATTAAAGTTACTTGTCCTCATTATGTTCATGATTCCTCTCTAAATAGTGCAGGGCTCTGAGACACATGCATCAGTCCTGTTTACTCCAAAGGAACTTAGAGCTTGTTGAATCAGGCCATGAGGATGATGACAATGTTAGTTCAGACATATTTCTTAAAAGAGTTCCTTTCCTCTTTCATTTTTTCATTATTCATTGATTTGTAGCAAGCTTATTTGATACACTTTCAGGCCTTTTGAAGCTTATTTCTGCCATACTTATATTTGACATAATATTTTAATGTTTGGTTTCAGAGAGATTTCCCTGTACTGCAATTGTTGGTATGAATCTGGTTATATTCTATACTTTTTGAAGTTAAACTGAAACCTCATTTATTTCCTGTGGTGAGAAACCCAAGCGTGGACCATATAAAGCCAAGGACTGACCTGATAATGAAAGAAGGAGATTTACTCAGTTAGGGAATCCTATTCTGTTTATTGCATTGGTGATGGTTACAGAACAATTTAATTATAAATTGAAAAAGAAGGCTGCATATATACAAAATTATATTCATGTTTTGATCAATTTACCTTTAGAAAGTTGTAACAAAGCCAAGCAGCCTGAAACCAAGGATGTACTAATTAAGTTATACAATAGAAATGTTAATCGGATACATCAAAGAGAAGAGGAAGAAAAAAGAAAAAGTACATACCTTAATTCGTGTAAGGAGGCTGTGTTATGTTTCTTTCTTACAGTAAAGTTATATAAAATTCTATTAGTTTATTTACTGAGACTCTGTCAGAGACAAATGTTGGAGCCAACAATGTGTTAATTAAAAGGAGTACAACTGAAAGATTAATAAAATCTTTTAATGATGTGAATAGAAGGTAAAATGAGCTCCCTCCATATCGAGAATATGTCTATGGGAAGATGATGTTCTAGAGGGGAAAATAAGCAGGACTTTTATGGTGTTTCCAAAAGGAATCCCTCAGACATGATATCCAGATTAACAATGGGTATCTTTTTCGTTCCTAATGGCAGAGCGATCATGCTGTGCATACTTCTGAGAAGTCTGTATCTCTTTGTTCCAACTATCAGACGTTCTTGAAGAGGGGATTTTACGAATCATACTGAGTGCTTGAATTTCAGGGGTTGAGGTGAGCTGTGAAGTCTGCCTTCTGAGAATGAATACAGGGTGATGAAACCTTGCTCAGAATGTGAAATTGGAAACTAACAGAAAAAGTGTCTATCTTGGACAGGTGCTGGTGAGAAAACAGCTGAGTTACCAAAATCACATGACTCATATCTTGATTCATGGCCAGATGCACAGACCTGTGAGATAAAGCAGCACAGAACAAATGCTATCTTAGATCTCTGTGACCCAAGTGATACACTGGGCAGTGTGAACTACAGAAAATCTAACTGAGCTTTACATAAAAATCATACCATTTGAAGATTCAATATTTTTGTTAAAAAAGTTCCGAGTTTATCAATACAAATATATAAATAAGAGAGAATATTTTCTATAAATGAAAATATTTGTGTCACAATTTATTATAGTTGGTGTACTTGGTCTGTATTATCAATAACTTAATTATGTTCTCTCATAGAAGAACTTGTCTAGAAGAGCATAGTGTTCGGTTAGTTTAATAAGTTATTTAGATTTTATATATTCACATATCATAGACCTAGCAATAGCAAAAATATCACATGGCAGTCTAACAGTTAAACTACTGATGTGGTGTAAAATGATAAGGAAAAAATTACTTAAATGAGATAACTACATTGTCTTTTTAAATCATATTCCTTAAGGATTATATTACAAGCAGATTATGGATGACTCCTTACACACAAGTATAACATGGAAATTGATGCATAAGCTTTACCCCAAAATAAAAATGAAT
This sequence comes from Neopelma chrysocephalum, assembly GCF_003984885.1. Lineage (NCBI taxonomy): Eukaryota > Metazoa > Chordata > Aves > Passeriformes > Pipridae > Neopelma > Neopelma chrysocephalum. Next base: position 108,575 of record NW_020897702.1, read on the forward strand.
ATTTTAAGACAGCTTATATTGTGCACATTTTTCTGATTGACCATTCATACTCTTAAAGCATAAATTAATTTCAGTAAATATCTTCCCTAAAGCGCTCTAAACTGCCAGCTCATGGTGAGCCAAGTTATTTGCTCTGAATAATTTATCTCCACATAAAGCTAACATAAAATTTGGTCTAGCAATTAGGATGACAGGCTTGTTGTTGTCACATACTCCTACTGGACACTGAGACTGATATACATGCTGAGGACATGATGGACTGTTTAACAAGTCTGTCTGCCACTGACAGAAGTTTGCTCTGGTGCCGTTCTGTGAATTATACAGGTCAATGACTTCTACAGCTTGCTTAACACCTCAAAAACAGTCTTTATGTACTTGCCTAAATAAGAGATGGGAATATGCTTAAGCTGAGTTTGCATCTCCTTTGTGCTAGATGTCTGTAAATATTTCATTGAAGAATCTTATTGGCAAGATGTTCATGAAAACAACTTTTAAGACTGCATAAATGAATATGGAAGTTGGACCTTAAAATATGAGTATTTGTCCCATGAATTCAATTCTCAGAATTATACATCTAATTAGGAAACAGATGTCATCTGACAAGTGTAGACATTAAAATGAGCAAAATACTTCATGAGAATATTCTATATTTTGGTATTTTCAAAATTTCTCTGTGTTTTTTAATTTTCATCACTCTCCATCAGGTCAGTAAAAATAAGAAAAACCAATAACAATAAAAGAAGAATGGAAAAAAATAGTGAACAGGTTGAAGACTCTTCACTTTGAGTAATTCAAGTCTGACATAATTTTAGTTTTAAATGCTGAAAGTCAAAACACATGAATATTCTGCTAACTCTTGCATATTAGGAAACTGAATCCCCAAAAATATCCAGTCTTTACTATGATGCACAGAATAACCATATTTTCTTGAAAACAAGATACAGACTTCTGGGGCAAAAGGTTAGTTTGAGGTCACTCTTGCAAGTAAATGTATCACATGACAAACCAAAACCCAAACTGAGAAGAAATACAGAAAAGAATGTCTTTTAGAACAAGATAATTCTTAGATGTTCCAGAATGTGATTCCACATACAGTTTATTCAGTCTGAAATAATAAAATAGCAAAAAGTAATGCAATATATTAATATTTATATTTTGTTATATTTCTAAAGATAAGAAACTACGTTCAATGTTGTCAATGTGTGCTATTTCTATTTTGCAAACACAGAAGCTATGTGCATACAAGAATTTCATGACCTATTAGAAGAATTCTAAGTGTGACCCCAGAAAGAAAAATGTAATTAATAGATGCCTATACTGTGCCTTAACAGCTGGCTCTGTGTATTTCTTCTGATTATAGCAAGGGATTTCCAGGAGAAAAGCTGTTCAGAATAGATTTGAATTTTTTGTTTGAAGACAACACATAGTCACTATGATTCAGACTGCTTTTATTACTGTGTTTGGAACTTGCCATTAGAGCTTTGATTAAGTTCCCATTTCTAGAAGAATGAGAAGACTGTTACATGACAGAAATTCAAGATTTGTAGAATCTTTAGGGGTTTTTTCACTTCAGTTAGTGAGATTGCATGCCAAGGGATGAAGTACAGAATGTATTTACTGCATTTATTAGTGACCTTTTTCTGACAAAATAAAACAAGCCAGAACTAAACCAGAAACCTTCTTGGTATGTAACTTCACTTACCAAAAAGACAACATGCAGCCCATTCTTTTGATCTGTTGACAAACTTTTATACTCTTGAGTTGTTTCTGCAGTCATTTAAAGTGATAATAAAAGACTTTCTTTCTTGCCATACTTACTTCCTTTTGAAGGAAAAAAGTGAAAGAACATAATTAAAAATTTCAAGAAAGATTATTTCTATTCTGGTTTTTAGTATACTGAATTTAATTTTGAACTTTTGGACTCAGAATAATTAGGATTTATTTTTCTGAAAAAGAGATCTAAATGTGAGTCCAAACTTCAGGCAGTTCCAACTCATGAAAGCCTATTAATCAGAAGATTACAGTTATTCCCTAAAGATAATTGTGGTTTTCAGGTAGGTCATGACATGTCATAAAACAACATCGAGGGAGATATTACCCTTTATACAAATTACCCTTTTGTTCCTTTCAAAAAGATCACTGATGACATTTAAGAGTTGTGAGTGAATTTGATATTGTTCTGCTGCATGTAAATATGTAGAAGTTGCTATCAGTTTACTTGCAAATGGAAAAGGATGAAAAAGATGAATAATACATGTCAAAATCAATGCAAGCATAGTTATGTCATCTTTTAAATCAGATCTATTCAGATTTAAATATCTGCAATAGATCATGAATATTTTTGTATTCAACTGTGTTTAACAAAATTTCCTAGGACCAAATGTTTCACCAACCTTGTGTGAATAGAATCCTCTTTTCCTGTGTGTAAAGCAATCATTCTGCATACGGCTGTTGAAAATTAAACCTGCAATCAAAGTCCATTCTCAGTATTACATGTTGCTATGATCCCAGTCACATCAATGGCACTTTAGAGAACTTCCTGCAAGCTTCTGATGTGAGAACTACTCTAACAAAAGCAGGGGAACTTAATTTACTTTTTGGATTTGCCTCCGTTCCAGCATTTTTCACCTTTAATGTCAATATAGTGACTTCTTATCTACAACTTTACTGCATGAATTATTTTGAAGGAATCAGGAATATCACCTCTTGATATTCCAGGATGAAAGATGCTATAAAAATGATCAATATTATTGCTATCATTCTTTAATTTAAAAACATGGAGTCCTTCATGCTTTAATTGACTTATATGTGAATTCCACATTTTTTGCCATTTAGCAATTATGCTATAAAACTTAAAGGCCTGGAACTAATTTTTTTCATTAGCACAAGTATTTTGATATGAATATTTTGCCAATACAGTTAAGTTTAATACAAGAAATTAGAAACCAGAAATTAAGCCGTTTTGACTATCTTGCTTTGTGTAATTTGAAATAGAGTTTGTTTGACACATAATTGCTTTCTTGTTACCAATATATGAGTTTAAAGGAAGGTCATGGTAGTTTTGGACTATTAACGTTCTACTTATCAAAATCTTTTGGGAAGTAGATGGACCTATCCCTTAAGGTGTCACAAAAAAAAAAAAAAAAGGAATATAAATGAAATGTAGACACTTTCTAACTCAAAAGTACACTGTAAAATTCCTAGCAGAATTTATTTGGTGCTCCGAGTTGTGTGTTTCCAAATAGCCTTGGTATCGGTGAGTAGCTCAGTGCTGTTGTGGTGCCTAAATGCAAAGAGGATTTTGGAGTAGGTATCTCAACCATCTAGATCTCCTGAAGATTTATTTCATGGGTAGGCTCTGAGTATTCTAAGTATACAATGGCAAGTGTCTATACCAGAACAACAATACAAAATTTCAATGAAAAAATAATTATTTATCTTCTTAGTATGTATTAATGCTGTTATCTAGGAGGGATTTTTAGGGGTTCTTATTCCTCTCAAAGGAAGCAGCAGTGTTATAGATGGTGCGTCTCCAGGCCTCCTGATTGGAGGCCAGAGTAGACCAGTTATGTTGATCAACATAGCCAAGGCATGTCTTAGGACAACCTAAAAGTAATACGCTTTGAGTTGTTCTCAAGCATGTACTTGCTAGGACTGCAGATTCATAGCAGTAACCATTTAGTCATTTATATTGATAAAAAACCCAGTAAAGACATGTTAACAAGTTATTTGTCATCCATGTTGTCAGAACCAAGACTTATGCATTACAAGACTGATTTTACTAACTAACTAAATCTAAGCAGATTTCTATTATAAACATTTATAGTGAAACATGGGTCTCAAAATGGTCAAGTGAACGAGACCTTTAGACACTCTATTGATCTCTGTTAGCTGTAAAAGTATGTCAGACTGCCAGTTCCAGTTCATGTACAAATGTTGGTAATAATAGACATAAGTTAAGACCTACCCAACTGGAGGGAAGATTTCAGTGTATTTCAGAAACTGAAAAATGTGTCATATAGAGAGACTGGAAAATCATAGAATGCCTTGAGATGGAAACAACCTTAAAGACCATCTAGTTCCAACCCCCCTGCCATGGGCAGGAACACCTTTCACTAGACCTGGCTGCTCATGGCTCCATCAAACCTGGCATTAAACACTTCCAGTAATGGGGCATCCGCAGCTTCTCTGGTAACCTGTTCCAGTGACTCACCACCCCTACAATAAAGAATTTCTTCCTAATATCTAACTTAAACCTGCCCTCTTTCAGTTTGAAGCCATTCCGCCTTGTCCTGTTACTACATGCTCTTATGTCCTCTCTCCATCTTTGTTGTAGGCTCCCAAATCTTCCCTATATTATTAAAGAAAAGTTAGGAGGTAACTTAATAGACCTTTTTAAGTCACCTAGAAAAAGGATTTATTATATTAAAGATTTTCTTAAAATATGGAAGCAGATCAAGAACCTCTAGTTGGAAGCCAAATGCATACTGCAATTCATTATTGAGGTATTTTGAGATGCAGTCTCTCCATCCTTCAAGACGTAAGGAAATGTAAGGAAACTCAACGTGAGACAGAGAATAAGAATCTCAAACTATATTGCATGCAAGGTCAGTTGATAGTAGAAGTCTATTTAATTTAAAATCTATGAATATATAATTAGCATTAGTTACTGCACGACCATTACTGGGGAATAATGCCTTGGAATATACTTGTTACTTCACAGAATCACAGAATATGCTGAGTTGGAAGGGACCTACAGGGATCACTGGATCCAACTCTTAGCTTTGCACAGGACCATACCCATGAGTCACAGCATGTGCCTGAGAATATCATCCAAATGCTTCTTGAACTCTGTCAGGCTTGGTGCTGTGACCACTTCCCTGGGGAGCCTGTTCCAGTGCACAACCACCCTCTGGGTAAAGACCCTTTTTCTAATATTCAACCTAAACCTCCCCTGACACAACTTCAGACCATTCCCTCAGATCCTGTCATTGGTCACTACAGAGAAGAGATCAGTGCCTGCCCCTCCTCTTCCCCTCACAAGGAAGTTGTAACTGCAATGTGGTCTCCCCTCAGTCTCTTCTTCTTCAGGCTGAACAGACCAAGAGACCTCAGTCACTCCTCATACAGCTTCCCCTCAAGGCCCTTCACCATATTGGACACTCTCTAATATCTTTCTTATATTGCAGTGACTTGTTTCTGTACTTACATCCCTCAAGCAGACCACATGCTTTCTGTGATTTCTGATCTGACAAGTTGTCAAGCCCTTAAGACTGTCTTATTGTTTAAAGTTTTGTTTTAAATCCATCTCACAAGCTCTCTAATACATAATGTTTTATTACTATCTATAAAAGACAAAACACTTTAATGGTGTTGTGTATGATATTGACCAGATTATTTTGTCTGAAGAATTTGCTTGGCTTCTTTCTATTAGTCACTAATGACACAAAAGGCGACAGAAGTTTCACAGAGGTGGAGGAATAACAGCTCATAAATAATTAAGATATTCAGTTGCATAATTGCATAAACTTTATAGGCAAGTACCTCATAAGGAATTTGTTCTACCACATAGGGCCGTAGAGAAACATGACATTTTTCCCTCTATTACATTTTGCATATGAAAATTCTAACTGCAGACCTCTTTGTGTGTGTGCATTTATTTCTTTTCTGTTTATTTGCTTTTAACAGAAGTCTCTGAAATCTCTGGCTTCTTTGATCATGCATTTCTGACAAGTAGCTCTTCTTTGTTACCCCACTCTCCCAGGCCCACATTGTCTGCTGTCATATGTCACTACTGGTTGTGTCAATCATATATCTCCACAACAAATGCTGTTAGAGGAGAAGAGAGAGTGATAGTTAAAATGTCTAGTCAATTTAAAAACTTATGTTATTACCCTATAACAGTAAAATCGTCACAATTATTGTAGCATTAGAAATGTGTTTAAGACCAGCATGTGTACTCTAATCAAATTGCATACATAATGGAGATTTTAAAAAATTACATATATTCTGAAGATTTTGCAAAGGCTGTGTCTATCACTTTTTTGATAAGTTTTGAAATTAGAATGTGGCGATATTCTAAAGCTCAAAATTTTTTAGTAATGTCTGGTGGATAGAAAGGGAGAGAGAAGAAAAGTAATATTCTGGAAAGACAAATAGAGGAGAATGAAGGAGGTTGTGCTCACAAAGGAAGGGCAAACATGGATAGTTTTGTGTTATGTTGCTGCTAGGAAGTTCCATTAGGATTAGAAATTTTAAATTAAGAAAGAAACGTCATATTACTCTTCATGAATTAGGAGAAACTGGTTGCCTATTTCTTTTGGGAACTGGATGTACTGGTTTTTGCTGAGATAGAGTTAATTTTCTTCACAGTAGCTGGTATGGGGCTGTGTTTTGGATTTGTGCTGAAAACAGTGTTGATAACACTGTTGATGCTTTAGCTATTGCTGAGCAGTGCTTACACAGTGGCGATGCTTTTTCTACTACTTACTCCATATGACCAGAAAGTAGGCTGGGGGTGCACAAGAAGTTGACAGGGGACACAGCCAGGAGAAACAGACAGATCCCAACTGACCAAAGGGAAAACCCATAACAAATGACGTCATGCTCAGCATATAAAGCTGGGGGAAGAAGAAGGATGGGGAGCAGAGGAGTGATGGCACTTTTTAATCCCAAGTCACCATTACATGTGATGGAGGCCTGCTTTCCCGGAGGTGGCTGAACAACACCCTGCCCATGGGAAGTGGTGAATAAATTCCTTGTTTTGCTTTGCTTGCATGTGCTGCTTTTGCATTACATGTTAAACTGCCTTTACCTCAATGCACAAGTTTTCTCTTTTACCCTTCTTATTCTCTCCCCCTTCCCACCGTGGGGGAGTGAATGAGTAGCTGTATGTGGCCGAGTTTCTGGTTAGGGTTAAACCACAACACTGGCAAACTTATATAGCTGCCTACAAAATCCTGATATTGGCACTAGAAATGGATTTACATTGATTTGCGGTAAAGAACAGCAAGGTAACACTAAACTTTTGAGTGGTCTCTGCAGTATATTTTCTTGTTTTGGGTGAATGGAATGTATGCAGAGGCTGTTGTAGTACATCACTAGAATTAGTTTCCTGGGATTAGCATAATGCTATTCTGTGAATCCTCCTTTCCATTTTATGACTTCTGTGTGGCTGTTTGTTTATAGAAAATCCTATTAATCACCTGGATTCATTAGAAGTCTGCCTAAACAGCACAGTTCTGTATAATTTTCTTTACCATTATTTTTAAAACTGTGTATGGGAAACCAGAGTCTATATAATTTTTTATTCAGTATAACACTGTCCTTTGAGAGGTAGACTAGATTTACATCAAGGCTGATTACAACAAAATGCGATAAAACTGCTAAAAAATGTGTGCAAAAATCTCCACAGTTTTCATTGAAAAGGATCATTTTGTACAGGAAAGTTGTTTGGTCTGGGACAGCAGGAAAAATATTTTGCAAATGCTATTCCAGAATAATGATATTCAGGCACTGCCTAACAACCCATTTCAACATAAAGGTTTGGAAACACTCTAGAGAAACCTACTTCTGTAGATACAGATTTAAAAACAGCTTTGAAACTTTTTTCCTTCAAAGTCATGTCTGCTGTAGGGAAAACTTACCTTTTCCTCACCTTCCTTTCCTCTGCCCCTCACCCAAGTTATATCAGGAATGTATTTAGCTGAATAAAACTCCTATCTGCAGCATTACATAAGTCTTTTAGCTACTTGCACCAAAAGTTACATGGTTGTAGGAATTCAACTAACGTAAAGATCTTTATATATGAAATATATAATTAACTATTTTCACATTAAAACAGGAAGGGTGTTGTTCTTAAGACTTTATGGGAGAAGTATTCCTATTTTCTTTTAAATGTGTGTGAGGGGGTGAAGCTGTGAGTTCACTGTATCCAATGGAAAAAAATTATTAAAAGGGGCCAAAACAACATTTTGAGTTCATCATGTAATCATAGACTGGTTCCTTGGAATAATCTTTCTCAAAGCTTTTTAATTTTCACAGCTCATTATGAGTTAACAGTGTTTACCTTGGTATAATATTTACTTGTTTTCCATGTGTCTTCCATCCCTTGCTCTTTCCCACTTTACTTTTATAGTTTAAACCTCTGGATATGGATTTAGTCATGTTCTCCTAAATATTATAAAAAGAAAGACACTAAAGATAAATAGCTTATGTTTCTTCTGCACTGTGTAAATATCTAAATCCTTTGACATAACTAAAGCCTCTATAAAATTTCAGCTCCATCGAAAAAATTCAGAAGTTCCCCCCCTCAGAAAAAACCTGTATTTGAAGTAATCTTTCTAGTAGCAATGAGAACTAGAGAAAAGTAATTCAACTATGTGAACTGACCTCTGAGGATCAATATAAAGGTATGAAATGCATACTCATAAATCCTCTTTTTTTCACACAGAATTAGTGGAGAAAGAATTGTCTGTCGGTAATGTAGTCTGAATAGAAAATCAAATTTTCTTCTTTTTTTGTGTCTTTTAGTCAACTCAATACATTTTATATTGTTTATTATTTTTATATGTTTAATTACATGCTCAGTTTGTATAAGTTAGTATGTCAAGGTTGTTGTATATTGAAGTATTTTGGTTCATCTGTATTTGACTTGTAGATGGGAAAACTACTACATTTACAAATAGAACCATTCAAAACAGAGGTCGTATCTACTGAAAAGAAGAAGTTGCTTAAAATACTTCAATACCGATCATAATGGATGAAATATATTATGAACTATTATTTGCCTCAGTATTTCAGTGGCTTTCAGGTCATTCTGTGCATATATTGTAAGATATACACTGAGACATCTTTTGGAGTAATTTCAGTAGAGGAAGGTTAGGTAAGTCACACAATGCTTAGTTTTCTTGACTCTTGAGTATGCTGCCCCAGTTTCTTTGCTTTCTTATCATCCATTACTCTTATTGAGATAGCATCTCTGAGGCATAGGTGTCCTTTTTTGTGTTGTACAAGCATGGGGAAGAGAAGTTTCCTGCTGCTTTGTTCTTATTATTCAGGAAGTACTGAAGTGGAGTCTGAGTTAGCAATTCATGAAGGGTTTTTAACCCCTTCTGCCCATTTTCTGAGTGATCATGACTCAGGGTCATGATCTCTTTGTGCTTCAGTTTCCAAAGTACGCAAGGATTCCAACCTGAAATTATATAAACTGGCCAGTTCCTCACACCTAAACCTTCTTTTCCATACTTCATAATCAAACCAACCCACTGGAATTGCAGGAAAATACACACTGGATTTTAAGACCCAAGGTCATAATTATAATTATGTCACAGAGCAGTGCAAATAGTGTTGGGTGGAACTGTGGTCAGAACAGAAGAGTAACAGTAACAGTTCTACCAGAATACATGGTTTCTGTCAGCCCTCTAACATACAGTTTAGGGCATAATTTGTGATCAACAGCTTTCAAACATTTCCTGTGTTCCCTGCATTAATTTACTCACCTTGAATGCAAGAACAGCAGCTTAAAGGCTTGTGATAATAAAACCTATTTGAGATTTCATCAGTAACTCCTGCCACGATTTGTTGAGTTTTTATCAATCAAATATATATAAATAAAAGGGAAATTTATTACAATTTTGAATAGCTCAGTGATATTGTTTCTTGCTACTGTGATTAATAAAACTGTCCACGTAAGGTCAAATATCTATCTAGTCAACACACTATTGCAGGTATAACTGATATTTCTTTGCCATTTTGGGAAGTTTTATTTGACTTTGGATAAGGAGAAAATAAATGCATGGGGGGGTGGTTGGAAGAGTGTTCCACTTATCCAATGCTTTCCTTTGTATTTGATTCACAGGAAACAAAGATTACATAAATTATTGCAACTTCCCTTCCCTTCCCAAAACTTCCCAAACCTTCCCTTCCCGAACCTTCCCTTCCCTCTTTTCCTCTTCTCCCCCTTTACTTACTAAAGTGGATTTTTTCTGGACTCATGAGTTTTTCTCACTTCTGTCTTAATAGTTTTCTCCCCATCCCACTGAGGGGAGGTTGAAGGAATGGCTGGGTGGGGGCTTGGTTGCTGGACAGGGTCCGTTCACCACATTTAGTTACTGGTTTAGATGGTGTTGCCAAGCACAGCATAACTGGGGAATGCAAGGTAGTAAGTCTCAGGGGGAGATATCCCAAGGATTAGCATACTGCTATATCTAAGGCTTAAGTTTATGATTTGCTGAAGTTTTGTTTTGTTTTTGTTTGTTTTTTTTTGTTCTGCATACTCATTCCTTCTTTGGCATTTGTTGAATACAGTAATTACTGGTGAATTAAAAGGAGTAAAAGGTGAATCTGAGTTCAGTTTCCCATTTTATTGATTGTAAAGAAATGTTCAAATGACCATTCACCTACCAAAACAAAATTATCTCTTTTGTTGACTATAATTTGCTAGCACAATAAATTATAAATAATAGGAGTTTATCAATCCTGAACAGATTAAATGTTACTGAAGGTGAAAGGAAATCAGTGTGAAAATACATTCTACTCATATTTGGAGAAGATTTCCCTTTGAAATGAGGCTGAGTAAAAGACTGTGAAGTGATATGACTGTAGTTTTCAGTGGTTCACTGTTCTGTGAAAGTGCATGTACTTAAATCAGGACACAACTTTATTTACTCTTCTGGGAGACATTTGGAAAAAAATATTTTGCAGGTCATCATTTGTTGTTTCAGTGAATGGTTGTTATAACTTTTGTGACCCATCACAGTAGGTGCCTGGCTTCGCTTGGACCTCACTGCCTTTTGCTACTGTCAGGGTTGAAAGTTCAGTGAAGAAGGTAGTCACTTTGCTGTAAACTTTATCGCTAGGTTGCCAAATCCTCTGGTGTGAAAACAGAGCTCCTTCCCTGATATGCCACTTGCTTACAAAGACCATGTTATCTGCCACAAACTGGTATTAGGGACCAGCGTGGTTTCTTTTGCGTGGGTTCCTATGTAAAAACTGTTATCTTCCTAACAGGTGTTTAAAAAACTATTAACTCTCAGGTAAGGAATTATGTTCATCCTTCCTAAAATTTGATCTATACCATAGTTTTGATGAGCAGCCACCAGTCTTTATTGAAGAGATTGATAGGGTTTTTTCAGCCTGCAGAACAGGGAACACCTTATTATGACCTTCCAATATATAAAAGGGGCTTATAAGACAGATGGAGACTGGGGCCTGTAAGTGATAGAATGAGAGGGCAACAATTATAAACTGAAGAGGTTAGGTTTAGATTAGACATAAGGAAAAATTTTTTATGAGAAGGGTCATCAGACAGTGGAATAGGTTATGCAGAGAAGTTGTGGTTGCTCCATCCCTGGAAGTGTTCAAGGTCAGGTTGGATGGGTCTTTGAACAGCCTGGTCTATTAAAGGATATTCCTGCCCACGGAAGGGTGATTGGACTAGGTAATCTTCAAAGATTCTTTCTAATCCTAACCATTCTGTGATCCTATAACAAGTCTTTTGTCTTGCCACAGCCTTCAGTCATGGCTCATTTTGATTCTGCATAATTTCAACCAGCTTACAGTTTTCTTCACTCATGTAAGAGTTATGCTTTTAATAATTGAATTTCTTCTTTTGTGAAACTCCAGATAGCAGGAACGTAAGGATTCAAATAATAACTGCTTCAAAGGCCACTGTTACATGAAAATAGGAATAGGATCTGATTCTTGGTTTTTCTTGCAAGCAGAACATTTGGCTTTCAGCAGAAAGCCTAATGTTTTAGGAGAACCAAGCCTTTTACAGCTTCTACTGATGGTCTCTTTGAAATGGTGAGAGAGCATGGATCCCATTGGCATCTTCATTTTTAAAAATATCTGGGAGCATTCATTACATCTCTTCAGGCTCTGCATATTTTGCCAAATGTTTGACTTCAAAAGCAAATATCTGGATATGGACTAAGCAAGAGCTGCAGGATTTGGCATATAATGAAAGCTTAAAGATGCATTTGAAGTTAAGAATATATCAAATACAATTTTGCTTGAATTTCCACCTAAAAATACATTTGTGAATTTTTCAGATATGTTTTTTTTTGAGTCACAGTGTTTGCAAATCCCTTTGACAGATTACAGCCCAAGGACAGGTAGGAAATTATGAACAAGCCTTTTCCTTCTGATAGTGGTCATGTATGCTGTTATTGAGAACACCAAATCTCAGGCATCTCTGTAATTAAGGTAGTCTGTTTTTTCCTTACCCCTCAATTCGTTCTATCATATTTTTGCCCTAGGTTGAGGTATATAAAGCTTAGGTCTGTACCTGGCTGGTTACCCTTTTTGACATGGTAGATTGAAGGAAGCTAAGGATGATTCATTGGCCTCTTTTAAATGCCTAGGAGGCAATGATTGGTCTCTCTAGATACTGATCATTCTCCAAAGGCAATGAAAAAGCCTGGAGTGATTAGCTCAAAAATACATGCCTAGTTGAATGAGTAGAAACCAGGGCAGATTAATCCTACCCTTCTTTGCTGGCAGCGGCAAGAAGTATTAACATCTATATAGCTCAGTGACTAATTTCAGATAGGGAATGCATTCAATTAATTTCATCTATCCCTCATGCCTAATCATAAGCAGTCTTTTATGTTCTATTCTTTAAAAAAAAGGATAATTTAGAAAGTATTCCTTAGTCTATATGTGCATCATGACTTTCCAGTGTATAAAACTGAGGTGTACAGACTAATTTTCATTGGATATTAAGGTTAAAACCAGTTTGTGGTACTACCTTACTAATTTCCTCAAAAAATTCAGGGTTTTTTCCCTCATTAATTTTCTGGGTGTAAAGCATTTCTGCAGAATATATTTTGAAGACAAAAAAAAAAATAAGGAAAACTCAGCTGAAAAACAGACACTCTTTAACTGCTTATAAGAGTATGAAAGGTGTTTTAAGATTTGGTTTTATTTCTCATTATTCTACTCTGATTTGATTGGTAAAGAATTCAAATAATTTCCCCAAGTTGAGATTGTTTTGCCTGTGATAGTAGCTAATGATTGGTAGTTGGTAATTCTACCTGCTCTTATCTTGACCCAGGAGCCTTTAATCATATTTTTCTCCACTGTCCAGCTGAGGAGGAGGGTGATAGAGCAGCTTTGGTGGGTGGCTCCAAAGCATCAATTCACCACAAGATATTGCATGCGTACATATATATTTATTCCCTTCCATGGTTGTGTTTTATTCCCTTTTGTTGCCTGTTGAAATTTTAGGGAAACTCCTTCAAATAATTCCACAGGTTGGTTGAGCTCATTTTCATGAAACTAAGGTATTTCACACCAGTTGGCAATTTGGCCACTTGCCATGCAATTTATTAGAACAATACTGATTGATGTCCATTTTAGATGCTGTCCTGGATATTTTCTTGTTCCGATTTTTTTTTAGTAGACAAATAATTTTCACTGGAGTAATAAAATATATTTGGAAAATTGATTACATTAATGAACTAATGCTGCACAACCTAAAGTAAAAGGTCAAGTAAGTGGCACTATTTAGCTTGGCAAAATATATATATATCTTAAAATTCAATTAGAAGGTGGGAATATTTTGTGCACATATAACCATTTATGTTATACTACAATGTTTTCATTCATTTTTGAAGGAAGACACACATTTTGAGAGCCTATTTGACTCTGGTAATTTGCTAACGAAATATTAATATTGAACTCTTGTGTATTTTAAGTGACTTATGTGATTATCATTGTCAGTATCAGCTTTATTCCTGAGGACTGATGCTGTGATATTGTGCTTATTTAATTATGCTTATTTCCTCTGGTGTTTTTATAAATGTTAACGGAGTACCGCAGAAAGACATTTTAATTATTGCTAAGGAAGAAAAGAAAATGTGACTGTATAGACAGTCAATGTATTTATACTGTACTGTAAGTCAGCAGTGTTTCTGAGTCAAAGATCAACTCAGTGACATGTCTGTATGGAATTGCTTGAAAGCCTCTGGAATTTCACTCTGTTTCATTTCAGGCTTTTGTAATTTGAAACACTTTAGTCACTTTGATTTTTTATTTTATTTATTTTTTGTTATTTGTACTTTTACTGACCCTTTCCATGGATAAGGCAAGTTTATTTAAAGTACTTAATGAGTACTTCTAATCAACTGTAAAGGTGAGAATAAGAAAAATGTAGGGCTTGAAAGGACTTGAGAAACCACTCACTACTCAGTTCAACTCTGTATTGAAATGGATCAGGTGCACTGATGTCTCTGACAAGTCTGTCTAACTTGTTCAGTAAAGCCTGCAATGAAAGGAATTCTGCAGTGCCCCTAAGAACATTGTTCCAGTGCTTTACAATACACATATGACTGTAAAAATTATACTACAAAAATGTCATCATTGAAAAGCATATAGAACATGAAAGCTCTTTCAAGGGACAAAATAACTTTGCCCAGGGGATAGTCAGTAGTTTAAGCCATAAAGTGAAAAGCAAAAAAACCCCAACACCATCTTTATTGAAATGAAATCTATAAAGAAACGTACAACAAAATGTAACTCTACAGGAGATGACTTGGCAAGGAAGACAAGATTAATATATGCAATTGTACTTTATTTGACCAGAAATAGTGAAGTCAAGTTCTTAGAACTAATTTTTCATTTGAAATATCATCCTTATAACTGCAGGATGCCCCTTAAAAGCAGAGGTACTGATTCAGCATTGAATCAGAGGAGAAAATATTACCTACTAAATCACTGGTACTATTTCTTGTAACATCTAGCTTTTTTTTGGAAGCATTCCACTTGAGCTGACCTCAACCTTTCTAAGCAACTAAGAACAGTCAAGATAACAGTAAAGGCTGGTGTAAGTAGAAGCCTTGTGAATATAAATTCACAAATATTACAACAATTAACTACAATTAACTATTTGTTAATGATTATCAATATTGTAATTCATTAACTGCAGAAATATTTGGAGGTGATTGTGTTATGTGATGTACATACTGCTGGGAATTTGAGATAAAATTCAAAATCAATGTAGAACCACTTTCCTTCTTAGATCTCTTTTAGACATGTATGAGACACAGTATTGAAGACAATGACAGATGATGGACTAGCTGGCTTGGAGATTTTGGAACAGATCCAGAAAGGCTACGGTGGTGTCTAAAAATAAACAAGGTTGAAATTTTGTTGCTTAAATTTAGGAGGTCATCCAAACTATCTAAATTGAACTGTCTTAGACAAATTTTTGGATAAATGCTCTGATTTGAAAATATTAAGAAGATCCATCATTGTCTCCATGCTCCCGGATTCAATACAGTGTATTAAAGGCTACATAATTAGAATTTTTCCTTAAAACTGGGAGCTTGGTGTTGGGACCAAATTTTATCAAGTTCAAGAGTTGTATCTGAGCTAGAATTTAGGTCAGTTATTTCTTTGTAAAAACTGATCACTATTGAGAAGCTGGTAGATGTTAACTCTTCTTGTTTCTTTCATTTTCTTGTTGTTTCCAGTTAGGTTCTACTTAGGCTTCCAGTTTTCTGCAAAAAACTTTGCCTGTTGACTCCAGTGTTAAGGAAGGTGCCTATTATTTAGAGAACATGGTGAGTTTAACTATAACATAATTTCTTCTTGACTAATAGATCTCTCTAGCAGTCAGAGGAACTCAGCAGACTTAATCACTGGATGTCTGAAGTATGTAACTTTGCCATGCATCATAGACAAATTTTAAAAGTATATCTGCAACCATTTTCAATAATGTTCAGACATATAATTTTTAAGAATTAAGTCAAAAGTTGGAACTGCCTTCAAATATCACTCTAGCTGGATTAAAAGGAATGGAAAAAGTACTTAATTTCTCTACAATTGAAACTGGATGACCTAGAGTCCCTGTCCAAAATTCAGTACTGATGAACAATCTTTTTTCTTTTCCAGATTCTTATTAGTGCCTGATTAAAATAAGAATAAGCACTCTTAGAAATTTTTTCCTACTTTTTCTTATATTCACACAGTTACTTAAATATGAAAATCATCCATAAAAACTGAATACCAATTAAAATTGTTTATGGAACCTGCAGTTCTGCTCGTTTTGATGAGTTATTAATGGTAGTCTAACATTTAAAATATTGAATCAAGATTTTAAAATACTGTTTGTATATTAATGTCATCAAACCTTTTCTAAACTTTGGGATATTGAATGTAAGTGCTGGTACTAAGGAAGACTATAATTTTTTTCTAAAAATGTGTTTTAATGTATGCTTTGAAAGAACATAAATATACTGAGCATTCTTCACTTTCCTTGACATTGCACAGTTCATATGTCTTTTCAACAGAGAAGTATAAATAAACACATTGTAAATTTGAATGCACTTTGCCTTGAAATATTGTGATATTTAAACACAGATTTCTGTTCTATCATGTCTTCAGTTTATATATTTGACATCCCCAGTCACTATAGAACTGATCTACTGATGTAATAATAAATTATGGACAAAATTTACTGTAGGGTGTTAAAGAAGATTAAGTTTCCCTTTTGAATCAATACAAAGACAGGTTTCAGTTTCACAATATTTAGACAAGAATACCAATATCTCTTTAACTGCTGTTATATGACGCAGAGGCTACAGAGGCCAAAACATATACAAGAAAGACTGAATCAGTTTTTCTGGGTTAAAGATTAGCACCCACACTGAAGCTTTTCAATACAACACTAGTAGGATTGCTGAACACCCATAAAGTTGTTTGATTTAGATCTCAAATAGTAGATTTTTTTCTTTTTTTTTTAGCAGAGTTAGACCCAGTTCTGCCTTTCTTTGCAATTCTTTCACTGTTTTTTCTTATTGTGCGGAAGTCTACTGGCTGAAATGCTTCAGACTCCAAACCTGAGTTGCCACAGATACCCCCATGGCTTAACCACATGTACTCTTTCCAATAGTTTCCATTTTTGAGTGCTCTGTTTTACAATGTGCCTGTTCAGGATTTTGTGGAACAACACAGGGTCTGCTCTGCTAGGCCTGCTAGTCATATCTGATTCAACAGGAATAGAGTAATCCAGTTATGAAAGTGTGCTCTGTTGCCATAGCTTGCTCTGTCTGCCATAGCTTGTCTGATAGTATTGTACTCTGACGAATCCTAGCACACCTAATTTTTATTGGTTTTGTTTATGCTGGAGAGATGGAACTGATTTTCTAGAACAACATATAGGATTCATAAGATCAAAGCAAAATTTACAGTATGGCCATGTATTTTTTTCTCAGATTTACATCTTTCTCCTACTGATATAATTATTCTGTTTACTGATGTGGAATACTTTAAGAATTAACTTACCAAAGTGTGACAACATGGTTATGAAATTTATGTTTCTCCACTTTTTCACATATGGCAGTTGTGTGCCAAAAAAGTTTTCACAAGATCAAACATATGACACATAATATTTCTCCTTCACTTTTCATCTTACATGACAATGAATATCATTTTGGCAGCTTTAAATGCAATTTCATATTTATTATGCATTGATAGTAGAGTTTATATTGCAGAAGACTCAACATAATAAATTTTCCCTCTGAATATCATACTAGATATGAAGATAATTTCAAAGAAATGAGAAAAGATGCTATTTTCCTTCCATATCCCAGCATTTATATCAATAATAATATTTCTTTTGTTGTTGGACTCTCACAGTCAGTCCTTGAAATAATAGATTATTAAATTCTTAGTGTTCTCTCTTTGTTGACGAGATATTGTAATTTCAGTTTCAATTTTTATAATGTCAATTGAGACATATTTTGTTGAAAACTAAATCATAATCTGCTTTATACTGCTAAACTTAATTTTACCTCTACTAGCTATAGTTTTAAAAACTTTATTTTCTAATTTCATTGATAATTTTATCTGGACTTCAAATTCTGTATTACTTGGATTATTCTAACTGAGGTTGAACAATCATTCATTGCTATGTGCATGGGGTTTGTACCATCTGTGTTCCTTTGGGGGTTTGTGCCTTCATTTGAAGATTGAATATGTTACAAAGCCTAGAGGAAAGCAGGCCTGCTCAATGAGGTTTCAGGTTTCTTTTTATTTTTTTTCCTTCATTAAGACAGGAAAAGTCTGTAGAGGCCATTCTTTTGTTTCAGAGTATTGTCAGATCGCTTGGATATTTCCATATAATATAAAGTATGTGTCTTTTTTTTTTTTTTTATAAGACTATTTAAAAATTAGGTGCTTGTACCTTTAACTGTGAAACTGATTTATGCTGCCAAGGTAATGCACCTGAAGTACTTTCATGATCAAAGCAGAAAGAACACTTCATAAAACTCCTAGAAAGAACAATATAGGAGCAAACCTACTCCTATCTTGCTAGAGAAAATAGATGTTTCTGCGAGTAATTTGGGTAGAGATTAATATTGAGCAGGAAGCTGAAGACTGTGTCAGAATTTAGGACTTTACACCTGACAGCTCAGGATGGAGGGAGATATGGAACATATTCTTGCATCCCTTTTAACCACAAGGCTCATACAGGCTGTATGTCTTGCTGTGTGTCCAATGTAATCTGAAATGTTGAATCTCTCTGTGCAATAAAGAAAAGAATACATTTCTGACATCTTGAGGCCTCTCGTCACAAGAAAAAAAAAGTGCACAGTCACCTCAGGAGAGGGCTTTCTTGAAAGACCAAAGGATATGTATTCTTTTTCTATGTATCCCTTGCTTGTATGTCCACTTTTTTCCCTCCACACTTTCTCTGGAAGTACCAGAGCGCACTTATGTATTTCCCACTAGAAAAAAATATAGTACTTGTACCCACACCATTTCCCCCTCTCCTTTGTGTCTTTCCCCTCCCATGAGCACTTGCACTCTCATTTGTCTTCACTGGGCTTCCCATTTGTTTTCTTAGATTCCTCCATGTCATTTTCATCTTGCCAGAAAAGGAAGAGATGGGGATCTCCATCAAAACGAAGTGAAATAGATCTCAACCAGACTTATAAGATTGTATAAAACATCATCATACTGTAACTTGAGTCTGTATTGGAAGTTGTGATCCATCTAGGTCAAATCAACTTAGTTTAAAATTGAAATGTCTTTCATAGTTGGTTTTTTATTTAGGACCTTCTCCATCTGAAGAAAGTGATCCCTCTGTAACGTGGGATTATTTAATCACTCATCCTCCTTCCTTTTTATAGTTGTGTTTCACAGGGTAGGTTTTCACCAGATCATGTACCTGAGGAGTGTTTTACTCCAGTTTCACTTTTTCATGTACATTTGGAAGAGTACTATGTCAGTAAACATGATCCTGACCCTACTTTTCAATTTTTATCACAGAATTTATCAGGGCTATAAATGCAGATTTTGTACCTGAGACCTTTCATTATCAGATAGAGTGGGGTTGGTTTTAAGACATTTCAGTACTTTAGTTGATGTTCTTTCTCTAGAATGCTAAAATTCAGGAGAACTGACACTTTAAGAATGTGATTCATCTGATGCAATACGGATGTCTAATCTATGATGAAATCAACTGTTCTCTAAAAGCTGTTTCTTCTCTTCTCATTGACCATAAAAAGAACTGTATGTGGCTAGTTCAGATGTACATATTTGTCTTGCAAACATTCGTATTCAGTCAAATGAAGTCACAGTAGTGGAGATTGCCTACATTTGAAAAAGTGATTTAGATTTGTACTGTCAAATGCCATTTGAATCCCACAGGTATGTGAAATTGGTAGGCTCTTCCACTTTGGAATGCTATTGCTCTTGAGTTATTTCTTTACTAAAAAAATAGTAAATTGTAGCAGAAATTCCAGGAATAAAGGTGGGAAAACCATGTCTTTTTTTGCCAAAACCAATTGTTAATTGCAAGGAAAGGAACCAGTCACCTTTCTGCTCTAACTTATCCCTTCCTTACTACAGCACAGTCGAGCTTCAATGTGATGGTGAGAGAACTGTAAAACAGCAGCAAGTCTAAAATGAAGAAAACGAAGTACTTCTTCACCCAACACGTAATTAAACTGTCAGATTTATTACCATAAAATGCTGTGGAGGCCAAAATGATAACTGGGTTCAAATACATAAAATTAAAAAAAAAAATATTTAAAGGGTTCTAAGCAAAGACACATTCACAGTAGAGAAGTTATTTAAAGGCTATTAGACACAGTGATGTGGACATTTTGTTAATGATGTGGACAAGTTGCAGCTCAGAAATCCTAAACCTGTGGTTTTTTAAAAACTGGGAGAACTATCAATTACACTTGCCCTTTTTTTTTTTCCCCAACTTTACTTTTGCTCTGGGCATCATTATACTCAATTTATAAGGAGAGTGTTTCACCTGAGGGTATTGTCAAACTCATAGCCTTCTCCAAATGAGGGTGACATGGAAGTTAGACACATGTAAATCCAGGTGTAACAAATGGGAAGAAAAAGAGAAAGAGATTAAGGTGAGCTCAGAGGTTTAAAAACTATCAGGGACTAGATGCAGAGCATTCTGATAGTTCAAATGCTATTGAAAGGCATTTAAAAGACAATGAAATCATCAGGCAGAGTCAACGCATGCTCACAAATGAAAAGTCATAGAATACCCTGAATCAGAGAACATCCTGAGTAGGAAGGGACCCACAAGGATCACCATAGTCCAGCTCCTGAAGTCCTACCTAACTAATTTGATATTCTTCTATGATAAGGTCACCCACCTAGTGGATGAAGGGAAGGCAGTGGATGTAGTTTTTCTGGATTTTAGTAAAGTTTTTGATACTATTCCTCACAGTAGCCTTCTGAACAAGTTGTCCAACTGTGAGATGGAGAGAAGATGGTGGCTGAAGAACTGTGTGAATGGAAGGTCTCAAAGTGTTGTAGTAAAAAGGGCTGCATCTAGCTGGAGACCAGCAGTGTTCCTTAGGGCTCAATTCTAGTGCCAGTCCTGTTCAATATATTTATCAAGTACATGCATGCGGGTGGAATGCACTGTTAGCAAGTTTGCTGGTGATACCAAACTGGGAGGTACTGTTAACTCTCTTGAGGGACAAAAGGCCTTGCAGAGGGATCTGAATAGATTGGAACACTGGAAAATCATCAGTAGGATGAAATCTAAGAAGTTAAAATTCTGAATTCTGCACCTAGCATGAAGTAATGCTGGGCCCAAATATGAGTCCGGAAAGGAGCATGTGGGAAGAATTCATGAAGAAAGGGATCTGAGGGTGCTGGTTGAGATACCAGGCTGAATATGAGCCAGCAGTATGGCCTGGCAGCCAAGAGAGCAAGCTGCATTTTGGGCTGCATCAAACAGCATCACCAGCCAGTCAAGAGACAAGATTATCCTGCTGTATTCAACACAGGTGGCTTCACCTGGAGTACTATGCACAGTTCTAGGTCCCACAATTTAAGAAGGATATGAAGGTCCTTGAATGTGTCCACAGAAAGGTATCAAACCTGATGAAGGAGTGTCCTATGAGGAGTGGCTAAAGACTTCAGGGTCATCAAGTTTGGGGAAAAGGAATCTGAGGGGCAACTACATTGCTCTGTACAACTTCCCGTGGAGGGGGAGGTGCTGATCTCTTCTCCCTCGTATCCAGTGATGGTACATGTGGGATTGCTCAAGGCCGCATCAGGGGAGGACAATGTAATTTTATGTTGTAATAGTTCTGTCATTCCAAATTGAATTTTGGAATCCTAATCCTAAAGTTAAAATGATTAGGTGGGTCTACTAATCCAATATGTTTTGTCTGTCTTAGCTTTCTGCTCTCTAATTTTTTCTGACCATTGCCATGACAAATATAAAAATTGATAAAGCAGGAAGGTGTCTATTAGCCTAATTTATGTGATACTGTAAACATTTCTTATAGATGCCTAGTTTGCCACCTTCACAGAAATGTGTAGCAGTGCTATTGACAAGAGGCTTTTCAGGTTTTTTTACGTGATGTGAAAAATCACAGAATCATAGAATATGCTGAGTTGGAAGGAATCCACAAGTATCATCCAGTCCAGCTCTTGGCCCCGCACAGGCCCATCCCCAAGAGTCACACCCTGTGCCCTAGAGGATCCTGGAGCTCTGTCAGCCTTGGTGCTGTGCCCACTTCCCTGGGGAGCCTGTTCAGTGCACAACCACCCTCTGGGTGAAAAACCTTTTCCTAATATTCAAACTAAACCTCCCCTGACAAAACTTCAGATCATTCCCTTGGGTCCTGTCACTGGTCACCACAGAGAAGAGATCAGTGCCTGCCCCTCCTCTTCCCCTCACAAGGAAGCTGTAGATTGTATTGAGGTCTCCCCTCAGTCTCCTCTTCTCCAGGCTGAACACACCAAGTGACCTCAGCTGCTCCTCATATGGCTTTTCCTCAAGGCCCTTCACCATCCTGTTGCCCTCCTTTGGACACTGTCTAATAGCTTAATATCTTTCTTATATTGCAGTGCCCAAAACTGCATACAATATTCAAGGTGAGGGCACACCAGTGCAGAGCAGAGTGGAACAATCCCCTCCCTCGACCGGCTGGTGATTCTTTGCCTGATGCCCTCCAGGCCCTCCTGGCTGCCAGGGCACTACTGACTCAGATTCAACTTGCCTTCAACCAGGACCCTCAGGTCCCTTTCCGTGGCACTGCTTTCCAGTATCTCATTCCCCAGTCTGTATGTACAGCCAGGGTTGACCCATCCCAGGTGCAGAATCTGGCACTTTCCCTCATTGAACTTCATATGGTTGGTGATTGCCCAGTCCTCTAATTTGTCGAGGTCTCTCTGCAGGACCTCCCTGCCATTGAGGGAGTCAACCATTCCTCCCATTTTTGTGTCATTTGCAAACTTGCTTAGTTTGCTTAGTCTTCATTTATCAAGACATTGAAGAGCACAGGGCCTAAGAAGGAGCTCTTTGGAACCCCATTAGTGACAAGTCTCCACTCTGGTGTTACCCCATTAACTATTACCCTCTGTGCTCACCTGTGAGCCAAGTGCTCACCCACGACATGATGTGTTTATTCAGCTGCGTCCAGAAAGATCCTCTGAGAAACTGTATTGAAAGGTTTTCTGAAATCTAAAAAGATTACATCAACTGGCTTCCTTTGATCAACTAGGTTTGATAAACAGGACTTTCCTCTCATGAAGCCATGCTGGCTGTGACTGATGTTACCCCATTCACTATTACCCTCTCTAAGTATATTCCCCTTTCTAAGTATTGTAAGACTACTGGAGAAGGAAGTAGAGCAAATATAATATTCCACAATGGTAATGAGATCTGATTCACCAAGTTGCAAAACTGCCACCAGGAAGCCAAAAAAAAAATTCTAGAAAAATTGATTGTGTCAGTGTTCCTACATGCTGTTTGACTGGGTTAGACTATGGTCTTGTAATTGATTTCAGTGACATAATTCAGTTATAGAAGTTCATTTTTTCTGGATGATGCCATCCTTGAAGAAACATACTAATACATCATCAGCTGTTGACGATCACTTATGATGAATCACACTAATGTATAATTAGCTCTGTCACACAGGTGGTTTTGCAGATTAATTTCATCAGAGTGATGACCTGTGATGATGATGTGTTACTCAATGGACAATTTTGATAAGAATGGGTCTTACATCATTTTACATTCAAGTGTTATTTCATTTATCTAAAGCTTAATTAGTATACCCTCAAATGATCACAGAATCACAGAATCAACCAGGTTGGAAAAGAGCAATGAAATTATCGAGTCCAACCCATGACCCAATATCACCTTGTCAACTAGACTATGCCACCAAGTGCCACATCCAGTCTCTTCTAAAATACCTCCAGGGACGGTAACTCCACCACCTTCCTGGGCAGTCCATTCCAATGTCTGCTCACTATCTCTGTAAAGAATTTCCTTCTACGTCTAACCTAAACTTCCCCTGGCACAGCTTAAGATCGTGCCCTCTTGTTCTACTGCTGGTTGCCTGGGAGAAGAGACCGATGCCCACCTTGGTCCAACCTCCTTTCAGGTAGTTGTAGAGAGCCATAAGGTCTCCCCCGAGCCTCCTCCTCTCCAGGATAAACAACACGAGCTCCCTCAGCTGCTCCTCATAGGGCCTGTGCTCCAGTCCCTTCACCATCCTTGTTGCCCTTCTTTGGACACTCTCAGTACCTCAGTGTCCTTTCAAAACTGAGGGGCCCAGAACTGGACACAGTGCTCCAGATGTGGCCTCACCAGTGCTGAGTACAGGGGCAGAATTGCTGCCCTGGACCTGCTAGCCACACTGTTCCTGATACAGACCAGGATACCATTGGCCTTCTTGGCCACCTGGGCACACTGCTGGCTCATGTTCAACTTCCTGTTGATTAGAATCCCCAGGTCCCTTTGTGCCTGGCTGCTCTCCAGCCACTCTGTGCCATGCCTGTAGTGCTGCAGGGTTTTGTTGTGGCCAAAGTGCAGGACCTGGCACTTGGCCTTGTTGAACCTCATCCTGTTGGAATCAGACCATCTCTCCAGCCTGTCCAGATCCCTCTGCAGAGCCTTTCTACCCTCCCTAGCTTGGTGTCATCTGCAAATTTGCTGATAGTGGACTCAATCATCTCATCAAGATCATCAATAAAGGTATTAAACAGGACTGGACTCAACACTGATCCCTGGGGGACACCACTAGTGACTGGCCACCAACTGGATGCAGCACCGTTCCCCACCACTCTCTGGGCCAAGCCCTCCAGCCAGTTCCTAACCCAGCACAGAGTGCCCCTGTCCAAGCTGTGGGCTGCCAACTTTTCAAGGAGTATGCTGTGGGAGAGGGTGTCAAAGACTTTCCTTCCTGAAGTCCAGGTAGACTACATCCACAGCCTCCCCCTCATCCACCAGGCGAGTCACCTGGTCATGAAAGGAGATCAGCTTGGTCAGGCAGGACCTGCCCCTCCTAACTGGGTCTGATCCCCTGTCCATCCTGTAGGTGCTGTGTGATCACACTTAGGATGATCTGCTCCATAACCTTGCCAGGCACTGAGGTCAGGCTGACAGGCCTATAGTTTCCCGGGTCCTCCTTGCAGCCCTTCTTGTGGATTGGCGTGACATTTGCCAACTTCTAATCATCTGGGACCTCCCGAGTGAGTCAGGACTGATGATAAATGATGGAGAGCAGCTTGCCGAGCTCTTCTACCAGTTCCCTCATCACCGTAGGATGGATCCTATCTGGTTCCATAACTTGTGAGGTTCCAAGTGGCTCAGCAGGTCACTAACTTCTTCCTCCTGGATAACAGGGAGTCTGTTCGGCTCCCTGTCACTGTCTACCAGCCCAGGAAGCCAGTGTTCCTGAGAACAACCTGTCTTCTTGTTGAAAACTGAGGCAAAGAAGGTGTTAAGTACCTCAGCCTTATCCTTGTCTTTGATAACTATGTTCCCCTCTGTGACCGACAAAGAATGGAGGTTTTCCTTGCCCCTCCTTTTGCTATTAATGTATATAATATTAATGTAAAAAACACTTTTTGTTGTCTTTAACAGGAGTGGTCAGATTAAGTTCAAATTATGTTTTTGCCCCTCTAATTTTCTTTCTACATGACCTAACTATATTCCTAAACACTTCATGAGTTGCCTGCCCTTTTTTCCAAAGGCAATATACTCTCTTCTTTTCCTTCATTTCCTGCAAAATCTCCCTGTTCAGCCAGGCCGGTCTTCTCCCCCAGTGGCTCGCTTTTCGGCAAATAGGGACAGCCTGCTCCTGCACCTTCAAGATTTCTTTCTTGAAATATGTCCATCCTTCCTGAACTCCTTTGTTTTTAAGGGCTCTTTCCCAAGGTACTGTCTGAACCAGCCTCTTGAATAGGCCAAAGTTTGCCTTTCGGAAATCCAGGGTTGAGATTTTGTTGATGCCCTTCCTTACTTCATTGAGTATTGAAAACTCTATCATTTCATGGTCACTGTGCCCCAGACAGGCTCTGAGCACCACATCTCCCACCAGTCCTTCTCTGTTTGTAAAGAGTAGATCTAATGGTGCCCCACCCCTGGTAGGTTCATTTACCAGCTGCAACAGGAAATTATCCTCCATACACTCTAGGAATCTCCTAGACTGTCTCTTTGCTGAGTGTTGAGTTCCCAGCAGACACCCAGCAGGTTGAAGTCACCCATAAGAACAAGGGCTGGAGATTTTGAAACCTTTGCCAGCTGC
The DNA here is from genome assembly GCF_003984885.1 of Neopelma chrysocephalum. Lineage (NCBI taxonomy): Eukaryota > Metazoa > Chordata > Aves > Passeriformes > Pipridae > Neopelma > Neopelma chrysocephalum. The sequence continues at coordinate 134,617 of NW_020897702.1, forward strand.
TTGTAGAATAATTCATCACCCTCTTCATCCTGGTTGGGTGGTCTATAACAGACTCTCACCAGTATGTTGGCCTTGTTGGCCTTTCCCCTGATTCTGACATGTAAGCACTCAACCTTATTATCACTGACCTCAAGTTTTAGAGAGTCAACCCTGGTTTAAACACTGGTTTCAACCCCTTCTCCCTTCAAAACTAGTTTAAAGCCTTCCTGATCAGCCCTGCCAACTTATATGCTAGGTTTCTTTTGTCCTTGCTGGATAGATGAAGCCCATCCAACTCTAGCAGGCTTGGTACCATAAATTTTGCCCCATGATAAAGAAAACCAAAATTCCACTGGTGGCACCAATTCTTTAGCCACCTATTGATAAAATGGGTTTTCCTACTCCTCTCCTCATTCATCCCTGCTACTGCAGGAATTGAGGTGACCACCACTTGTGCTCCTGTCCCATCAACTAACTGACCCAAAGTCTTAAAGTCCTTTTTAATTGCTCTGGTACTTCTTTTATTGATCTCAGCACTGCCAACCTGTACTACCAACAGTGGGTAATAATCAGAGGGCTGAATTAGCTCTGGGAGTCTCCTGCTGATATCCCTCAACCTGGCCCCGGGAAGACAGCAGACTTCCCTGTGGGATGGATCCGGTTAGCATATGGAGTCTTCAGTTCCCCTCAGAAGGGAGTCGTCGGCTACAACTGCCCTTCTTTTTTTCTTAATAGCTGCGACTGTGATCCATCTAATAGAGGGAGTGCAAATGGGAGACCCTTCAGACAGATCTTTTTCTTGAGTGTCATCTGCCTGACTCTCTGGGTCCGGGGCCTCATACCTGTTCTGTAAGGGGACCTTGGGGAGCTGATGGGGATTGAGAGGGGATTCTTTTACCTCTTCGATCAGGGACCTGTTTCCATTCCCCCCCATCTGCTAGGTCTGTTCCATCTGCCTGATGGCAGGAGGGGCAGGGCTCCTCTGACTCCTGCTGAACTTGGGGTTGAAAGGGTGTGACTCCACCAATCAATTTCCCTTTCACTTTCCCTAATACTCCTTAGCCTCTCTACTTCTTCCTAGAGCTCTGCCACTAAACAGAGCAAATCATTCTCCTGATCACACCGTATGCAGATGTCTTTTGCACTGTCTTGCGAATAATATAACTGACTGACCAAAGCAAGTGAATTCCTGGAAAATCTGGGCAAACAGACAATACATCGGGATTAGGCTATATAGTTAAGATGAAAAATGATCTTACACCACAGAGAAGCTACAGCTGTGAAAGCAGTGAAATATAAAGTTTCTTACAAGTATTGTGTAATTGAAAAAAAGTATTAATAGGAACAATGCAAAAATATTAAATCAAATTTGACTTTCAGTAACTGCTAACACAAAAGAAGGCAAAACTCTGTAATATATGTACAAAAACTTGCAGTAAAATAGAATACGTACCACTAAAATTTCTTTTACATTTTGTAACATGGTTGATTGAAGAAATTTCAAAAAAGCAGAGAAAACTTATTGCTTTCTTAAACCTTTTCTTCGTGATTCCTGTGGAAAAACGGAATTTTGAATTTTGGAGAAGCATTATTTTATGGGTTCATTTTCTATTAGCCTATTTTTCCATGCACCCATCCTTTGATCTTCATCAAGAGTGACTCATTAGTTTTCATCTCACCAGTAAAAATACATCTTTTCCACACAGGTGTTAGTTTTTCTGAACTCCATTATCATGGTACAAAGAATCCATGGTACCTCCACGTCATAAGTGTTGTGTGGAGTTCTGGTCACTGTCTCTTCAAAGAGAAAAAGAAAAATGATGACAAAAGAAGGTCAGCTTTATGATAACTTTTGTATGGGGAGAATCTTAAGAGGCTTAGCAGTATTTATAAAGAAATAGATATCTAGAAAGGGAGGAATGTTAGAAAAGCTGAATCAGAAATAAAAATATTTACTATTTTTCCCCAAAGGAGAGAAGACTTGCAAGACTATTCTCAAGAATTATGTTTAAAATGAACATAAAGAATTATATTTTTCCTTACAACACAATTGAGTCATATCATAAGGTCACCCATCTAGAACTGGAACTGAACACCAGAGAATGCTGTGGAGACCCAAAGCCCCAAAGCACAAAAGAATTCACAAAAGACTTAAATAAACTGAAACTGAATTCATCTTCTGGCTCTGGAAGTCTCTAATCTACTATGTTTTGGAAAACAAGAACTTATTCTATCCATACTTATCTTCTTCCCCTAAGTATCTCCTACCTTAAGGTTACTTGACAGAGATTACTGGACTTTTGAGCAGACTTAGTAGCAACATTCTTAAATAGCATAAGATTTCTGAGTGTTCAGCCTTTGCCTTACATTGACACTTCTGGAATCAGGCAACAAGTTCCTGGGATGAAGTCTGACAACAATCCTGTTTTACCTAGTTCCATTCATAAATACTAGAACACAAACTGTCAGGAGTTGATCTCAGCTTTCTTATCTTCTTCGTCACTAGTCCTGTATAATTTCATTGGCATGATTTCTGTGGTGCATTATGATATGCTTGCTGTAGTAAGCAATAGTAGTGCTTTCATAAACATCTAGGAATTGAATTCAATGTTATGTGACTTATTAAAAAAAAAATTGAATAATTGCCTTTAGACTGAGAAAGTAGGAACTTTGTGTGTGGGTTAATGGTTTTTCTGTAATAAAAAGGCCTCTGTGAGGGATTTTTTGGTAGGTAAATAGCTATCAGGTTTTTTGTTTGTTTGTTTTTTGTTTTGGTTTTGGTTTGGTTTTTTAATTCATTAAATGTGTGTAAATTCAACAGAAATCATAGATTATTTACAAACTTTGATTTTCTCTATAAGTTTCATACAGAAGAAAAAAGTTCTACTACAATAAAAGAAAATCTGAGAAAAAATGACATCATGGGATTCCTTCATCTAAAATTAAGTAAAACAGGTGACACTGTTTGGGTAGTAAACTGTTGTACACTGTTGACAACTAACTGTAGGGGTCTAAAGGCAGATGTCTGTATGGGAGCTAAATGCCAAAACTCAGGAGATCCTGTCAATATAGGAAGTATAACTGAGTGAAAAGTCATCTTGCTAAATATAAATGTGTCTTTGTAGAGTGAACTTGATAGCTCTTCATGATTCCAGAAGGTTCATTGGTCAGAAGCTCCCTTTCAAGCCTAAAAATGGGATCTTAGTGCTCTAGATTATGTGCAAACATGTGTACATAGACATCTACTTTAAGTTGTCTGCAATCTGAATTAAATCTTATGCATGGGACCAATTCAGCTGCTGAAATAAAGGCCCCTACTGCCATTGGATGTGAAGGAGCAAGATTCAGGATGGGAACAGTTCCAGGCATGGAGGAAGATATACAGCAATTGACAAGACTTTATTATACAGACTTTACAGTTTTTATGTGCTTATAAATATACACATTGTATGTTGCCCCTATATTTACATTTCCCAGGCGTGCCCAGGCATGCCTGCTTCCCTGCTCCCTGCTTCTCTGCTCCCCTCTCTGATAGGCTGAAGAAGCTGCAGAGAGGAGACAACCACCATTCGCGCTTTCCTTCCCTGGTTCCTCCCACGTTCCTCTCCCTTTTGCCAGTGTCCCTATCCCGATTTGTTCCCTCATTTGTCTGTCTCATGCTCCACCCCATGTTCTAACCTTTCCCCACCTGAACTCACAAAAAATCCAGTGCACACCTCAATAAACCATTCCATCTACACTCCTACCTTGTCTCTGGACCTATCCATGCCGTGTCACGGCCCCATCCCCCTCGGACCGTGGCAATTGGACACATCACAAGGTGTCCAAGCCCTCCACATTGGATTATCATACACAGAGCAGGACCTAAAGATGGTCCTTGACCTTTTGGAGCAATATTGAGCATGACAGACTGTTTCATCTCAGAAAAAACAATGCAAATCATGTAAGGGATGACACTATCACCGCCTGTTTCTGATTTTTCGGTGTGAGGTATCTTAGAGACATAGGATCTGTTTTCATGAGGGTTAACTAATGTGTGCTAACATTGACTGTAAAGTAAATTGCAGACTGACATCTGAAATTTTAATCATGTATTTGCCTCCTACTTATTCAAATACATCTCTTTTTCCTGCTGACTCTCTGCATTCTGAGTGAAGTCTATAAATACAAAATGAACAGCATGAAAATTAAATTAAATTCTTGCTGGAGATTTGATGGTCTAAAAAAGTAGAAAATTCTGATATTAAATTAAGCCTTTCTGAGTCTTTAGAACAGCTTTCCAAACATTTTAAACTGGAATGCTTTGGTAGGATTATAGGTCAGGGAAAGTCTTCCTGTCCAGAGAACAGTAACCAGTTCTAGCATGTAACTTTAGCTAAACTAAATAAAATAGAAAGGGGTGTTGCAGAGCAATGTGGAATCTCCAGGGGTATTACCCACACATGTGTTAAAAAACCTTAATATGTACTGTACATCCATCAAAGTTCCTCTTTTGTTATGGAACTGACTTTTTTTTTCATAAAGCAAATTTAGTTCTTTATCCCTTTCTTCCTTTCATTTTGTAGAAGATTTTATGTTTTTATCTCGTAAGGATAAAAAGATTAGAAGACTTCATGATTGAAAATAAATTTCATTGAAACTCAGCAGACATTTTTTGAGTGCCTCCTTTCCATTCTGTAGCATAATCTCAAAGATTTTCTGATGAAATCTAGTATCCTGTTTTACATAGGAAACAAACAGTGATTGAAAATATATTTATAAAAGACTTATCAGTAACGCAAACCTCAAATTCAATAAAAGGCACAAAATAAGGTTAGACATTTACCTACTTGCTTTATCAGGAAGATCAAAATCTATTTAAAAATCTTTCTAAGGTAGATGGTTCTCCTTGCAGAAAGACTTGAGAGGTTACAGAGGAGAAAAATGTCTGTGACTCTCATTGAATTTGATTGAGAAGATTATCATTCACTCCTGATAAATAACATGTCCTCCATGTAATTCTTAGAGGATACATTTTTCTTCAGTGACCACAGATGGTCACATGCTCCCTTCAGATTTTCTTTCACCAAGGCTCCAAAGTATTCAGTTTGGGTTTTTTTGTGTTTTTTTTTTTTTCTTTTAGAAGGGTTTTTGTTTCATCGACACAGTCAGAATAAAAGTAAATGTTTTTGCAACTATGAGAAAGGTCTAAAATATACTCCCCTGCTTTCACATGGCTTAGTCTGTGGTCCAAAAAAAGCAACTGTTTTAAGCAATATGTAGAAATGGGAAGTTAAACCTCTTATGCTGGGTATTGTGAAGAAGGCACCTCTTTAAAAGTATCTAGGAATATAAAATCATAGAATCATTTAGGTTGGAGGATTAGACCTTTAAGATCATTGAGTCCAACCATTAACCTAGCACTGCCAAGTTCAAATCTAACAGGAAGTAGTTTATCTGAGCATATGTGGTGGTTTGAAACTCCCAAAGGATCCAATTTCTAAGTTCAAGCCCCCCTCCCACAATTTGCCCCTGTGAGAGGGTTTAGTGATGGTATGGACTTGATATCTCTTTCACTTCATGTGGAGAGTTTTCAGACAAAACACAACCCTTCGTTATTGGGGGAAGGGGAAAATACTTACAAAGGTTTATTTACACCCACATATATATATTTACATTGAATTAAATTCCTCTTTTCCTTCAACAAAAGTCTAAGAAGGAAAGAGAAAAGTCTTTCTGTCACTTCTCAGGTCACAGTTCCTTCATTTCAGTTTTTTGTGGCACTGGTTAGTGTCCTTCATTTCACTAAGGCAACAGATTTAAGTATGGCAGTCAGGATTTTAGTTCTTACTTTGTGGAAATTCCAACCCCAAGCCCGAGCCTTCGGGGGATTTCCTTGTAGATCTTCACTCCTCTTAGGGTAGAACATTGAAGGCAGCTTTCAGTTCAGTCTTACCAAAGCTCTTTTGCTCTGTCTCAGCTCACTAGCACAATAGAAGCAGCAACCGCAGCAGGTACAAGGGCATCTCCTCCGCATTCCAGCCTGGCTCAGCTCTCAAGACGACTCCGGGTTTCTCGGCTCCTTTCTCTCTCTCTGAAGCTGCTGCTGCATTTAGGGACTCCCTAAAGGTTTGGAAGTCCACCCCTGCTCTTCAGCAGGTCTCTGGGTTTTGGGAAAGTAATACAGTCTTACCCCAAACCAGCTCTGTTGAGTTTTCCTCCGTTTCGTTGCCAGCTCTCCCTCCTGCAGGAACATCTCTGCGTCTCTTAGCTGGCTTCACGTTATCTTGCTGCTACTGGCTATCTTTTTGGCTTTTAGCCATCGCTTTCTCTGTTCAGGACTGCTCCGCTGCCGCTTTCAATGTCTTCTGCTGCTGCTAACAGTAAGGAAACTCCTCCAGCTCTTGATTACGGGACCCGGTCCAGCTTTGACACTACACCGGGTCTCCCGTAGCCTCAGCTGGGGCTGGGGGCTCTTGGCCCCCAGAGGGGCTCACTGGCCCCCTGCTTCCTCATGGCTCAGATCATGGCTACCTACCTTCTAAAAAAAAACTTCACCACCTTCTCTTCCTTTGCTGTGGGTAGGTAATTTCCGTAGGGCGCATATGAACCTTTGATTGGTCCAGTATTATCAGCGCGGCAAACCATTGCTACCCCAAAGAAAAGGTTTTTCAAACCACCACAGCATATTAAGGTGTTACCATGGTATATCAGCATCGTAACCTAGAAGTGTACAGACTCTTTTGTCTTTTAGAATACTGAAAGGAGTACCTTCTATGGTAGGAGGTTATCAGCAGAATCCTGCCAAATTTCAGACATCTACAGTTCAGAAACCTATATCTGAACAAGGGATCTAGAATTCATTTAAAGACAAGGACATTTGCTTTGCAGAGTGAATTTCATCCCAACATGCTCTTAAAACTGATTAAATAAAAAAATGTTGCCCCTTTGTTCAGTTGAGTGTGTAGATGCATACGTACATACCTAAGTCTTAATGTGCTGGTATAGTTTGCACACAGTACTTTCCCATCCCATTCAAGGCACATTGCTTCAGGGTTTGCTTTTGGTTTGGTTCGGTTTGGTTTTCATGGAAATTCTGCAAGCTATGACCAACTCTGAAGATAGTATTCACATATTGGTGTTCTTCTGATTATAGTGTAGCTCTGAATAGTCTTCTGTCCTAATTAAATGGTAGGAATATAAATCCTTGAGGAACATCCTACAACAGAAGACTCCACAGAGTTAAAGTGACTAAATTAATCAACATTTTAATTAAATCTTTATGTGAAAGACTGTGTCATTTTTGAATGTAAAACTTAGACTGACTCTTTAAGTCACCCAAAACAAATTACACTTTAACTTATAGATGTTTTTCTTTGAAGGGGGCTAATCGTTTAGTGTAGCCTAACATGAAATATTTGTCATTTGGAGAATTTCGCTTATGCTGGAGCTAGGCTTTGTAGGGTCCTACTGTAGCTGTGACAATGTTGACTCTTTTTTTCTAATATTGATTAAAAAAAATGATTAAAGATATTTTCAGCAAAAGGAAATGGAAAAAGCATAGACATTAAATTCTTCATAAATCAAGACTAATCATGCAATACATTTCAATTAAAAATGCAACAATTTTTCTGAGCTTTAAGCTCCACTGGGCAGCATGGGGGTACATGGGTTCTTAAGGGATTTTTTGCTTGTTTCTTTCTTTCTTATTGAATTAATTAAGTATGGGGCACTGTGCTTCTGAATATAATTTTATTCTAAATGGTGCCTAAATTGATCAGTGGAAATACCAAAGATTTATATGTTAATTTTCCTGACTATTTGTTTTAATGGTAAAACATTATTCAGATAGAGTTGGAGTTAGAAGTACAAGATGTTACTAAAATGACTGTGATCTTGTATTTTTGAAGATTCCTGACACTTAGCTTTTATGGCTGCTATGACTTCATCAGTAATGCACACAGGAATAATTGTTAACTGTCAAGAACACAATGTATTTCTAATCATATTCCATCAATGACATGTGTTTTACATTGTTAAATCATTTTGGCTGAAAAACAGAATCTGAGAATGGAAAATAAAAAGCTTGTTCTTTCAGTTTCTTTGCATTATTCATAAATGCAGTACTTTGTCAGCACTTAGAGAGTAATCAAAACATAAATGTTGTACGAATATTTTGTGTTCAAACTGCATGTAGGATGTTCCTAATTTACACAATACATTGCATTGTCTTTTTTATAGTTAGTATAAAATTTTAACTATGTGTGTCATAAGTTCCGTAAAAGCAAGGCTGTCTACTGTTTCCTTTTTGTCACTGTTTCAAAAGGATGAGTTGTAATTAAAGAAAAAACCACAAAAAAACCTCAAAAAAAATCAACAAGCTACTTTTATCCTTTACCATTATATCCCATTCATATTCATTATGTTGTTGCATGATATAACTTGAAACAATTTTCAAACTAAGTTTCTTGAGCACTTTTTGAGTGTTTCAGAGATAAATAACATTATGAATAAATAAAAAAACACCATGACAGTTGGTTTTTTTGTGCAGTGAAGAAAAGGATTATGAAGCACAACTTCTGTATTCTAACAGCTTGGAGTCTCTGGCTACATACAGAAAGTTGAAGAAAAAAGAAGTGTAGAATCCTGAAAAATTCTGAAGGTGCAAAAATAAAACAAGTTTAGCATTCTGTAATTCTACAAAAAGAAAAAAAATGAAAAAAAGGGATGAAATCATTTACGATTAAAAACGTGGGAAGCTAAGTTAAAAGTATTTTTATTGTCCCCTTCGATGGACAGACTACAGAAAATTTTTCTTCCTGTTATACTAGGTGTCTTTCTTGTTACCCACCAAGTTTTCAGCAGTAACATGTAGCTAACATCTTGCTTTTAGTATTTTCTTTAATTTTGTATGACTACAGTTTAGTACAATAAAATATAACTAGAAAACTTAGAAACACCTCAATTTTAACTGAAGCTATAACAGAATATTTTTCCTTGGAAGAAATGTGACCCTAAGCATAAATTCAACAGAATGTAGAAATTTAACTTCATTGGGTTATGAGAATTAATTGGATTAATGAATTTTTTGATGACTTTCTGTTTTGGAATATCATGCTTTTCTGTATCTTTCAAAAAAACCAACCAAACAAAAAATAACAAAACCAAAAAAAAAAATCAAAAAAACTCTCGAAATTCCAGCAAACCTGAAACTGAATCTTCATTTAGTTGCAAAGTTTCATAATTAGTAATGTCCACAGTCCAAAATATTTTAAAATGTCAAATAAATGTACCATTTTTTAACTTCTTCACATTGAATCATTCTGGCAAAATATCTGATGATAAGCTTTTGGTGAGAAATTCACTTTATTTTACTGAATAGTTACTCAAATGTAAATGTCTTCCATATTCCAAGCAACTGGAATATCCTACAATCCAATATTCAAAGTGTAAGATAACATCTTTTCAAAATCACAACCTTTTTCATAGTAATCAGACAAACACACATATGTATTTGAAGCTGATGCCTCATTTTGTTAGCATTTTTTCTTTAGTATTATTTTTCCTTATTAATTTAGCACACAGGTGATCAAATACTGCACAAATACAAAACTAGATGATGTTTCCTTGTCTTACAAGTTCTTTGTCAAAACCCAAGACAAATTTTATTCCTTGCTTTCACAAAGAAAGGTTAATTTAAGGGACTGTATTAAGACCCTGTGATTAGCTCAGTTGGGTAGAGTATGGTGCTCATAACTCCAAGGTCATGGGTTTGGTCCCTATATGAGCCATTCACTTCAGAGTTGGACTCAATGATCCTTGTGGGTCCCTTCCAACTCAGAATATTCTGTGCAGCTCATATGGTGTCATCAAACCATCAGCCTAACTGTCGTCAAGACTTATTACAGAAGATAAATGAAAAAAAGTGAGATATTTTTAAGAAGTATTTGGAAAGCATCTCTCAAATATGAGAGATTTTTTCTTAAAAGATTTGATAGTAAACAACTGAGACTGATAGTTGGAGACTGGAATCAAGATAATAACAACGACTAAGAGCAAATACAGAGGGTAAGGCAAGACAACAAGAGGCTAAGCCCTTGATTTAAGCATGGAGAGTTTCTAAGGTTTGAGTAAAACAGTCAAGGATATAGACTATTGTCATGGCTAAAGTAGGTTTTGTTTTCTATTCCCTTTTCCAACAGTGTGTTGAATACTGTTTCTTTAAGAGTGAACCTTTGCTGCAGCTGTGTGCGGGGAGCAGGGTGGGGGGGAGAGGAAGACGCCACCTGGAAGGAAGTGTAACTCCCTCTATTTTGTTTGGAACCACACTTTTCTTGCTGGTAGGGGAGAAAAGAGACAAAAAGGCTGTCACAGCCGCTCAGTTCGGGAAGCCTCACTACCGAGACCTCTTGGACCAGTACTGAGAAAGTGGCCGCTACCATCCTGCCTCTTGGGGGTTGCAAGAAGTCATAACTATTACCGAAACCAGCTAAACTCTAACTATTGCCAGACTCATGGTGGGTTGGAGCCCCTGTATCGAAACCACCATGGCAGACATGAGGAGCGCAGCCCAGCAGAGCCATGGCTGTGGCCACCACAGTTGGAGAGAAAACAAAAGTAAAACTAACTCTGAGGTTTCCACTACCTCATAAATCCCACTGTGTGAAATCTCGCTGTGAAGTCTCAGCAAAGAGGAAGCTGCCCGGAACCATTTGCTACTCCAGTCCTTTTGCCCCACCATTGCCATTTCTGCAGTCCCTGTTGCTGTCCAGCTGAACAGCACCTGAGCCTTGACGGGTGATGTGAACTGAGTAGTTTAATAGTATCAGTTTTTGTTGATGTTTCTTCCTAGGTTGTTCTTTTGTCCTCGGAATTTTGGTGGGCGGGTTGGGGAGAGACCAGAGGTAATCTCTGTCTGTTGTTGGTTTGAACCGTTCTGTTTGTATTGTTGTTGTTGCCGCTATATTTCCTGTCAGTAAACTGTTACTTTTTCAGTTATATCTCCCTGCATTTTGTCTCTCTGTATTGGTAAAAGGGGAGAGGTTTTAATAAAAGGGGGTGGGCTCATTTGTTGGGGTCTCCATCTCAGCATTTATCTTAAACCAAGACAGCTATGAAAGAAGTGTTTGCAGTCTTCTGATTTGCTCTGAAAGAGCCAGAAAAATGATGTTCAAATAGTTGAGACTTTGTACAATATTCTGTTGCTTGTGGAAAAAGGTTACCTAAAAAACTTTATACAATTTAGAATTGAGACCTCTTACTTTCATTGAATTATAGAATCATAGAATGGTTTGGATTGGAAGGGACTTTTGAAGATCATCTAGTCCAGCCCCTCTGCCATGGGTTTGGGCTTTCAGTTCAAAACCACTGCCTCTTGTCCTGTCACTACAGACCTTGGTAGAAAGTCTTTATCTTTCTTAAAGATCCCTTTTATATACTGAAAGGCTATAACAAGGAGTCTCCAGAGCCTTCTCATTTTCAGGCTGAACAACCACAATTGTCTCTGCCTTTCTTCCTAGAAGATGTGATTCAGCCTTCATTTTTTGAGGTCCTCTTCTGGCCCTGCTCCTAAAGGTCAATCTCTTTCTTTTGTTGGGAACCCCAGAGCTGCGTTCAGTATAGCAGGTAGGGTCCTAAAAGAACAGAGTAAAGGGGAGAATCACCTTCCTCAAACTGCTGGCCATGCTTCTGTCTTTGCAACTCAGAATATAATTGTCTTTCTGGGCGACCAGGCCATCTTATATGTAATTTTTCATGCACCAGTATCCCCAAGTTCTTCTCCACAAGTCAGCTCTCAGTCAGTTCACCCTCCCCTCCAGGCTGCATTTATACAGCAGACTTCCCCAAACTAGGTGCAGGACCTTGCACTGGTTCTTCTTGAACTTATGGTGTTCATATGGGTCCACTCCTCAAGCCTATCACAGACCCTCTGGATGGTATCCCATTCCTCTAGTGAATCAACTGCACCACTCAGCTTGGTGTCATCTGCAAACTTGTTGTGAGCGCACTCGATACCACTGTCTATGTCATTGATGAAGATACTAAATAGATCCTACTATGGACCTTGAAGGACACCACTCATTAGTGATTTCCATTTAAACACTGAACAATTCTCTGTAACTCATTGGACTCAGCCAAACAGTCAGTTCCTCATCCATCTGACAGTCCATTTTTCAAACCCATGTCTCTCCAATGTAGCAGCAAGAATATTGTGGGGGACTGTATCAAAAATCTTACAGAAGTCTAGGTAGATAGCATCTATAGCTTCTCCCTTGTCCACTGATACAGTCATTCCATCATAGAAATACACTTGATTATTCAAGCACAATTTGTCCTTGGTGAAGCCATATTGGCTGTCTTTAATCACCTTCCTGTCTTTCATATGTTTTGACATGTGTTCCAGGGAGATCTGCTCCGTTATCTTATGGGTCATGGAGGTGAGATTAGTGCTGAAAGGCTGAAAGCCTTGCCTTATATTGGTGAGATGAATGCTGGGGTAGTTTCTGAAAGTGCTCCAACCACTATAATAACAAAAGTCTATTTGATATCATGATGCATTATAAAGAAAAGTAGCCAGCTCTACTTCATCAGGTGCCTGTCTTCAGAGAAAGGCTAGACAGACTGTCTTCCAAGATGACATAAGTGTCTAACATCTAACATTCCTCTGTTTAGCCAGTGAAGAAAAATCATCTAAGATAGTAGCTCCAACTAATAAGAAGTTGTCATTGATTTTCTGAGATCTGGTATTAGGAGACTTCAGTCATTGCACTAAGGCTAGATGCTCAACATCTGTGCTTAATTGAGGTCTCTAGATTGTGAATTTCTGTCAAATACAGTCAATATACCTAACCGAGTTACTTTTCAATACCACACAGTGAGCCTCACAATGCCCTCTACATACTACTGGAGTATCCTAGGCATTCATAAAAGTCATAAAAGAAATATGACACAGGAACTATGAAAAAGTCACATCTATGTAGGCTAACACACGGAAGTTAGGTTAGATATTCAAGGCATTTCAATTATTGTTAGAAACATATGTCTTTATAACCAAATAAAGTACTATTTCTTTAAAAATCTTTAGCCATCCTATAGCCATGATGAGGATACGTATTTGTTCTTGTTTTTTGGTTGGTTGGTTGGTTGGTTTGGTTTGGTTTTGTTTGGTTTTGTTTGTTTGTGGGTTTTTTTTAATTTTTTTTATTTTCTCTATATAATACCAGATGTGTTAGTGGGCTGAAACTCCACAGAGTTCACTCCAATATTCTGGGTGGTATTGTATCTTTGTAATCTTTCTACATGTTCTTCTGTTCAATAGAAGTGTAGTAGCACAACTTTCTTGGCACCATTCTTTGAAGTAGGAATCAGACTGTGCTTTTGCCATGTCTGTATGCACTGTGTGGTATATACTCATGTATATATTTAAAAACTTACATATGCATGTACTGAAGCTGGCCAAAATTTGTAATTTTCTAATTTCAAACAAATATCAATAATTCCTTCCTTTTTTTTTTTTTTTTTAAGAATGTTGAAAACTACTTGAAAAATCTCACGTCGTTTGTGAGTGTTCAGTCATAAAAATTTTTTTAAACCTTCTACTAAACTACTACTGGCTAATTGCTAAAGGCACAATAAGAAATTTAAACTAAGACTGGAGGGTTGATGTTTTTCTTAAGTGAAACAGATGAGACCCAGAGTTTCCATTTAATAAAATTAACTTTAAAATCTGTAGTGAAAAAAGCCTGGAATGAAAAAAAGTGGATCTAAAATGTTATAGTTATTTAAAATGAGAAACACTGGATCTAAAACACATTGTGAAGTGTTTTAAATATAAATAAAATTCCAATATATTTAATTATATGCAATTAAAAAAGATTTCAACCCTCAAGCAACATTTACGTTAAAACACTACTTACAGAGAAATAAAAAATGGTAATGACTTCTAAATACTCCAGTGGCATAATTTAAAAGCAATACAGTGAATTTATTAAATTTGACATGGAAGATAAATATAATTAAATAGGAAAATGCTAATTTTTATTTGAGACTTTCTTTCAGAAGCCATGTGTCAGTGGTGTAGGGGAATTTTCTCTTTAGCATATCAACAGAAAAAGCACTAACGTATTTAGTGGCAATGGCATCTGTTTCACTTATATAGTGTTAACAATGACATAGTTAGTATTACCTAATAAAAGTAGGCTAAGTGGTATTATTCCCACTCTATTCGTTGGAAATTCACTAAGGAACAGGAAAAAACCCCATACAATATGTACAAAAGGTAGAAACAATTCAGACTAACTCTGGCCCTGTTGGTACCAATTTTAATTATCCAAAGAAATATACTAGTATAGTGAATAATTGAGAATTGATTTCCTGTGTAGAACATAGAAATAATTTTGAAATCACCATGAATTACAGAATCACAGAACAGCCTAGGTTGTAAGGGGCTTCAATAAACGTCATGTTCAACCTTTGGTGGGAAAGAGAGCCTTGATGAGATTTCCCAGCACACTGTCCAATTGCATCTTGTAAACCTCTGGTGATAGGCACTTTCCCATGTCTCCAAGAAAGTTCTTCCAGTAATTGATTCTTCTTACTGCAAAAAAAGTTTCTTTCTTATTTTGAGATGAAACATATTCAGGAACAACTTGTACTTGTTGCCCCTTGTCTTCTTTTGACTTTATTGTGAAGAGAGAGCTTCCATCTTAGTAGCTGCCCTCTAAGTACTAGAATACCGCAATGAAATCTCTTTGAAATTTTTCTTCTCCAGGGAGAAGAGATCCAACTCCTTCAGTCTTTTATCACAGGCAGGTTTTGCAACCATTTGATTATATTTGTGGCCTTCCCCTAAAACCTCTCTGGTCTGTCTATGCCTTTTTTCAATTTTGGGGCCAAAACTAGCCATATCTGATATGTTAAAAGCGGAAGGGAAGAAAACAAATGAACCAGAAATGTAGAGATTTTGTTTTAATAAAATTGTAGGATTTCCCTCTTGATTTACTAATATACAGCATCAATGTTATTCTTGTATTCTTGAACTATTCAACCTTGCTTGCTATGCAAAAAGTTGTCGGTGTTATGGTGCACCCTGAAGCAATGTCTTTACATCTACAGACTTACCCAAAATAGAAATGTTATGTATTTCAGCAGGATGTGCTGCAATTCTGTTGCTGCATTTTAGAAATAACGCAAATAAATGTTCATGGCAGGAAACTGCTAACTAGTCATTGTTTGAACTGTGTACCTGTTTCTTAGGATGATTTGCGTTTAATAGAATCAAATAAAATTTGCTCAGTTAAATAGTTTGACACCTTGTATTTAATATTTAATGATAAGAATAAACAAATGCTTATATTTATACTTCACATCTATACATAGATACATATTTCTGTAGATTTACAAAGACAGACATAGATATCTGACACTTTTAAACTGCTCCATATCAAATACTGGGTTTCTTAAACTTTAAATGTTTGTACCCTTGGGATCTTTCAGGAAAAAAATAGCTCAAATTAATTTCCAGAATAAATAAAATAAACTACCTTAAATAATTTTGTTAATATTTTTATAGTGGATTACTTAGGCTACTTCATAAAGTTAGATAAATTACATTAATTTCAATATGAGCCTAATCTGGTTTAAGTAATCCACTTTAATTTCATAGTTCTAGTTTTAAATTATTTTCCTGAGTTTCTCTACGTAGCCATATCCAAGGGTAACATCTAAAGTAAACGGAGGAGCTCTTTATGACTGGGGATAACCGTGCTGGTTTTACTCCAAGGAACATGGGAAGCATCCAGCTATATTTTCTTCTAAAAAATATGAATAAAGTTGGTCAAAATGTATAGTCCATTACAATTTTGTTTTCAATAGACAAATTTACTAAGAAAGTCAGTGTTAATACCATGATGTTATTGTAAAATGAGTATTAAATTCAGTCTCATAGAAATTTTACACAGAAGAAGTATTATATATTCTAAATTTGTGTCATATTTGAAGGAAACTGATCAAAGTATTTTAAACTTTCAGGTCATTAAAATTATACCCAACAGTTCTACAGACTTCAGGTACATTTAGGCACAGCATTCATATTGTGAGTTTCAAATTTTGCATGTCACTAACTCTTACTACAATTTCATCAAAGATTAAAAAGAACCCCAGAAAATGCTTGTTTAACAGGAGCAGTTACTTTAGTAAATCCAGTTGGCCACTGATGCATGTTTTTCATCAATGTACAGTACTGAATTATTTCCAAGTATTATTTCCAAATGTTCCCTAGAGAGATTGCTGGTCTAAAAATAAGTAAAAGAAGTTAAGATTCTTCTGCTATATCATCTGTGACTGTTTGGGCAGAGAATTTTTGTAGTTTTCCAGTTTCTGGCACCTGATTCAGCCCTATTTTCTCAATAATTATACCTCTATCAAAATCTCCAAGCTGCTAAATGTCCACACTTTTCTTCTTTTCTCTAATTCCTAGGTGTGACGTCTACTCTGTGTAAGAAGATTTTGCATTCTGGCCATCTTGCCCCTATAATAAGTGCTTGAACTTTTCTTGTTTTTCAGCATTATTTAGCTGCCTTTAATTATCACATCTAACCTCTAATTGCTGGTCCAGAATGTGCGGCTCCCCTACAGTGTGTGTGTCAGCGTCATGGATGCCTTGGATGCTCAGAAAATTTCATATGGCAGTAGATGAATACGTTTGAGCAGCTAAATATATCCTCTGAAAAATCAGATTACCTTAGCAATTTAAACACAAATTTTAGAATGACACGAAAATATATATGCTCGTTTACGCTCACATTAGCTCAAAAACTGTATATTCTCATTTCTGTTTATTGACTACAGCGGGAGATTGGGGTGACTACCAGAGATTTAGACCTTTAACTTCAGGTACTTAAGATTTTATGTATGAATTGTATTTCCACTTTCAAAATGAATGCTTAACTAATTTAGCTACTCTAAAATTACATTCAAAATAGACTGTCAAATATAAAGGGATATTCAGAAAACCAGAATACTATTCCCAAGCTGACATAGTTATTAACCCCAATTTCTCACACGGCTTCTATGGTTTATAAGGCTTTACATTGTTTAAATGTTTTGTGTTCTTCAGTGTTGTGGAAAAAAACTGTAAAGAAAAGAAAAAAAAAACAAAACAAACCACAAAAGCCCACAAAAATGAAGAAGGAAATGCTCCAGGGAGAGCTGGCATGGTGTAGAATAATAATCACAAGACCTTTTTGACCCTTCCTAGACTTTTCTTTGTTGGGTCCACACTAAAGTTATTTATAGGTTATTTTATACATTTTGGATAGGAGTTATGTTGAGATGAGTAACACAATGTGATCAGATTCCTGAAGTTAGTTTTGCTATCTCTACAGGTATGTTAGTGCAAAAGTAGAACTTCTCTGATGAAACAGAATATCTGACAAGACCCACTTAAGAGAACTGGTTGATGTCATCGTGAGGCTGCTCTCCTTAATCTTTGAGAAGTACGGAAACAACCCAGAAGATTCGCAGAAGGCTAATGTCACCTCCATCTGCAAGAAGGGCTTAAAGGAGGATCCATAAAATTATAAGGCCCATCACTCTTACTTCAGTCCCTGGGAAGGCTATGGTATAAAAATTCCCAGGAGCTATCACAAAGCAGATGAAACACATGATTGGTAAAAGCCAGCATGAATTCACCAAGGGAAAATCATGTTTGACAAACCAGATCATCTTCTATGACCAAGTAACCTGCTCAGTTGATGGAGGGTGAGCAGAGGACATTGTCTACCTGCATTTCTTCAAGGCTTTTGATAGGTTTCCTACAGCCTCCTCCTGGGGAAATGGATGCAGTATAGTTTAGGCAAGTGTCTGTGTGGTGGATGGGGGCTGAGAGGCTGTACCTAGAGGGTGATAGTAAATAGTTCCTTTTAAAACTGACAAGCTGTCACAGGTGGGGCCCTCCAGGGATCAATATTGCTATTTAATATCTTTGTAAATGATCTGGATGGTGGGATCAGGGGTCTAAGTGAGGTCCTTTGAAACCGTTCTCTTTATGATGCAGCAGACAAATCTTTAGACTTCACTGCGTCGTACCATGGGAGGAGAGAAAGGTTGATGGAAGTAAGTTTTCTGTATTACTCTGATAACAGAAAAGTTGGAACTTAGGTATTTGGAGCTTTTTTCTGGCCCAATAACTATACTGTGTTATTGACTCCAGCCGATAATTTTAAATGTTTAGCTTTTTTGTATTCTTGTTTTTTTTCAATATGTAAGGTATGAATGCCTACTTCAGCAAATTTGTTTAAACCTTTACATATCTTCCACTTCTTGCAGTCATTTATGACCATGGCCAGCCTACACCCCATTTGTTTAACTGATTTTAGCCTTTCTGGCAGCAGTGGCTTGTCTGGATTCAAGATGATACAAGATTACAACACAGTCACTTTTGCTTTTTTTGAGATAAGCTTTGGTTTCATTAAGATTCTACTAGATAAAGCAATGTAGCTCTGGCTTCTTTTTATGCATGTCATTGATTAGATATTGTGACTCTTCTTAAAAGGGACCCTATAAGAATGATGGAGAGAGACTTTTTTTACAAGGACTCATAGTGATCTGATGAGGGGCAAGGTTTTATACTGAGAGAGGGTAGATTTAAATTAGATATACGGAAGAAATTCTTTATGAGGTGGGCAGTGAGACACTGGAACAGGTTTCCCAGAGAAGTTGTGGATTCCCCTTTCTCAGGTTTGTTCAAGGCCAGTTTGAACAGGGCTTTGAGCAACCTGGTCTAGTGGAAGGCGTCCCTGTCCATGGCAGACAGGTTGGAACTAGATGATCTTTAAAGGTCTGTTCTAACACAAACCATTCTATGACTCTGTAATTCTATGATCCTGTAATTCTATGTTCTAAATGTCTGCTATAATTTCAGAAAGCAATGTTACTGAGAGCTGATATTGTCTCATATAGATTTTAATTTTTATGTGTTATTGTATCTGGAAGTATATATGTCAAAACACAGTCTGAAGGACTCAGTGATGAAGTCCTAGTAATAATTACTCATTTGGATCAAGATTTTAGTTTACATTTTAATGTTCTTGTAAGACAACTGACTTCAATAACTGTATATAGACAAGCAGAACAAGTTTTTAAGTGATATTTTAAACCATGAGACCAAATTCCTCTTCTCATTGTGGAAAGCAAAGAGTGGGTAATTGCTCTGTACATAGAGGAGTGAACATCAAACTCTGCCTAAGGATAGGAGTTGAGTCATCTGAGAGCTTGTGAGAAAGGATTAGAGGGCGGTCTAATATGTTGTTGTGGATGTGGGCTATAGATAATCTGACAATGAAGAAGAGGTATATGAGGCCTTTTTCAGATGACTAGCAGAATATCTCCTGGAGGGACAACCCAACAGGACACTGATGACAACTGCCTGACACAGGTCATCAAGAGCCAATGAGGTGAGATATTCTGCAAGACTTTGTATTTACTAGCATTAGATGAAAAGCCTGGAAGCAACCTTGGCTGTAGTTACCATGAGATTGTGTTCATAATCCCAAGAGGAGGGAGCAGGATCTCAGTCCTGAACATCATAAGAGCAGACTTTGACCTGTTCGTATGCCTGTTTGGAAGAATCCCAAGGAATATAATACTAAAAAAATGAGGGGTAGAGGACAGCTGGTTGATTCTCATGGCTCAAGAACAACCCATCCTGATGAGAAGTAGCTCAAGCAAAGACAGCAGGAAGTCTGAATGGGTGAACAAGGACTAAGTTTAAACATAAAAAGGAAGCATAAAAGAAATAAATCCACAACAGGTGGCAGAAAAATTGAGGCACTGTCTGAGCATGCAGGAATGCTGTTGAAACAGCATTTTTCTTTAAGGGTATTCAAACATGGGAACTGGTTGGTCAGTGGTTCTGGAGTCTCCATGCTCAGAGATATTCAACACCTAACTCGACATGGCTCTGGGCAACCTTCTTTAGCTGACCTTGCTAGATCTCCAACAATAACTTCCAGCCTTCATTATTCTGTGAATCTGTGACTCTATTATTGCATATGTACTTAGCTTTTCTTGACCCAGATGGGGTTAGACTATTCATGCAGAAAAACTAAAAAATGCAGGCAATAAGCCACAACTCTCCTTTTATAGTCATATTTTAACCATGTAGTGTTGTATTTTCAATTCTTCTCTAGAAGTATATGTTAGTATTTTCTTCAAAACTAAGTTGATATAGAAAAAAATGAGAGAAGAATGAAAATAAGAAAATGTGAATATGAGCTATCAGATTTCCTGCTGCAAAACGCAGTATAAGATCAGCAAAACTACCAAGGTCTGGTAAGTAGCTGAGCTATTAAGAATGACAAATTGCCAACCATACTGCATTTTATTGGATATGTGACACCCTGTAGGAAACTCGTGCTCCACCACATGCAAAATGGAACTGATATAATTGTATTGTTCCCTCTTATACTGAAAACCCATCTATTCATCTTCAACCAAATTACACCCACCATGCAACACTTTTAACAAACTCTCCTTCTTTTTTTTCCCCCTGATTCTGAAGTTCTCACAATTTCAAAGTGTTTTGCCACTTTTAGAAATATATTACCGAGATCCTTGAGCAAAATTCTACATTTCCAGTTTAACTTTGATTTTAAATTCAGGCTACTCAAGCAAATTCATGAAAGTCATAGACAAAAATATGAATGCCTGGACAAAACCAAAAAAAGGCCAAATGCAATAAGGAAGAGTTGCACCTTGGTCTGCTTTCCAAAACTTGCCAGAGACACATTTTTTGGTATTGTGTGCTTCAGAGGGGTTACAACTTTGAGAACCAAGGAGTGCTCTCAGTGGTCTAAATATAAATGATGCTTATAAATGGGGAGGTATGTAGGTAGTCTAGATATAATTTTCTACAAATTTTGCATGTGCAGAAGACATATTCTCTTATTCAAATATCAAAGAAGCTATAGAATTTGAAGGCATATCTCAGGTCTTGGGTACCCTTTGGAACACAAGCAGTGCTTAATTCTTGTCTAGTTGTTATTTAAAACTTTTTTATTCAGGATACCTGTTTGTCACTTTATTTAGTACTGCTGTACTCATTTACTTTAATTAAGAGTCTGAAGGGAATGAGTATATATGTAGTTGCCTTTTTTTTTTACCCCCACGAAGCAACAGAATCCCAAATGGATGTAAATCTATTTTTTGTTGTGTTGTTTTTTTTTTTCTGGTCTGATGAAATTTGACACTTTTTTTTTTCCATTACATACATCTATTTTGTTTCTAGATCTATAAGAATAAACATTTTATACCATGCGACAAAAAAAGATACCATCCCTGTTTTTACATCAAATGCCCATGACAATAAGCAAATGTATTTATTTCTTCAGAGGTTTCTTTAATTTTTATTTTATCCTCTTCCATATTGAACTCTGTTTCTGGTCAATTTATGAACAAAAATAAATATGTGGAAAAACTTAAACAATGTGAATTGTATTATTAGCAAAGTTACTCCAGATAACTGAGAGATTAAACTGGTCTGGGGGAATCTAGTATGAACTCTCTAAAACTAGTAGTAATAAATATTTTACAAAAATATTTCTATCGATAGGTGCTACTGACAATAGAAGTGATTTAAATGAAAAGTGATTAAAATATACAACTGAGATCAGAGTCTGGGATTTCAGTTTTCACTTCTTTCTCCACCCCCACACTGTGAATTTTGTGCATTTAATAAATATATTGTATATATACAAATATATTTAACTACAGGGATAATAAAAGTAATATCAGCTTTAAAATGTCATTTTCATATAATTTGTTATTTAATTGCTAGTTTGGATTTTTAATAGAGCCATCCCATGATTGTTAAAGCTCTGTAACACCCTCTTTCTAGTTCAAAATCTAAATATGGATTTTATTTGGAAATGGAATTGCAGACTGATGAGACATTTCATTTATAAAACTGCTGACAGAAACATAACTGTGTCGGTCTGGCTGTAAACCTTTGTTGTATTATAATATTCTGTACTTCTATTAACCTAAAAATGGTCAGAACTGATTTTTTTCCTCATGTAGGCATAGAGCTGTCTTTTTTCCCCCCTTAATTTTTTTTTTTAATCATATTTATTAGGTTATATTACATTTCTTGAGAAAAAAATCCAGTAACGTTAGCCTTGATGTTATAAGTGGTATTAGATTAGTAATGTTAAAAAAAAAAGAAAAGGCAGCTTAGTGATAAATATACTGATATACTCCTTTTAGCTGCAGATGTTAATTACTATGGATGTCATAGGAGCTAGCCTAGATGGACACTCTAATAAGACAGAAAAAAAGAGTGACAGAGGACCAGATTGTGGTTTGGGGACCTATGGGATGGGTAAGGTTGGCTGGGATCTAAGCAGGGGTGCCTGGTAGGCAGAGGGGCTGTGCCAGGGCTCAGGGGATCCATGAAGGTGTGTGTGAACCCAGGGAGCAGTGTGTGTGCTGCACTAGTGACCTTCTGCCTCTGCCAGCCCAAGAAGAGGAGGGGAGATGTCTGTTTGTGCCTGTGTCTGGTGCGAGTTCCGAATATGGGGGTTGCTGGGGACAGAGCCTTGTATGAGGCCCTCTGTGTAGCCACAGCTGTGGTCATGTGACTGTCCTGCATGCCTGTACCTGGGATACACACTCACTCTACTTTGGTCCCTTTGGCCCTAGTTTTGTGTGGAGCTGTGTTAATCCTATACATCAGCATATTTCTCATTTCTGTTTTCTGGGAGCAGGGAAATATATACCTGATACTCAACTTCTAGAGTTAAATCCCTAAACTAGGTACTGCAGCACTGGGCCTGACTACTTTACTTCTTGAATCTGGTGATACATGTCTAAAGTCCAAAGTTTTAGAGGGTCATCTCAAAAGATTGTGTTTATTTGAAGATGAAAACAGATAACGAGACCTCTTTTTGTTCCTCACTCATGAATATCTAGAACCACTGGAGTACCTACCCTTCAAGGGCTTGAGCATTACTCAGAGTAGCTAGCTGCCACCCTAAAATGACCTGGTATCCTAAAGGCCTTGAGAGGCAGCTGTCAGCTCCCTGGGAATGTCTTGGATGCCCTGCACAATCACTAAGGATGAGATGTTTATGAATAAGCAAGTGAAGTGAGTCTCTAGGGGGTGTGCCATTTCAGTTTGCAGAAACCTAAATATAGATGAGTGCTGGCCAAACATCATTACTTGTTAATCCATAGGTATTCAATATCATATGAGATGTGCCATATGAATGATCTGCCTGAAGACTAGCCACCATTTCAGTACAACGTGGGTTTCCCAAAGATGTTGCACTACATCTTACAGTCCTGAGTAGCTGCCTCATAGCAGCTCATGCAAAAGGGTAGCAATGCTTATTTTTTGACCAACTCAACTACATTGAGCCATAGCTGTCTAATTTTAGGTGAGGATAGTTGTACAGACTCCATTGACTAGAATTTGTTGTGTAAGGATCTTAGATTCTGGTCTTGTTTGTGTGTCCTGTGTAGACATGAGTGTACTTATTTGGTGTTAAGTATATACAATCTATGTCTCTGTGAAGAATTTAAAAATATCAACATACAGATAGCTTCCAAGACAGCTGTTTCAATACCTCTGAAAATTCCATTTGCCATGTAAATACATTTAAATAAAAATTGAATAAGACTTTAGTATAAAACAACCCTGAATGAAAAACAAAGTAGACCACCCTTATTTTTACTTTCTTTCTTTCTAATTTTATTTATTTATGTTTATTGTAATTTTAGCAAATTGCTAGAGAAGCAATCCTCAATTAAAAAAAAATCACAAAAAACCCCACAACCAACCAAGGAACCAAAACTGAAAACCAAACCGGAAAATTCATTATCTGCAACTGTAGTTTAGTGATTTTTTTTAAGAAGCATTTATCTTTCTTAACTGTATCATGTTTCACTTGTGTGCTTTGCTTATTGTAAGTAAAGCATTGGGAATAAAAATATGTTCAAACACAACAAATGTGATAATGAATACTCAGTCTGGAGGAACTATTGAAGAGAGTCTTCTGTAGATAAAAATCTTTGGTTGAGTTGAATTCTAGTGCCATTAGCTTTATCAATTGTAATTTTATAATATTTGTATTGACTATGAAATGATACTGTAGACAATAGTAGTTAATCCTCATGCCTTAAATTTATGGGATATTTTTTGTAAAAAAGATTTTCAAAAATCTAAATTCAAATTATTTCAAGCTAAATTATTCATATATCTTTACTAGTTGTCTCTTTTCTGTTTTGTTTCTTAGAAATTGTGCTCTCTGGCAATATTACTGTCCTTTTTTGTGTTATTTCTACTTTTCTCCTTCTTTCCTCTTCTTTCTCCTTCCTTCTCCTTCTTCTTCTCCTTCCTATTCCTATTCTTCTTTCTCCTATTTATTTTCCATTTTTAATTTCTACTTTGCTTTTTTTTATTTCTTCCTTCCTTCCTTCTTTCCTTCCTTCCTTCCCTCCCTCCTTCCTTCCTTCCTTCTTTCTCTCCCTTCCCTTCTCTCCCTTACTCTTCTTCACTCCCTTCCTACCTTCTTCCCTCACACTGACCTTCCCTCTGTCTCTCCTGTTTTTTGGCAGATACATAGCCTTTTTTGTTTGTTTGTTGAGGGTTACTCCATGCAAACATGAACAATTTACTGGCTATGTCTTAGAAGCTAAATAAAAAGGAACCAAGTATCTATTACAATCTTGTCTATGTTACCCTTAGGGAGGGGCCTTGCTATGAACTCTGCTCTGAACTGTGACTTGGAAATGTATTGTAGACATCTGGTTAGAGGGATCCCAAATAAGCTGAGAGACTGAGTCAGGAATTAACAAGTATGAATTAATTAGGGATCCAATGCTTGATCTCACTCCCTGACCTTTTGATTCACCTACAGATAGATGTACCCTGTACTACACCAAATTAAACGGTATCTCATGGATCTATTCTGGATTTACTCTCGCTTAACTAAACCACCTATTATTATCTAGCATTATTTCTCCAAATATGACTGAGCAATTTGGTTGAGTTATAAATATGAGAGTCTATTTTAAATGACTTGCTGTGTGGTTTCTGTCCTTGTCCCTTCATTGAGCAAACTGGAGATTAAGTTGGCCTTTAGGGAGAAGAGGGATGGTATATTCAGAAAGTCAAGTCTGATACGGGAGATACAGAGTCTTGTGGGATAACTCTGGAACGAGTAGCCAGGTTCCACAGTTTAGATGGTATCATGGAGCCCTCTGCAACCACTGGACATGTGTTAAAAAAATAATTTTTGCTTTTATACCAGATGATAAGCATATTTTGCAAACTATTTATTTCTTATCATCCAGAGTAACACAAGGAGTTGTTGCATAGAAGTTGAGCTGTGATATGTATTTTCTTTATCAAGAACACATAATCCCATTGTTATAGTTTCATGAGGTAGGGTGAATACAACTTGCAGGTAGATTAGGAATGGATAGCAAGTATTAAATGAAAAGATCTTAAATGAAAAGAATCCCTTAATGCAAATGCAGATCCCAGATCTTTTTCTTTTAGATTCTTTCAGTTGCAAAGATCGAGTGTTATTTTTGGTGCTGGAGACAATTAATTATTCTCCCATGAAAAAATCCTGTAAAAATCTCTGGAATATTATTTCAGAAATCCTTAAATATTTCTATTGTTATTTATAGTGAGCACTTTACTAATGTGAAGTGAATACAGTACTTGCTCATATAAATTTTTAAGAGTGTCACTTCATTGAGTGCAAGTATCACTATGACATAACAGTGTTTAAACATAGTGGAAATTTAAGCCATTTGTGAGCTTCTGAAATAAAATGATTGAATTGGTTTTTTGCAATTTAAAATCAGGGGGCTTTTGTAACAGAAGGTCCTTTGTTTCCTCAAGACATATAGGCTTGGTAAGCTCTCTATTTCATGTGTGTAAACTGGATATAACATTTAATGTCTTTTAAAATGAGAACTGATATGAAGACTTAATATTCTGTAGTACATACTCACTGATATCTTGGGTACGTGAGGATTCAGTTCAGCTTGTAGTGTCTCCTGACTTCCACAGAGTCATGCCACCATGGCCTTAGTGAGGATCAGAGCGCAGCCCAAAGAAGAATTTCCTTTCTGTAGCTTGTCTTAAGCATAAAGAATTAAATACTGTGTTGATGGTAGTTATCTTTTAGCATTCTGTGTATTTTTCAATAGCAATCCAGACACATCTTTTTGGTTGTCAGCAGTGCAAGCAGGAAAAACTTGACTGGGCTTACTGAATGCATCTACTTCAATTCTTCAGCAAGGAAGTGTTTGTGACATGCCTTCCTGCCTCCTTCAGTAGTGCTCCCAAAAATAGAGATCAGGTGCTTTGTGAAGATAATCGTTGAGAAACTGAGATTTGCTTGGGAATTTTATAAGGAGCATATGAAAACTTGCATATTTGATATATATATACACATATATTTATAACTTTATAAATAACTTTTTATCTATAACAACTTTTTATAGAGAGTTTTTGAGTATATGTATATTCCATAGTTATATATGCATATGTATATACCTCTTAATATAAATTTACTGCCTCTTCCTTGTATTTGCCCCAGATACAGAAAGCAAATGGGACTTGACATGCATATGAGGCATAGAAAATTTGAAGATACTCTAAGGATACAGATTTTTAAAGTACTGAAGTTATTTTTTAAAATGTAAGCCGTCCTTACTCAACTATAATGACACTGGTGCTCTGCTATAATATCCCATTGGTTGTGTGAGGCTTAGAGTGTTGGTATAATCCCCAATTTCAGAATTTGTCTACTCTGTGTCTGCTGGCTCTAAGCAAACTGAAGGATGCTGAGTCGTATTTCTGATTTTAGTCTTACTCTGGAATTGAATTTACTCTTCATCCTGAGTTTTCTTATTGTATTGCAAACCACATTTATTTCCAGCAAAGATGTGCAAGGCAAGGTATGTGTGTGTGGTGGGTAGCTGAGGGTGGGTAAAGAAATGGAGGAAACTATTTTTGTAGTGGTTTCTGAAGGCCAGGATGCTTCTGCTAATATACTTATATTTCAGTTTCTGCTGAAGTTCACTAGAAAGAAATGAATTTGAAACATTTTTGTCCAATGCTTGTTACATTACTATAATGTAAAATGGAGTGTGGGTCTTTTTAAAATATAGGGTTAACTGAATTTTTAGCACTTGAAAAAAGAGTGCTTACTACAAAACTGCTCATCTTTGAGCACTTGTCAAGCCTAAATCCTTGGTAATATTTTCCAACTCAAAACTTTCTGTCATATTTTGGTGCCGACCTATAACAGTACACATGGAACAACACTGCTTGTTCACCGCATTATCGCTAAGTAGTATGCTACATTGAGTCTTCCACTTAACATTAACCCACTGATCAATTTTTAAAAAAAAGTGCAATTCTTGTGATCTTTGAAAGTAACAGTTGGTCTGGTTTTCTTCTCATGAAAAGCTTTCCCCGAATACCTTTGCCTTCTAAACTCCAAAGCTTTTTTTGCCCCCCCATTAATATTTAAGCTTTAATCAATTTACCTCATAAAAGGAAAATATAAAATTTCTTATATTTGTGAGGATTAAAAAGTGAAATCAAATATACTACTTGAAGTCAGTGAGGGTTTTTACCACCAGGTTTTCTCCCTCAAAATTTTACCTCTGGCCAGAAATCATCAGGTTGGCAACTCAGGCTCCTAATAGAGGAGCTGTTAAGAAAGGAGATAAGAAAAAAATAATTTTTAAATCCTTACTTTTCTTTTTTTTTTTTAATAAAAAGAGTGCTGAGCACTGAAGTTTTCCATTACTGTATTGTCCTTGTTCAAGTTCTTTGCTTTATTTTTCATAAAACATCCCTTTCAAAATCTATTTGAAAAACAATGTGAAATGGATTGTTTTGGTAAAAATGCAGGACATCTCATTGCAATAAAACTCAGTCTTATGCTGTTTTCACACTTGGTCTCAAATTTTCTGTTCAAGAAGGAGTTGTTTCTTACTGGAATAAATTTCAGTTCTCACTGGAGAGCTATTTTTCATAAAAGTTACTTTGAATCAATGAAAAACAGTAAATATCAGAAAAGGAAAAATTCATCTGCACGGTTAGGTCTAATTTTTTTTTTTCAAATTTTTTATGAGTTATTTGTTCTGGAAAATTAAAGCCAAGGAAGATTTTTTATCAAACAGATATAGGAACTTGATTAGCTCATAATCGAAGGCTTTGTTTTTTTATGAAGCTCTAATCAAACAAGCTTTTAAAACACATCCTTATAGACGTGTGCGTGAAGTGCATTTTAAGTCCAAACAGGTAAATACTTTGGCAGGTTATTTTCTCCATGTTGTTTATAATAGATGCACCATCAGCCCAACATGTCTACTCCAGACCCTTTGACATTATAAAATATATAAGAGGTCATTTCCTATAGCCCTGGACAACATTTTATCTTCCCAAATCAACCACTGAACAAGTAAGTGTGTATTTCAAAGCAATTCCCTGCCTTTCAGAGGTCAGTGTGGTTCAGTGGCATTAGACTTCTGTTTCTGAAGTGCTTTGAAATACCTCAGGAAATAAGTAGAAAATATCACCATGTTAGGTGATGTGGTTTGTGTTGGTTTTTCTTTTTTTCTTTTCCTTCTGAAATGAAATAATTAGAAGAGAAAAAGAGTCTTCTTTGCTGTCTTTGTGAGAGATTCCTCTGTTGCCTTTCTAGCACAATATGAACCAGAGTCCAGTTACATATATATATTTAGGAAATACAGACATATATATACACCAAAATATATATAAGCTTGGTTGGGAAGACTAATTGAAACCATAAAATTTTACAGAAGAAGTGGTCTAGGATTTACATTTTTTGGTGGAACTGCTATTACAGATGTATGGAGAAAAATTTATATGAAATATTTCTGAGTGTCATATTGGATTTGGCAGAGGTTCTACCCATTTTAATTGATTCATAATGAAAACTGTAGTCTCTTGAAAAGAATACATCTACACATTTTCAGCACTCACACAGTTACTGTCTATGAAGTTCAGTTAATTAATTGTGCATAATAGTAGAGATTTCCATTTAAAGATCCTATGTGGTTCAGGAAGTAGAAATAGAAAATAAGACAGTAAATCCTAGGTCCCTATATTTCTCATTCTTATATGAACTACATTTGTATATACTTAAAATGGTTGGAACTTTACTACACTGTATTGAGTGTTCTATTAAATTTTGAGCACTTAATATAAAATGTCAGCTTTTATAATCTTAAACACTTAAAATTTTACTTCAGACTTTAATTTTTTTTGTCAATGTAAATGTAAATAAACAAACCCATGGACTATAACATGTGAAAACAATATGTAATGATATACTGTGAAACAGCTTTTCCTGTTATCCGTAGCCAAGTAAAATGATCCTTAATATAGACAATAAGCAACATATTACTTATTTCCAGTTATTTCTCTTGCTAAATCATAAACGGTACTATCTCAGAATGCATGAAATATGACACTAAGATTTTTTTTACGTCACTTCTAAAGGAAAATTAACAGAACATATACTTTTCTCTCAAATAATCTAAATTCTGTGTCTGCTACTGTCTCATTCGTTGCTTCTCTCAGGAAGTTTAGGAAATTAGGCTGGAATGTCCCCTTTTGAAATAATGACTTAAACAGGTCTGACATTATCTATCTCCCTTCTTTGCTTCCTTTTATAATAAAATATTCTTGTCTCGTGCTTATTAATTTTATATGTGGGCATAATTGAGATAGGTGGATGAAAATTGACACCTACATGAACTCTTCAGTATTTAGAATTGTGATACAGCTGAAGACATCAGTAAGAAATATTGCTTCTTTTTGTTAGCCCCTGGCACATTTAATAAATATCCTTTTTACCTAAACCAAGATGACCTTTTCTCCATCCTGTAGGGAATTAACTACAAGTGGTCATCCCAGGACTCTAGTTCATTAAAAAGCATAAGTATCATGAGATGCCTGATTAAGTTATTACTCTAAAACCAATGGACTTAGCATTAAACATCCTACTACAGTTTTGGGTAACAATGCATCTTGCCAGCTGTCTGTTGACCAGAATGTGGGCGAATAAGTGCAGTGATAAATTCTGTATACCATTCCAAAATTTAAATTCAAAGTCATGATTTGAGGACTTTTTGGTTTCAGATAAATTTATTAAGAAAGCATATAGAACTCATCAACGTAAGCATTAGTTTTTACTCACTGTTTCTGGGAAATTATTAATTTTACTGAATTTAAAGCTAATATCTTAATATCTAAGACAATTGTATCATAGCTTTTTCAATCTGACTGTAAGCCAAAAATGAAGGCTTCAGGCTTACGTAAAATTAAAACTTGCTTAGATTTATTATATAGTCTTCAGCATTCATAAAACCTTTCCTGTTAAGCTCTCCAACAACATGCTGTATCCAGGCAAGGAACAGCAAGTTATGATAGCTGCCTGATATTAATTAATAATTTAGCCTTTATGGTCCTGGCTTTCATCCTAGACATGCTTTTTTTGTGAGCCCTGGTAGTTTATTAGCAGATGCACTGCAGGCAATTAGAAGATGTCATCATCATATGGCTTTACTGCCCGTTCACCTATTTAATAAAGTATGTCCATATCCTGCCTTTGGCTTGTGTTGGAACAGGTACAAAAATACTTGCATCTTAAGTAAGATATAAATTACACTGGCATTCTTGTCATTGGAAATATATGTATTGAAATAATAGTTTATTTAATGGGAATACTAAATGAAGGAAGTGATTGAATCTTGATTTGATTTCTCTTGCACATGGTATTAATATTTAAATTCAAAAGAGGTTGTATGTGCCTGTCTGGTCATTTATTTGTGATTTTGAATAAAGGAATTTGAAAATTATTTTGTTAAAATAGCTTCAATATTTTTAGGTTTTAGTTAACTGTGGTTTTCTGGATATTTTTTTCCTCTCTTTTATTTCATTTTTGTGTCTATTATCTGAATGGTGGCAGAACAAGCCACAACACAGCGAATAAGTAGAGCTGCATTTAGCATATATGAAGAGCTCAAAGAAATATTTGCAGATTCCTAGTACAAATGCTCATACTTATTTTAAACTTCCTTTGATAATACTTATTTTAAATTACTTTAACATACTTACTGTTTAAATTTGATTGTATGTTATTTTTCCTACAGAGGATATTTCCCTGCCTGTTTAGGAAGACATTAGGGGCATAAGCTGATTGACATGAGTTGGGGTATATTGTACATAGAAAAAGCAGTTTCTTGATATAAAAGTTCTTAATATGAAAGTTAATGACTTCCAGCTTTGTAATATGTATTACAATGCACAGTAAGTATTTTGAAGTTCTGTCCTAAAAAAATCTTTTTAACTGTGATCCATACATATTTTATATGTACATGTATGCTAACTATACATAGATGTAAAATATAACAATTATTTAACACTTGATAAACTACATGAAAAGTCAGTTTTAAGATAACATGTAGCCCCAAATACTAGTCCAAGTAACAGTTTTTAAATAAAAACCAGCAAAAAATAATTCCTTAAACTCCTGTGATCTTATATAATATATGCAAAGATAAATGCAATCAAGATGTACTGAATGATGACTGTAAACTGGCAATGAACATTTGCTATAAACTACTTGACCAATATCAATAATAAATACATAAACTGTAAAAGCAATATTTTCTTGATTTGCAAAAGTAATTTTATGGAGGAAAACTGAAATTCTGAAACATCTGTTGAATAACTACCTCAGGTTGTAAAAAAATCCACAAAGATTTTCTTAGCTTTGCATATAAGAATGCTTTACAATTTAATAATTGACAATTTAATAAGTGACTATAGGTTTAATTTTTACAGAGCATATTAAAAATATAGGTTAATGTATGCCAGTAACCTCACAGTGAAAACTGAGTAAGCAGAGAAGGTGTAGTAGTAGTAGCTTGGAAATGCTAAAGAAATTGTTATTGACAGTTAAACTTCAGGATGTGTATAAAGCTCACAAAGGCAACAAATGCATTGTTATTCATATATTCAGGAGAGGGAAAATTGTTAAATATGTTAGTTTTTAGTATTCTCTTTGGATCAACAGTGGCAGCTACATGAAATTATCTACGGTGCATGGAAATGTAAGCATAAGAGCTTTCATCTAATGAAGTATAAGCACTTACTTGGTTGGTGTATACTCCTTTCCAACTAAAACAAGAGAAAGAACTTTCCACACCTACTTGAGGAAGTTTTGGCTCATTACCTCTCACCTCTGTTGCTGTGGGACTATTTGAGGGAACCTGACACGAAAACTTGTTTCAGCTTCAGGAATTTCTAGAGTTTTACCTGGACAGCATGAAGTAAGACCTAAATTTGACTTAATTTCAACCCAATAATATTTACCATTTTCAGAAGTAATGATTAACTGGTGCCCTTGCAATACAGATTGAAATAACAATTTTGACTGAATGGAGTTATATAGAAATGGCTACTAACATTTTGAAAATTTTCATCACAAAATATTTGTCTCCACTAATAAATTTGTCACTGTCACATCATGGTTTTGCTTAGTCCTGCTTTTTCTTCTATGATGAATGACAACTGCTCCTGACAGACACAGTATGTAGAAAAAAAAAGCCATATATTTTGATTACTGAACTTTTTTTGCAGGATATAAAAAATCATAAGACCGAAAACCACCAAACTCCTCTGCATTATTCTTTGTTTTGAAGGCTAACAAACAATCCATTCAAGCACACACAAATCCCAGCTGTTGTGATCTAAGTATTAGGTATCTAGTGTAATCTGATTATAGGATTCTATACACAAAACCAAAATAAAACAAAACAAAATAAAATAAAAGTAAAATTCATTGCAATTAAAAAAGCAACCCCCCCCCAAAAAAAAAAAATAGTGAGAATTATTCTGAACTACATGCAGTCACTGGATTTTTCCTGTAACCTTTGCACGGAGTAGTTGAATTCCTGTATTGAAGCTGTAGCTCAGAAAATGTTACTTGGTAGCTCAGTAGAGAATTTTTTCTATGTATATGTTTGTGTGTACGTATGCAAAAACTACAGTGAACGGCAGAACAAAACCAGTTATTACACCTTTCTTTATCTCAAAAGAGCTCTTCATAGAATCAGTGGAAAAGACCTTTTGAAATTATTACTAGTGGCACATGGAATAACTTATTCTTCAAAGTTCATCTAGTTGATTCAGCCATCATAGCCCAATAACTAGAATAACTGGAAAAGGAGAAACAGGTAATTCCTTTGTTTCTAACATACTGTTCAGTGTACTGTTTAAATACAATTTTGTGTCTTCCTTTAGGAATATAGATATATAAATGAAAATACACTTTATCATAGCTATCCTACTGTGTGGTGTTTGCTCATCTGCTACCGCTTAAACGTCACGTGGCTGAATTTCCATTTTGGGAGCTCTTGTTAATCTATTCAAAATCTTCAAAATCACAATAATGAGAGGTACTCACTGGATTTATTATTGGTTTCAGCAACATAGAAAGAGTTATCAACCTCCTGATAACCTGTTTGTAGTAATTTTCACTGACAGTTATTTGCCTGTAGCTGTATCTACACAGGAACTATCAGGCTGCATGGTATGGCTTTTGGATAATAAGATCACTTTCATGCTGTCTCAAACAGCAGGTTGGGACAGGTTTACTAAAATTTGCTTAAAGGCTTCAAATAAAAAAAAAAAAAGGAAAATACTGGACAATCATAACTCTGCTTTATGCAGAAGATAGCCAAAATATGGAAACATATCCCTTGAAGAAACTGTCACACCCTTTTAAATTGTTTTATTAGCAGGTAGTGTTTCTTTATGTGGAGGAAGAAGGTCTAAGGAAATCAAATTAAATTGACCCAAACCAATGAAGAAAGCCGAAAATAAATCCGTAAAAAGACAACTCTTGGATGAACGGATAAGTTTTCTTCTTTGTGGAAGAATAATACTTGTAAAATTATGTATCTATAATCATACGAAAGCTAATAACAAAAATGGAAATTGGGGATCAACTTCATCAAGGAAGGAAATATGATTTCTTTTGGGAAGAGTGAGGGTTACAGGTCATTTCTCAATCTCCAAACACAAAAATGAGTACAGTAAGATTAGCAGAAGCAGGTACAAAAAAGATGATTCACTTCTATTAAGTTACCTAGAGGTGAGCTGGATCACTAACACTGGAATAACATAACCAAAGAAAGAAAAAAAAAAGACCATAAATTTACTATCATGAAGGAAATTGGGGAACTGTTTAAAAAGTCATTAATTGTGTGGAGACTATTATATAACTCAAACAATAAGGCCACAGGGGAAAGCCTACTAATTAGCTACCAGTTTTCCTGCAATACTTTCAGTGAAAGTTATCTTTTGTTTCATTTTTTCTCAGGAAAGGAGATGAGCTGGAGATATTTTATTTTGACCAAGGCAAGATGCTCAACATCCTCTGTCAGGAAGCTTATTTTATTCTTGATTGTTGCAATGAACTATATTACTGAGGAAATGTTCTGTCCTTATACATTTGTAGATAGATGGCTTACATAACAGCAGGCTATCTGAGTGAAAGGTTAACAGAATTGTATTTTCTGTGTAATAGGTAGTGAGATTCTCATTCATTCAGTAAACGGTTCAGAAAGATGTCTGTTTACTGACATAAAGACTCATCTGGCCTCTTAGGAGTAAGAGAAATTTCTAGGAGTTATGTGGACTAATTATCAGGAAAACAGTCTTTGGCTGATGAAAAATTAAAATGAGAAAAGGAAGAAACCTGAAAAATATCAGGAATGTAATTTATATTCATTGTGCTTAAGTCTCCTTAAGTTTAGATGAGGTGTTTTTCTTCTCAGATCTATTGCCTGTATTACAGAAAACACTAGATAAATTCAAGCATATACTTTGTGCCTTGTTATTTTTTGTTCTTTATTTTTTTAAGAGAAGGTAAAAGGCGCAAGTTTTCCCACTCTTGGACTGTTGATGTCTTAAATGGGAAAAAGAGGAGATTTTTATCTTGACAGTGTGCACATTTTGCTTTAAACACTTAGGGTAGAAGCAGTGGCTGCTTCTCACCTATAAAATTGTCCAACAGGGACAAAACAAAGATGACATCCCTCTGCAATAGGGAAGGTAATCTGAGAGAGAAAAAAATTAATTAATTCAAATTGTGATACCTAAAAAGCCTCCTCTCTTCTGTGAAACCTACACCTCTTTCCTTACATAATAAATTGCTTCCTCTGAGATTTAGAGGAGTACATTACATTAATTTTTGTAGTGTAGACAGCTTGGTGAGTCAGTATGGTTGATACTCAGGTCAAAGTTAAAACAAGTTACACATCTAGGGGATCATTTAAGTCACTCACATGTAGGTTCCTGTCAGTATTTGAGATGCTTGAGAGTACAGACATCCCAGTGGAGCAAGCAGGTGTGATGCATAACTAGAGAACAGGTGTTATTTGTGAAGACAAGCATCTCAGATGGTTGGTGTCTACTCAAGGCTTGTTACAGTTGCCTGAGGTGTTTCCAGAGCTTTGTGTCTGACCTTCAGATGCTGCTTTAGAATATCATAGACCTCCTAATCTGCATACTTACAAATAAAGCAACATATTGGGAGTTCTGGTAAAATGTGATCCATTTGCTTCATAACTATGCAATTAAGTTAAGTGTTTCACATGGTGCCTATGGCCTCCTAGAGCAGCTACTGTAGGTCACTCCCTGTAAAAGAAGATCATAATCAATGTGGTTATGTGATAAAAAGATTATGGAAGCATCGTGCCTGTGTTTTATGTTACACACACCAATGTTTACACATATGCATAATAGTTATAAACAATCATATGAAAGAGCAAGAAATTGCCTCTTCAATTAATTAATACCTCCCTAGGAGGATAAAATCAAATACACAGTAGCTCTCCAAGATTCATAACACTTAGTCTTTTCTACAGGAAACTGTTCCTCACACGTTGACTTTAGGAATAAAAAAGTTACACCAATACTGTAATCAGAAAATTAAAGCCTGCACCATGATAAGGAAATTTAATTGATACTTCTTATTTCTTTTTATTCTCTGTTAATAATGCCTTCTATTTTCTACTAAGTGTGCTAAGTTATTAGTACTTTACTAATAGAGTTCATTAAATAAGTCTAAAAAGTCTCTAAAACATTTTATGATTAAGTTAGTAAAGAATTACAATTAGCTAAAATGCCATTGGTTTATTCTCTGGTAATGTATTGCTGTTTGGAGGAGACATACAAATATATTCTAGGATATTTTATAAACAGTTTACAAATAAGTTCCTGTTTTCTGGAAGGGTTGATGAAAAGTAAGAGATTAGGAGGGGATTTGAGGAATGATTTTATTTTTGTGATTATTTAGATGACCTCAGACAATATTTTGACTTTTATAGAAACCTGAGCAGACTTCAACTTTTTTCCTCCATGTGATCAGATTGAGTGCATATTGGGTGGCTAGATTTTCCCCATTCTCTGTGTTCACAACTTTAAAAAGTACTCTAAAGTACACTGAGCTGCATTTATTCTCTGGGGACATACCTGCCCACATGAGACTAAAATATACTGAATGTATTTATAAAGAAATGTCAAGATTCCATTAATTTAAACTGATATGTTGAATGTTATAAATGGCCATTTTAGGCCATTGATTAGTCTTTCATTTTTACAGCACTTTCAACTCTTCCCTCTCCAAAGGACACCCTTGTCCCTTCTTAAGGAAAAAGAAAAAGATACTTGGCTACTTGTTTCAGCTCTATAGTTCAATTGACATTTCTCACAAATAGAAATATATACAATTAAAAGAGAACTACACACTGTCAGGCTCCAGCGATTTGTTAGGTACAAGAAACCCTACTAAAGATAATTAACACAAAAGTTTACAGTTAGAAGATACAAAAAATCATAAGGGAAATGCCATTATAAGTAAATAAACAAAGAATTAATTGTACATAAATTGTAATTAACTATTTTAAAGCTCTGTGCTTCAAATGTTCTTTTAATATATTCAAAATAGTTTGGAAATATGGTCCCCTGAGGGAATGCTAAGATTTAATAAATGGAAATATTATCACAGGGAGGTTGTATGCAGGTCTGACACTTTATTAGTGAGCCGAGATTAACTTCTGATGAAAAAGAAATGGACAGATTCACGGGTTAAAGTATAAGGCAGCATTGACAGAAAATTGTAGATAGAACTACATTTGACCATCTAGAATTTCAAAGCAGACCCACGTTTATTTATGGCCTAGTTTATATGTACTGAAAACATTAAGGGGGTCCACATCAGTGTAGAAAGACACAGAAATTAAAATTGATTGCTGCCAGCAGAATGAATCAGAGGAGAATATTATCATGTCTGTGTTATACATCATAGCTAATATTGAGGAGGAAAAGGCGTAGAGCAAAGAGGTGTCTGCCTCCTCTGAATGCATTTAGAGACAGTGATGAATGAACAGTGTATCCAGTGTTTCTGTTTGGGTGGAAAAATCACCTTAGATCATTGTTATTTACTCAGTGGACACCTGGAGAATAGGTCAAAGCAAAGTCATCCACTAGTTCTCCTAGAAGTACAGGGTGTCATTTCTACTTCCATATACAACTTTGATCCTTGGCTCAAACACTCCTGTGAAATGAATCAAAGTTTTATTTTTTGAATGTCACTAAAAAATCCAAGTCCTCCAACCCAATTTTCTTTCTTTCCAGTCCAGCATAAGGTATAGATTCAAACAAGATCTATTCAGGGATACCCAACCTCAAAACAGGCTCTAATTTTTTCTGTTATCCAGTTAATGCAATGAATCTGGACATTATCCTTAATTTTGCTGCTCAAGCTAGAAGTACAGTCCCAGATGTACCTGCCATTATGATGTGTGCATGGGGCATAGTAAAATCCCCTTGTAAAAATTTCTGTATAAATAAAGGTTTTTCATCTGGGGCTGTGATATTGAATCCTCATAGGATCAGTCTCTGAAAGGAAAATAAAAACCACATTCAGGGCTTCTGGAAATTTTATTCATCTGCATATTATCTGTAGAGCCTGTCCAATCAATCAGGATTTACTGGATACAGACTCTTCTGGGGAAAAAATATTCCTGCTATAATGAGCAAAATCTTTTGAAAGGATTTATTTCTTTATCACTTGTGGGAGAAGAGTAATGGCGAGGAAAAGGAGCTGCTGAAGGTAACATAAAGGGAATAAGGCACTGTGCAAAGGTACTACCTACCCAGAGGTTGGTGATCCCTGTAGTTCCTGTGCAGTAAGGTGCATACTTCTGGCTAGAGATTCTCCAATTTACTTCTTGCTTTGTAGGACGTGCAGCCTTCCAGCTAAGAATTACAATGGTGTGGCCTTAGCAGTCAGTGCAAGATGCTGACAAAAAATATTGAGTTTAGGCCTCCACGAACTGGTAGTCCTCTCCAAGGGGAACTTGTGATATTTCGAACCCTGTTTTTCCACCATTTTTTCCTTTCTTCCTGTTGATTTGTCATAGATGGGTGTTTGCTTCCATGTCCTTTTTTAGTTTCTCCTTCATAATGCATCCAAAACCTTCATAATGCATCCAAAACCTGTCCATTAAAATATAAAAAGAGGTAATAGTTAGCAGTGAAAACCAAGTTGTATGTCCCAATCTGAGTGAACTGTGAGCATAAACACCGCTCCAAACATTGACAGTGACTGCTTAAAAATATATTAAAAAAACCCCCCCAAAAAATCAACAATATTATAGTCAGAAAAAGAAGACCCAATGACTGTCAGTCTTTCTATTCCTTGGAGAGGAAATCTGTACTATCTTAGAAGGGTGAAACCACATGTTTATTAAAGCAAAAAGTAAAAGAAAAACTGTAGTAAACCTGCGCAGCAGAGACTACATAAATGAGTCTAACAGGGAGTTCTCTGACATAATTCATCACAAAGAACTTATGGAACTCCTAAACTTTTCTTCATCTTGGAACTCAAATATAAAATAAAAATCCTTCTCTGAAAGCTTCTGGAAAAAATAACACAAGTACTTCTCAAATGCTTCCCATGAGCCACTAAAGGAGAAAAGAAACAGCTCAGCAGGAGTTGCTACAAATAGTTATGATATTCTAACCCTTAAGGATTTATAAAAACACATCTTTCTCTCAGGTAAGTATATTTCCCAACTACACAACACCTGACTATAAACCAACAACTGGGCCACAGGAAGTGTATCACTGTATACCAACATCCCATCCCAGAGTGGCATCATGACTTGTCTTAAATGCCATAAAGAGTAAGGTCAACTCTCACAATCCAAGATCAAACATACTACCCTGCTTTTGTGAGGTACTTCATGTACTGTACAATATTTCTTCATAAAAGAGAAAAAAATCAGCCTTGCTTTATAATGAACTCACAAATCATAAAAAGTTGAAAGATCTACTTAGGACAGTAAACTTTTTTTCAAAGCAACCACAATGTGTAGATCAATAGATATTCTTAAGGTCGATCTACAAAATGTACTCAAAATATGAAACTGTGGACTAGAAGGTGTAATTCTACCAAAATAGAAGAATCTTGGATTCAGGAAAGATGCTGTTTTTATATTACATTTCATTTTTTCAAGTGACTTCCTTCACAATTTCTTGTGATTCACAAGTTATATCATCTGGTTTATTGTTGCTTACTATTAATTCTTTTGTTAATTTTCTGCATTATAGGTATTGGAAGTCTTTAAAAGCATTTGCTGTAATGTAGTCAGATGAAATTACTTGCAACTCATTTTTCAATTTTATCTACACATTTATTTCGTGTTTAGAGTTCAGAGCTTATGGAATATCTCATCTGGTCAGTATAAGTATTTCAAGTTTTGTTTCTACCTTGGATATACTAATTTGTTACTTTCATTCTTATTAATTGATCAGAGATTTCTTACTCACTGTCCTTACCACTGTTTCAGAGTTTTTGATTCTGCTGCCATATTTAAATTAGCTCCTTTCTCAACATTTTTATATATAACTGTCTGAGTTTTCTCTTTTCCTGCCCTTATTTATTTGTGTTTGAAAAACTTTCATTATTTGTTTTAATTTTATTTCCAAGTTTCAGCTCAACTAAGCTTTTGTTCATTCTAGTTTTATTTTCACCCTTTTTGACCTCTGAGACATAACTCTTCTTGCTGATCAATCCCTTTTTTTATTTTTTAGATTCTTTATATGCTCTTCGTATCCTATGTCAGTTGTTTCTTCCTCCAGAGATGTTTGTAGCCCTTTCCTGCTAAGGTTTTTTTCTTCTTGCTTGCAATGAAAGTTTCAAATAGTGTTTGCACCTTTGACTTAATTCCATGCTTCCAGCTCGAATTCTTGAGCTATTTGGTTCAGTAAACCCTAGTAACTAATTTCTTAGTTTCTCAAAGTTTGATCTTCTGAAATCCCAGACCTTAGCCATATATTCTTTTTGTTTGTCTTGCAGTTTAAAGTGAATTGAATAATTTTATTACTCGATACAAGCTATTTTTTTACAACTAGGCCCTGTACTGCTCCTCCCTTCTGCTTACTTAAAGTAACTCTAAAGTTACATTTTTTACTTTTCTAAGAAAAAATTTTTTAAAAAATTACATTTTTTACTTCATAAACTATTTTGTACATATGTTTGTCAGCTGATACATTCAAGGATATTTAAGACCTACCAATACCTATGAGGGCATTTTTTTTCATAAGAATGTTGGAAAATGAAAGTCTTCGATATTCATGTAATTTTTCTTCTTGTTTCTTTCTTTAAGACTCTTATAGAGATCACTACTGCAATCCAAGCTTGGATGTTGAGGACTAGAGGAAGGTCCCATTAGCACAGTTTCTAAACATACCTCTCCAGAGTGACTTCTGCCTTGAGGGACTCTGTTTCATAGCTGGGGAGAAAAAAAAAATAGTCAATCACTATGTTAGTTTTTTTCCTTCCTCTCCATTTTTCTCCCTTTCTTTTCATCCTGCAATGGAAATTTTTATTTGTTTAATTTTTTGTCCAACCCGTTTGAATCATTAGTTAGGTATTTTAGTTGTTTGGGTTTGGGCTTAACATAGTTCTCAATTAGAACACCTGCAATAAATCCCCTGAAATACCACTCCTATTGCTTACTTCAGTTTTGGTTTTGTTTTTAAAATCCTGAAGTTTTTCTTTCCCTCCATTCATATATTGGACCATACTCTTAGGCACACAGTGTGATTCCTGAGGATGGTCCTGTGCAGGGCCAGGAATTGAACTTAATTATCCTTGTAGGTCCCCTCCAACTTGGGAAAGATTCTGAGATTATGTGATTCTGTATATATCTGTTTTACACATTTCCATGTATATCAGAATTTGTAGGACTTCACTGACTACTTCCTAGGTTAAAATTCCATGTTTGTTAAGGTTAGCTTGAATCCTAAAAGGTTGTTAGGTTATGTAAGCATAGCCTGTTATTTGAGAAAAGTAACCTCTCCATGTCGATATATTAAAATTCGTGAAATGTTCCTGTTAGTATGAATCCCCAAGATGCAAGTCAATTCTCAAAGACTTTACTACATTTTTCCCATTTCTTGAGGAAATAGTGTAGTTTCCTGAAATTCCATTTCCCAGCAAGTCTTCTTTTTATATCCTATGTATAATCAGTCTCAGTTCACATCAGTGAGTACTTGATGGCATCATTTATTCTTCCAATATGAAGAATAATACATACCTTCTTCCTTACTACAAAAAGCAACAATCTGTGTCTTGCATTCTTTTTCAAAGGCCAATTCAGATTGTGTGATTCTTTGCAAATTAGGCAGTCCAGAGTAATCACAAAGGAAAGAAAGAATGTTACTGTTAACATTTCTCTACTTTAATATTTCAAAGAAGTAATTTCAGAAACACCATTTTGCTATTATATTTAAATTGACTGATGAGGCCAGGTCTGTCATTTTTGGATATCAAGTTACAAATATATTTCATAAAAGCATAATGCCTCCTAAAATTACTAAACCAAAAATAGTCTCAGATTTTGAAATAGTGCAGCTCATGTAAAGATGTCTATATTATCATGAAGAAATTAACCAAATGATAAAATTTTATGTTTTATAAATTTTTTACAAAGTCATATCTGTGCTTCTGGCTCAGAACTGAAAGAGCTCTATAAATCTAATGGAACACAGAGTTCAGAATTAAACATTGTCATTAGTTGGCCATTTTACATAAAGTTGAGTAATGCAAGAAAACCTCACAGTACTCCTGAAATCAATAATTTAGAGATAACTTGGAATTTAGAATGTTCATGTTCGCTTGACATAAACACTCCTGTGGAATAAAATTTAGTTAAAATGTATAAATCATCAAGGTATGCAAATGTAATCTGTGTATGTATATGCAAAAGTGATGATCAGGATGATACAGATCTGCAGCATGGCTGCTTTTGCTTGAAACCTGTTTTAAAGCCCTGTTAAGTACAACTACAGCAAACTTCACTATATCAAGTTTGTTAAAAAATCCTTGATATTATCCAAACATGCCTGCCACATTTGAATTTTTGGTTATGTGCATGGTAGCTATCATTCTAAGGATTAATAGGAATGCCCACAGGAAGTGGAAAGAAAAACTCCATAAAGTTTCTGCCTGCAAAAGTTTCAATTCTATATTTGTTTAAAAAAATTTTCTCAAAGGAAAGTCATGTGTTAGGAAAATAATTCCCCAGATTCCATTGCTTTTTAATCAGATGTGCTACATATTTGATTTGCTGCTATTATGCCCTCAGTTTTTGATGGTCTGAAAGAGTTACCGAGAATTCTGAGAATATTATAAAACATTTTATTCTATTAGACAACAAAATTGAGTGCCCAGAATATTTTATCAGGTGAATTTGAAAAATGCCTTGGATTATGTTAGATGCAACATAAATCTATGTTTAGCAATCTATACAGCTATTGAGTAAGCCTTAATAATCAGCATATACTTTTGCACAGTTAAAAAAACAAACAAACAAACCAACCAAAAATCCTCTGTGCTACCTTTTATGGATAGATTCACAACTGCTTATGTCTTAGTGCCATACTCATTCAGAGTTCTATTTCACATGGAAAAACCTTTGGTAGCCTTTTTAAAATACGGATTGCCTTCAATAACTTGTCCAGAAAGATCATATAAGCATGATTCCCACATTTACCATGTGTGGGTCTGAAGAAATGAGACTTTAAAATTGCCTCCTGTCCAAAACTGATACTCTAAATGTTTATACAGAAGAAAAAAATGCAATAACAAAAGTGAGACATAACAGAGTCA
This sequence comes from Neopelma chrysocephalum, assembly GCF_003984885.1. Taxonomy (NCBI): domain Eukaryota; kingdom Metazoa; phylum Chordata; class Aves; order Passeriformes; family Pipridae; genus Neopelma; species Neopelma chrysocephalum. The sequence continues at coordinate 177,888 of NW_020897702.1, forward strand.
AAATTAAAATCCCACACAAACGCATCTAATGAACAATCTTGAAGAATTTACGATGTGGTACATATTCAAACACAGAAAAATGTAGCATTGTTACTCTGCTTTGCACCTGAGGTAGTGAAACACTGTCTACTGATTTTCAGAAGAGTCTGCTTAACTCGTATCCACTCTGTGAATCCTGATCAAATAGATAAGATGAAATGCAGTCTCAGCTGATGAGACCTGCAATTGAGAAAAAGATTCTGGACATATTCAGAAACAGAACTTGGATATTTGGGGAATATTTGTGGCTAACTTCTTAAGAGTTTCTAAGGATTTATTCTTTTGATTTATTTTTCTTTTTTCCACAACAGAATGGCCATATTCCTTTGTGGATTTCAACCTAAGAAACTTTTCCAAGGTCAATTAGGATGTTTGTGGCAAAGCTGTCAAAAACTTAGGAATCTCTCAGGTCCGAGATCAATGCGTTGCCCACAATATTGCCTTTTCTGACTAGAAGTCAGACAATGTGTCTTGCAAGCTGCCTTAATTGCCACATTTGCTTACATAAACACAAGAGTGTGGGGAACATTATTATAATTGCATGCAACATCTACTTTTGATATTCATTTGCAGGTCATCATATTGTGCAAGATTTGCTGATACTAAATATCTCACCTATATCTCACTCAATAAAAAAAAATAGAGCAGTCAAAATCCAGCCTTCACTGTTTACACTTGAATGATGCTAGAAGCATCATTAGTGTCTACCTGACATTACCTGCTAAATATTCATATATGTCAACAAACACCTTTCTTCTTCTGTTTATGTCCTGGAATACCATATATTTCAATGTCTTGAGTGAAATAATTCAATATAATACTTTTGATTTTATATGACTGGGAATAATCTTATAAGTGAAAATTAAATAATGGACTCTAGAAATATCTAATAAGACATTTTTCAATTTTAAATTTGCTACAGGTTAATTAAAATACAAGCTATTTTACTGATTAAGTTCTGAAGAGCTGAAGCATTTCAGTTGGATTCAGTATTTCCTTTTTATCCCACTTCTCCTTTTCTTTAAATCCCTCCTACTCCCAATATGTTCAGAAATCATTTTACCAAGGCGTGCTTGATGTCAACTTAATCCATTTTACAGCAGCCTTGTGGTATGAATGTCCATGATGTTCTGCCTATTTTTATTGGAAAAAAACCCATACTTGCTCACAAACTCATGGATAGTAAATAGCAAATCAAGACTTTCTCACATGTAGAACAGAACTGATAATCAAGCATTTTGAGTAGGGTGGTTTTTTTAAGATACAGTTTTCAGGAAATGTATTGTTTTTTCTCTATGTGATCTGAAATGGTGCAAGTTATGTAAATGCACATGCATAGAATCATAAATCTATCACTTTTTCATGATGAAATAGGGGGTTTTGATCTTCAGACTATCAAATGTGACATACTTATAGTACCCTGAGTGCTTTATCCTGAAGAAACCATAAGAAAAAATCTTGACAGTGTTGAGAACCTTTACTGATTTCATGGGTAAGAAATTGAGGGATTGGGTGTTCCTATTGGTTAAAACTAGTCTTTTACACTTTTCTGTGTTTGGCCTCACACACCAGTCCAGGCCTAACATACCAGATTTTTTTCATCCAGAATTAAGCTTTTTATCTAGAAGTGGAAGAAAAGTCTTCATTTGTTAGTTAGATACATAGATCATATGATATATGGGGAAATCTCTTCATTGTCTCCAAAAAACTCTTTAGATGGATCCTACCACAGAGATTTTTGAAGACCCAGTCCTAAATGTGTTTATTAATAGAAATTCTGTATCTTAATGAAGGTTTTGAATGTTATGACACCACATTATCTGGAAATTTGTCACTGAAAGTCTAATCTAAGGGAATTTCAGATAAGTGCTAAATATTAAAATACAGGCCACAAGTTTTGACGTGCACAATCTGCTATTTTTGTCCCATATACATTTCCGTTTTGACTACTGACAGGACATCCCTTTGTGGATTAGTTCACAACCTTTTTAGGAGAACATTTTGACACAAATTAAGGATATGCTTTTACTTGAAACAAATAGAACTATTTATTCACTCATTCAATGGGAGATTCTTCACTAAGTCCAAACAGATAGAGAGTTTCTAGGACATTTCTTGTTTTATGACATCAGATGCAGCTGACATCATCTCACTGATCACTTAGTGCAAATGGCATTCTGCCACAACCACTAAACCTAGATAAAGACTTCGAGCTCTAGGATGCTTTGGGGATAAAATGAGGCTTTTAAAGCTGTTAGTAATTAGCTGAAATGTTTATAAAAGAAAGAAAAGTAAGTGTGCTGAACTTTTTCTAACTGAAGTATTTACATTTTCTGACTGACAAAGCTCTTTAGTACTTTTTTTTGTGTGGGTGTACCAGCTGTTCTATATGTAAAGTTATACTAAGAGTTCTCTGTGACTGTTAAACATTACTGAAATTCTTCCTTGAAAGGAACTGTGCCTTATGGTATAAAGTCTGTCTATCAGAAAGTTTGTTTTGTTTTTTTAATGCATAGTGTAATTTTTCACACTATCTAACCTCAAGTACATCATTTGCATGCCTAAACTGGAAAATAATCTCCTCCTGAGAATTCAGGTCTCTTAAGCTTACTTCTGACCACTTAAGTCAGACATTTGATAGGAATCATCCATTAACTACAAATGTCTGTGAAAGAAACTAAGTGGGTAGATGTGAGTATCTCAGCTTTATGTAAATCTCACTGTACCATACAGTACGTATTACAACTGTGTATATATATATATTATACAGTAATACAGTATATTATTATACAGTATATGCCTATCATACAGTATTATGATTGTCATAATTAGAAATCTTTTCTATGTTTGTAAGTTATCAAAGCACCATAATAAGGAAAATAGTAATTGCATAATATAACGTGCCAAAAATGTGGGCTTCATAAGAATCCTATGTGGGCTCTATTGACTCAAAGAACAGAGAACAGAGCTAGTAATATCAGGAATTTGTGTAAGAGGCCTGAAAGATTGAGTACGTACTGCCTGTATGTACTACTAGACAGTTTGCAATCCTCTTTCAAGAATGTAATCTGTATTTTGATTGTCCATTTTCAACATGAAAATCAATGTTAATGACAAGAAACCAATAAATACTAATAGAACAAATTAATTACAGTATTTTCCTATTCCTTTGTGGAGAAAAAATTTTCGACCAACTATTTTCAGGTGTGTGTTTTAGCATAATTGCTTTGAGAATTTAACTGTAAATAGCAACAAAAAGTGTGTAGAACGAGTGGTTGTATAATTTGTTACAGCAGTCAAGCACTCGGTGTTCAGTAGCACATCTCAATTGCAGTGTTATGCCAAATGCTGCATTCTTTTCACCTCCAGAAAAATGTGCCTAGGTGTGCTGTAAATATTAATAACCCCTTTAGTTTCCTATATAACTATTTAAATCTTGAATGAATACACAGTAAAGGACTGACGAAAATAGTGGGGAACAATAAAGACATAGTACAAATTATTTTAATTCTAAAACAAACCTCACTTATTCTGAATGGATAAACTTTAATTTCAGAGATACTAGCAATGAAGTCTCAGACATTCACCATCCTATACTATCTGCAAACATACTGGATTCATTCAGAATTCTTAGGAGGCTGATGATGACCCACAATACTTTTTAATGGTAGTAAAGGGACAATTAAAAGTAATTAATTTTTATTTAAGTTAAAAGCTTCCTGACACAGCTAACAGTGAGATCTTTCTTTCCTCAGGTTGTCTGAAGATTAGGGATATCTGATCAGCCAAAGGGCTTGGCTTCTTCTGTGCTAAAGGGAGAAAGGAAGGAATGGTGCCTCACAATTCCCTGAGCTCCCAGCTGAAGGCCAGTTTCTACACTGAGGAGCACTGTGGTTGTATGGCCTAGTATTCCACTTGGCTCCTGATCTCTTTTCTCTAGTAAACTTTAAATCAGGAATCTTGTTCTCCTGAAGGAAAAGAAGGACTGTGGCAGCCAAAGACTGACTTGGGAACTGCTATCCTAGGATGACAAAGCATGTTATTAAAGTATCATTTGCTGCATGTAGTCAGTGAGAAAGTATGAACAACCTATGCTGAATCCACAGATCTCATATAATTACTCATGATTCATCTTCATGCAAGAAACACAAGGATCTTTTCCTTGCTGCTTGCTGAATACAAAAGTCTAATTCTTGTCTAATGACATGGGGTTTTGGTTTTTCGTTCTGGTTTTGGTTTGATTTGTACTATAACTGTCAAAACATATATTCTGTAAGGTTTAAAGCTGTTTGGTAACATTTCTATATCTCTTTCACTCTGTTTCCCTTTCAACTCCACATATTTGGCATCGATTTAAGCATAACAAAGATCGAGTTAAAATGTGCTTTTTCCTATTTAAACTAGCATATATAACACCTGAAGTCAGCAGGCTGAATATATAATGAGTTATTTTGAAAAAACTGTCTTTGAATATCATTTATGCCAATCATTTGAGAATGACAGGCTAAAAGAAAAAAGACTAAAATATGACAGGGAACTTTATTTCTAAAATCATAGAATTATTTGGGTTGAAAGGAACCTTAAAGATCATCTAATATCAACCCATCTGCTGTGGGCAGGGACACCTGCTGCTAAAGCAGGTTGCTCAAAACCCAATTCAAACTGGCCTTGAACACCTCCAGGGACGGGGCATCCACAAATTCTCTAGAAAACCTGTTCCAGTGCCCTCTGAGTAAAGATTTTCTTCTTCATATCTTCATATCTAACCTGGCCTCCTTCAGCTTACAGCCATTCTCCCTTCTCCTATCATTACATGCCCTTGTAAGAAGTCCCTCTCCATCTCCCTTTTAGGCCCCCTCTAGGTACTGAAAGGCTGCTATTAGGTCTCCCTAGAGCCTTCTCTTCTCCAGGCTGAACAACCTCAACTCTCTCAGACTTTCGTCATAGCAGAGGTGCTCCAGCCTTCTGGTAGTCCTCATGACCCTCTTCTGGATTCACTCCAACAAGTCCATGTCCTTCTTATACTGAGGACCCAGACTTTCAGGTGGGTCTCATGAGAGCAGAGCAGAGGAGCAGAGCAGAGGAGCAGACTCACCTCTCTTGACCTGCTGGCTCCGCTTCTTTTGGTGCAGCCAATGATACAGTTGGCTTTCTGGGCTGTGAGCATGCCAGCTCATGTTGAACTTCTTGTCAACCCAAGTCCTTCTCTTCAAGGCTTCTCTCAATCCATTCTCCCCCCATCCTCTACTTATGCTTGTGATTGCCCTGACCCAGGTGCAGGATCATCAAATCATACAATCACAGAAGCATAGAGTATCCTGAGTTGGAAGGAATCTACAAGAGTCATCAAAGTCCAACTCCTGACCCTGCACAGGACAGCCCCAAGAATCCCACCATTTGCCTGAGACCATTGTCAAAATTCTTCTTGAAATCTGTCAGGCTTGGTGCTCTGACCACTTCCCTGCGGACACTATTCCAGTGCCCAATCACCCTCTGGGTGAAAAACCTTTTCCTAATATACAACTAAAACCTCCCTACCCTAACCTAAAAAGCTTCATGTCATACTTTTGGGTCCTATCATTACTAACTAGAGAGAAGTGAGAATCTTGAACTCTGCCTTATTTCACTTGATGAGGTTCACAGAGGCCCCCCTCTCAACCCTGCCATGGTCCCTCCATGCCTTCCTTCCAGTGTGTTGACAGCACCACATAGTTCAGTATATTAGCTATTAGCCAAAAAAAACCCCAAACAAAACAAAAACCAAACCAAAAAAACCCACACCAACCCCCCCCCCCCAAATGTGTCTGTATACAACACAGGAAAAAATGTTATATAACTTTGTAAAAATTAATTTCTTTCTCTGGAGCACTACCTGTGTTATTGGGACTCATCCAGTAAATCACTGATGAAGAATTTAGATTGGTAATGACTGAAATAGAGTTGTCCTTCTTCTAGTATTTAGATGTATTGAAGTAATTTCCATGCTTATATTGATGATACTATAAGACTTATATTGATTATTCTCTACTGATTTATGATTAAATTTATTACTTTATGCCTGATATGTTCCCAAGGAAAAAGAGAGTTGACCTGATATTAGTCTAAGGACTGAAATGCAGGGCTTTCATACAGCTTTTCCCTTGTTGAGCCATTTTTCCCCCTGCATTCTAGTTCTAGATAGAGTGTATGAAAACTTGTGTATTCTGTTACAATTGCTTAAAAGGATCACAGGAATCTGGGAAGTCTCTCTGAGTTGCTTTTTGCCTAACTTTTCCTTTTACGATAAAAGTGAAAAGAAAGCCAGAAATCCTTTCAGAGTTGACACACTATGACTCAGATGTCGCTACTCCTTCCGCAGTGCATCATTTCCAAAAAATCTCAGAGAAGAGGAGGCCATGCCCCTTGTCAGAGACTGGTATGAACAGAAAAATGGAATAGGCAATGTTAAAGTCAGTGCAAACAGAACTCGATAACTTGAGAAGCCAGTTGCTGTACTGACAGCTGCATCACTCCTGATAAATAAAGGGGTCTTTAAATCTAACCATACCTCAAAGCCAAGTGGCATGAACTGGCTCATATTCTTACTGCTGAAGGGCTATCCCCTCCCTCTCTTGAGAGCAGATTAATAATTGAGCAGAGTGCTCAAAGTGGAGAAGTGTCCAGCATCTGAGCTCACCTCCGGTCTTTCTACTACAGTAGTGTACATAGTGAGTCTGAAGCCAGAGCCAAAATTGTAAGGAAAGATCAAAGTTTCATATCCTGGCTGGAATCTCTGCCAAGGATTTGAAAAAAGACAGAACTAATTGGAGCAAGACGCAATCCAGACCACTCAGGGCTTATATACTCTCAAGAAATTGATACATCTTATCAGCCTTGATCAGACAGAAGCTTTTGGGAGGTAATGAGCATATAGGTCTTATTACTGTACAATGCACTAACTGGAATACAGGACCTTCCTTGCTCAGTGCTTTGCAGGCTAACATTCACTCAGGCATCCAAATATGTGAAAATACATGCTAAATCCACAGAAGCTCATTTACACTAGAAGATTTCTACACTGAAAAGGATAAGTGAAATTTAAAGGTATGGAAACTGGACACCACAGTTTCAACAGAAGAGCTAAATATTTCTGAGCATCTGGTGTTGGCTTTTTTAAGTAGGTGAATTAGTATCTGCACTGATTATCCCCACAACTCTCCCGATTTTCTGGATCTGATATATATAAGGTCATTATAGTATGTCTAATTTCAATACTGGAAAGTCCACTAATTTTTTTGGTATTGCAATTTCTTACTGGATGTTTGAGCTGTTAATTTTTTATTGAGGAGAGTGGCACTCTGAATAACTCCCTACATCACATTCAATCTGTTAAAGAATGAGGTTATTTACCTCTCTAATACGCATTGTGGTGAGGTTGTGCCATCTAGTTCCTTGTTTGGAGTGTCAGTTTGACTTCGTTGTTCATCTTCATGTCTCTGAACGAGAGAGTTTTGTTTCGTATTGTATTAGCTGATAGCCATGATGATATTGCAGGCTACCGGTAATGAGGATTCAGTGGTTGGATAAGGTACGATGTTCAGAGTGAGATCTTACATCACACATTCATTTGCAAGTTTTTGATTATTTTTTCAGACACATGTTAAAAATCCCATAGCACTTTGGGATTTGGTCAGCTTTCCTTATCTAAATTAATACCATCACAGACTTAATTAATGCCAATATAAATATTCACAGCTGTTTGTAGGATAGCTCTGAATGCAAAATGCTATGTTTGCATAAGGCGTTACATTACAACATAAAATTTATTGCTTTCTTAGGGGAATGCAAGTTATTTGAAAACAGCCAAAAGTAAAATGCAATTAGACAACCAATATTTTTTAAATTGCGTAATTGTTAGTATAACAGTCCTATCATCTGTGTTAATGAGAAAAAAAGCACAACATTTCTGTTTATTATACACATATGAAGGGATATCATTGCTGTTAGAATTTAAAATATGGTTTGCAGATTACACTTTGGAAAAAAATTACCTTTCTTCTAGTTAAAAATGCTTAAATTGTTTGGCAAATACCCTTCTCAGGGAAAAGTCTTCTAGGTATTTCCTGTACTTATTTGAAGTTTACCTCTTAAAAAAAAACCTAAACATACCTGTTTAAGGGAAAAACAATGGCTAGGAAAAAAACAAACAACAAGAGCCAAACAAGAATAAATACTTTCTGGATTATCCGTAGGACTTTACAGAAAAAAAAAAAAAAGACAATGAAGACAATGTTAGATGAAACTTTACCATTACCTCAAGCTTAAAATTTCTGGTCACATCAATATATTATCTTCAAGTCTTTGTCAATCAGAAAATGAGGAAAAGCAGTACTTTGGAACAACTTGAGTACAAGGGCTTTAGGCAATAAGGGAGGAACATATAACATCTCTTGTAATTTAAAAGTAATAGGAAAAAAGGTGATTTCTGTATTTGCTGTAAAGCTTACAAACTGGAAAGCAGAGTTAGAAGCATTGAACAAAACAAACTATAACAAAAGAGCAATATTAACAAGGAAAACATGGACTCTCAGAAGTCAAAACTACATCCTAAATCATAAGTTTATTCCTTTTGAGCATGATAATAAAGTTACTATAATAGTTCTATTAAATTATTTTTATCCAGACATTTCATACAGTGAATGGATAGGAGTTTTCAAACGGACAGCAATTCAGTACTTTTTCTCTTCATTGTTAAATGTCACAGTCACATATTTACAGCAGAATATTCAAACTTACTCTTAAATAGACTTGGCATATTTAGTTATTATTATCATGGACTTTCCTATAATGCTTATACCTCTAGAATCTGAATGATCCAAAAATTAATTCATCTCCATACCCTCCATAGTGAGAGAGATTGTCTTAAATGATGAGCTTAGACAGAGACTGAAAAGATACACTGATATTTGCGGTCAAACTTGATTCATGTAAGTCTTGAAGGGAAATCAGCTCTTTCTAGGACTTTATGTTCACAGCACAGGTCCATTGACTTTAATTGCAGCTGTGAATATTTACTGTTGATGAAAATGAGACTCTAAGGTCTCAGTGTGTGTACCGATTAAAAAAAACCACAAAAACAAACCAAAAAACCAAAACAAGAACCCAACCCCAAATGTAAAGTCTTCTTTAAAGTCATAGAAAGTCGCAAACAGAAAAAGACGCAGCTTCTGCCACACAAATAAAATACCTCAACCACAGAACCTTTTTTTCTCCTCCTGAAAATTTTTGCTTTTACAGCTTAACACACCTTCAGGTAATTTGGTGGAAGGTTTGGGGATTCTTTCGCTACTTTGTTACTCAAGCCTACATTACATACCCAAATGTATTCACTACAGTATATAGAATAAAATTCCTGTCAAAAATATGATTAAACTCTCCATAGGGATGTGAACTTCAAATCATGTTTTTTATGGACAACCTTATATTATTTTCTTAATTGATATTTGCCATCCTATTGCTTGAGTTTTGACCATTAATAATCTCTGAACATGAATTTTTGATGTGTAACACCCTTCTTTATTAAGAGGCTAATCGAAATCAATACTATAAGTTGTGTACTTTGTTACTGCAACCAAAATCTCTCCACTCTGCCACTTGAACTGACTGAATACCTAAGAATATGATGTGTGCTGTCTAAACCAAAACTCTCAAGGGAGGACATCAGCAGTAGATTTCACAGGTATTTGCTGTCATTTGCATTCCCTTCAAGCATTGAAGGGACTCACATTTTAGCAAGACAGACTCTATTTTCCCGCTTTCTTCAGATATGCCTTTTAAAACTGCTTGTTTCTCAAAATTCTAACCTTATCATCTGAATTTTCATTCCAACTGCATCCTTCAAATGTGAAGAGTCCAAACATTTCTTCCCTATATACATTTATTTTGATGCCTGTTGCCTTACCTACTACTACCATTTTTTCAGTAGTTCCCATTTATTCTGATATTGCCCCAGAAGTCCCTATTTTATTTTCTTTATTCAAATAGTTCTTATTCTTGATATCTTGTTCTTCATATAATCTGTCTCCCTTCTGTAGTTTCCTGTTGAAGCCTTTTAAAAATGGCTCCTCCTAAGAATTGTTGGGTAGTTCCTACTCTCCCCTTCCTCTTTCCCTTTTTTCCTTCCGCTTTTCTCTTTTTATTTATATTTATTTATCAGTCTGTTTTTACTCCGTTCTTCTTTTTCAGTTACTTCACCTTTCTTTCCCAGGACCTGGTCTCTATTTTTATTCATACTTCCGACAGTGTTGATCCTATATTTCTTTGCCTTTTTGTCTTGTGGCCTGCAAGTATTAATCTAATGTTCTGCCCCTGAGTGAGTTAGAAAGCTTCCTTTTCTAAGCTGATTGGGTTTTTCCTCAAGAAAAGATGCTGGCTTGAGTGGTACAAGCATGACAGACTTCAAGTACTTATGTTCCTTTTCACAGAGTACAATGATAACTTTGTTCCTAGTTCATAAAGGGTATATTTTTTTAAGCAATTAATGAAAGGAGGGGGATACCAATAATTTCACTTGTTATTAATTGTAATGTAGATTTTACCATAAAAGGATAAACCCCAAGAAAAGCTTGAAAGTTCTCTAGCAGTTTTAACCAATATTTTAATTAATGATAAGCTAAGGCTATCTCTCTGATCACAAAAGAGAAATGCATATATCAAAACCAACCTGGAAATATAGGTTTCATAGTGACTCTCTGATAACACAGTGGATATATATTACATATATGAGAGAGGCAAAACCTGTTTGGACAAGATGTGGACACTTCTGCATTACATCATATTAATTTACTCAATTAATATGAACAATCAAGCTATCACAATTATTACAGTATAAAATGGGCAACCAAAAGTTGTACTATGTGCAACAGCGACAGAAACAGAAAAATAACATTATTAGATTTTGTTCTACAAATTCTCTTTTCTAACCCGCAGGTCACCCTGTATATATTTGATTATAAAAATAAGCTGATATAGCTAGCATCAGCTTGAAAGAACTCCTGGGAAATAGATACACAGACACTGTGTCTTCATTCATTTCTTTTTCTTCATTGTTGCATTTGCTCAATATATTTTTCATACAGAAACCCATATTAGGAATCCAATAATCAGATTTTTTTCCTGTAGGCAACACACAAGTATCATAATCATAGTTATGAGAGTCATCTCACTTCATTTTAGCCACCTAAATGTTAGAAGCCAGTTTAGCCAGGTGTCTAATGTATTTGTTAATGATTTGGTTGCTGAGGAAGAAAGATAAATACCTCCTGAAAAATTTTCATCCGAACTATGTCACATGATCTACCTTAGGAGACTGTTATGTCTCTCTCTCCTGACATAATTGGCATGAAAATTCATAGCTGGGATAAAATTCATATGGGAGATGAAGGTTCTCCATTGGACAGAGTTGAGACAACTAGTTTAACTATACAAATGATCATACATACTTTCAAACCTTGTAAATGACTGGTAATGAGGAAGTGGTTATGTGTCTTTTTTTCTCTAGTTAGAGACACAAGTGTCATTTATAACATTTAGTTTATGGTATATGTATTTATCTACTGCAGTTAAAAAAAAAGACATCATATTGTTGTTACTAGAACATAAGAATTTTCAGTTCATACTAAGCTGTCTAAACTCCACGAGCCTGGGTATGAACTCTCATTAAGACTGTGCTTTGGATTTTCACTAGTGACTTCAGGGAACTTAGATTTCACAGAAAAATCTTTATATCCTACACAAATGACATTCTCTCTAACCAAGGTTTCACAGAAAGAATGTGTGAATTATTTGCCATTCCTGTCTTTGCTAAATAAAGTAACAAATTTTTGTCTACCCATTTATATTGGAAGGAGTTATTGCCAGTAACCAATACCTGAGGTGCAGTTTTGAAAGTGGTTCAGTGACACATTTAGTATTATTTGTGATGTTGACATGTCTAGAATTCCTTGGAGTTAACAGAAATTGTTAATTATATCACTTTCAGTAGCTAAACTGTAATAGCTGTTACTTATTGAGTAAACAAACTTCAATCAGCTATAAGACTTTCCAGCCTCATTAAGGATCTTAAAAAAAAAAAAAAGAGTTGACTTTTTTAAAAGGCACATTGACTTTATAAATCCTTTAGGTATAAGACACATACATTTTTAAACTGCAAGGCATCAATGTAGGTAACTGATGTTTTAGAGGTATATACATTGAAAGGCATGTGAAGCAAAGAAAAATGTCTGATTTCAGGGCAAAAGCTTATTTATTGAAATCTGCCACAGGCTAGTACCTGAGTAAAGTTCTCATTTTTGCTAATATTGCAGGTCTTGTTGCAAGTATTGTTTTACTTGTACCAATGAACTAATAATTTTAATCAGTAATTGTAATCCATAATTTTAGATAAGAGGCATGAATTTTGAAGTGGGTTTGGATTAAATATTGAGGTGGTTTGAGAAAAGTATGACTTATGTTTCATTTTAAACACTAAGTCTGTTGAAAAATCAGAAGCTGAGCCTGGAAATGGCTTTAAATCTAACAGTAAAAATGAAAAAAGAAAAAACAATAGACAAAAGCAAGGAAACTATAAGTAGCTACGTGTATAACTTTTGGTACTTCACTAATTTTGTATGTAACATACGCTTAGAGAATCTACCTTATTTCAAAAAATATTTTTGCTCTGATTATTTCTCACTGAATCCATCCAATGTGTTTATATTTGATAGTAAAGCCTTTTATTGCATGGGCACTGCCTATTAAGAATGCGAACACTGTAGGTTTTTGAGCCAAAATGGCCTAGAGGAACATACCAAAATAGGCAAGAGTACCCATCCTGTTGGAAAGGCCAGACACCAGTTTTACTCATCATGCTAATGAAGAGACACTGGACTAAACAGTAGCTGAATAGGGTTGCACAGTGTGAAAATGAACAGTGGATATTTAAATAGCTTAACTAACTCAATATAAGCCTTAGTCTTAAGACCACTAGGAAATGGAAACAATTTTTCCACTTAAAATATGTGAATGGAGGTACATATAATACTAATATTTTCTTTTTCTTAATCTACAAGGTATTTCATACTGGTGATAAACAATATTTCATTTGAGAAGTTACACTGGATAGTCCTCTAATAACGGTTTTATTTTTATCCCTAGACAAGTAAGTGCATTCTCTCAAATAATCATGGCTATGTCTCTTATTCATATCTTAATTATATCTTATGTTTGAACATCAGATATATTTTTCTAATCATCTGGAAATAGAATTGTAAAGGTCATTAAACACATACATGTAATTGGTAGTTGTATATTCATGTGATTTTTTTTGATCAATAATATTCAAGTGTAGAAATTAGCACATATATATTAGTTTATTTGAAATACATGTTGTTGCTTACGATAAGCATATAATAAAAAAATCAAAATGGCATTTAGAAATATGAAGAAATATGCTCAAGGTTAATTCAATCTATTTATGTGTCCAAAATATGCCTTTAACTGATGATTTTACAGTATTATATCAGTGTAGCCTCCTCCCTTTGTCAATGCACACTGAGTTGAAAAAAATCTCAAATTGGAACTGGAGTAAATTTCAGCTATGCATATCTGTGAACCTGTATGAATAGAAAACATTTCTTCGTATGACTCCAGAGAAACTGCTACATGCTCTCAAAGCGAAAACTAAACTCATAATAGGACCTGAGGACAACATCTAGAGTAACAGAAAAAATGCAGCAGGGGATAGGCACAGCCAGTGGTATGCAATTATCTGGGGTTTTTTTCACATTTGGTGTGTTCCCTAGAATGGCTACAGTTAGTGCAAAACAGATCTCTCCTGCATATTCTTATCTATGATCTGAGGGACAGCGCAGCTCAGGGAATATTTCAGGGGACTTCAGGGATAAAGTACTCTTTTTGGAGGGAATAGAGAGTTTTAGCCATGTGAACACAAGCTGTGCTGCTCCCCTTACTGTGAGGGCCAATGAACAAGGCCTTGTCATTGTATTCAATAGTATAAAATAGGACTACAAGAGATATCTTTTTTTCACTATGTGGTCCTTTCTAACAGGCAACTCTGAAATGCTATCATAAAATGATAACTTTCCATGTGGATGTAATTTTGCTGTCTTGGCACACTTGTCTTAAAAGTCTCTCCCAGATGTGGATTCAACTGAAGATTTGAAATCAAGAGAACTGAAGAGTGTATGACTTTCGACATAAAGAATATGTAGGAATCTCTTATAATTAAACATGCAAAAGGTGACTGGAGGTTCTTCAAAGCAGAAGAAACAAACAAAAAAGTAAGTATTTCTGAACTAAATGAAAAACTTTCTCAAGAAAGGTAAATCAGACTTATAAAGCAGGAGGCATCTTCTAACTATATTTACTAACTGAAATATCAAACGGATAATCTGCTAGTGGAAGTCTGGAATCTGAGAGAGCAAAAAAGGGTTAAAAAAGTGCTATCCAATGAAAACATTAGGACATACTTAGAGTTATCCTAAAGAATGTTGATTTTTTGAATTTCAAGACATAATGTGAAATTAAAAAGTCTTCACTACCTTTCCCTTTGTACACTTGGTATGAATTGTGACAGAGTCACAGTCTGGAAGAGGTTGGCAGAGACCTCTGGAAACAGCCTAATCCATCTGTCTTTCTCAGGGAAAGGTCACCTACAGGAGGTTGCACAGGGCCAAATCCAGTTGAGTTTTGAATATCTCTAGGGTTATATACTCAGTCTTCCTGGGAAACTTATTCCAGTGTTTGACCATATCAAAGGAAAAAATATTTCCCTTATGATTAAATGGAATTTCTTATGTTCCAATTTGTGTCTCTTGCCTGTTGTACTGTCTCTGGGTACCACTGAGTATACTCTGTCTCCATCTTTACTGTTCCCTACCAGGAATTTATGCACATGGATAAGATTCCCTTGAGCTCTCTTTTCTCCAGGCTGGAAAGTCCCCAACTCCCTATGCCTCTCCCTTTTACTGTCCTTAAGACCTTGCAGTATATAGATTTCCAGAAAAACTAAATATTTTGCCTTGTTTACAGCAACAGAAAGTATTAGGCTTCACAAATTGTCATTCCTCTAAAAGTAGTACTTTTCCAGCCTGAAATGGAACAGTTGCTTTAATTGGAGAGACATTGTTGCTATTCCAGGAACCCTCCTTCATTTTCTCCCACCCCGCAAATATTGTTCTGCATCTGCACAATCAACAAGAAACTTACCCAAAATTATTTCTTCTATTGCTGAAACTACTACCTCAAGAAAGAGTACTGAAGACTTCTGACTGATAAAAATATAAAAGGTTTAAATATGTTTTTTCTTATATATATTAGCTTTTACAGAGTAATTTACCATTAGAAATGTAATTAGGAAGCACTGATAATTCCCTGAGCTTTTGGTCTATATTATGCTCTGAGAAAGCAAAAATATATAAAACCATCAGGGATTTCACTATAACGTTGCTGTTGGAGATATTATGTTTTCACACATGATTATTTGCTTTTTAGTACATATACCCCTGGATAGTGACTCCATTTCTTTCCAAAGGGAGCCAAACTCAGGGATTTCTTTAAATTCAGAAGGTTGGCCTGACCAAAATGTTCCTTCCAACAAAATTTTTTCTATGATTTGATTAAATACAGTTGCTGGTTGTGCTGATAAACTACATTCATGTCACCTTCATTACTCTTTAATACAACTAGTGACATATCTGCTAAAAATATATGAAAAATACATTTAAGAAAGAATTATAAATCATAATTTAGATGCATTTTTATTCTAGCTACTAAAATGGCACATATTGAACTTGTGTTTATAAATTCATACTACCAGCCTGTCATTCTAAAAAAAAAATATGGGCACTTTTACATTATTTTTCTTAGAACGCTGGTTTAGGGTTTACTGTCTTTTTTTATGGACCAATGGTTAATCTCTGACTCAAAGAGCCAACACATAGGATTATGGTAATCAGGTCATGTAATAGTGGGCATGTTTCAGTATTAGAATAGAATCATTAGTTTCTACTATTATTACTTAATACTAGCAAGAAAACTTTCTCTTTATCACAATTCAAGAAAAATACTACCACTAAACAGATGTTGCACTTATTCATAAGATATTAAATAGGAGTCACCAGATGGTGCTGTAACACCTAATTTTATGAAGTCCTTTGTCTGAACAAACAACAGGCTCTCTCTTCAGCCACAGGAAAAACTATATACTTTCTAGTTCAATGATGCACTTCATTTTAGGGAGAGATCTTGCAAGCAAGTAAAATATGTGCTTTTTAGTTTGGTTTCATTCATCAATCATTTTTGTTGAGATAAGTAAATCTTTTGTGTTTGGGCTAAGAATCCTAAAACAGATGAATTTTCTGTATGCAATGTGTCTCTGTGAGAAGAAAAGTAGGTGGTGTAAAATTAGCACCTTAGGAACATAAGGTAAACTGCTAATTTCATTCTCAAGATTGACTATCCCTTCACAGAAGACTAACAGTTTGTCCATGATATCTTAAAAAAAAAAAACAACCAAAAAAACAAAACCAAACCAAAACACCCTAACAAAGTCTTCTTTCATCCCTTAGTTATACAGCAAAGAAAACTTCTTAATTGGAGAACCTTGACACCACTCTTGAACAGTTGCAAAAGGAACATTGAAACCCATGATGAATTACATAAGATTTCTAATTCATGGCATCTGACAGTTCACATTTTAATCTATGCATTTAGATGGATTAAAACATAACACAAAGCTCTCTATAAGCATCCACTTTACATCTAAGGTATTCTCAGTTCAGACACCTACTGCCCAGTACCATTAATACATTCCGTTATGCTTGTGATTGCTTTGACCAGAAAGAATACTTGCTTCTTTCAGTCCATGATCTTTGAAAGGACTTACTTTTATGTAAAAAGGAATGATAAAAAGCTTGACATACGATCTATTTATTGATTTTAAACTCCGTAGACCTATAAATCTTCCCTATAAATACAGCCAGGCATTATTTGCTTAGAACTCCTTGTCTATTTCTACATCTCTGGTGAAAATTCCAGTAGTGGTTCCTCACACAGTTCTTTAGTATTTCCCAAAATACACTGAAAAGGATTAAGAGAAGGAAGTATGGGACATTTTTTTTTATCTGAAACTAAGAGGAGAATTGGGAACTTCATTCCTCTGTTTTCATTATATTTCCTCAACCACTTTGTACTTCAATCAACTTTTTCCCTTCATACTTGCTTACTCCTGGTTTCATCTTGTATTTTTGCTGTCAGGTACACTTCCTTCTTGTTATGGTACGGAAGAGGCACTGAAAAGCCTCTTTCTATCAGCTAGAAAGAAGTGTGAAATATTTTATTCACATGTGCCAGAAAGAGAGCATGATGCATTTTCGCTAAAACTTGAAACAAAGTCTTCTGACTTCTCATGCATGCTAAGAAGAGACTGTGCAAGAAATATCAAAACCAGCATTGAAAACATATGAGAATACATGAAGGAGCTCTTATTCCCGTAACAGTTAAAATGAATAGTACAATAAAACATGTTCTGTTTTTTTTTTTAAAAGCTGATCAAATTCTGCTTCAGAATTTCCAGTCTGGTATACAGTTTGTCTTCAGGTCAGAAGAATACACTATTGAGCTTAGGTTCTGTGTACCTTTGCATTCAAACATATGTGAGGATAAGAAAGAAAAACACTCTACAAACTTATATTCACAAAAAAAAATCAGGAAATATTGGAATAAAATAATAGATTATTGAGTGTTTCACTATAAACAAAATCTAAACTTTATTTCTGCATATTATACTCTAGATAATTTCAGTCCTTATTTCTAAATGATAATTGTCCCAAAACAAATGCTTTCAAAATGCAATTAATTCTAATCTAAAACCTTCAAGACATCTCTTGGCTATTTATTTATTTAAATACCAAATTAAGCTAGCACTTAAAAATACATATTTTATTGTTTGAATTTGTTCACTTTTAAACTTGACATATAGTCTAAGGTTGGAACATACAACTGGATGACTGTAACCACTGTGTATTATAAGGGCTTTTATTATATGTGTCATTAGCCTGTAGAATATCTGAGGAAAAAAAAAATTAATCAAGATCTCTTCAACCCTCTCAAAGTTAAACAGACATCTTTTATTATATTTTCCTCAGTGAAACTTCCAAACATTGACTAATACCAAGTAATATTAGTGAACTTAAGGAAGATACTGGGTGTATGCTTTAAACAATCTTATTGGCTAATTCTTAAATTAATGACATATGCACATAGATTAGAAAGGTGGAAGTCCTATATTCAGTTTTATAGATGGAAAGTATGGTGCCAACTAAAATTACCTGCAGAGCCACAGACATTCACAGAAGCTCTCTGCAACATTAAATATGTTGAAACAAGTAATTAATAGTTTATCACTGTGCTTTTCGCAAGCAGTAATTCTCAAATCCTATCAAATATCTGTTCTCCATTAATGAGTTTTAAGAAAGATCAGAAATATTTCTCCATGGTTATTGTTTTAGTGTCTGATTGTTGTATTTATGTCATGAGAACAGATATCTTTTGTTAATCAGCTAAGGTTTAGTTCCATTAGAACTTTCACATCCACTAATCAGAAAGCACAGATGAAGTAGCCATCTGTGTAAATCTAAAAAGTTTTTTGAGAGAGTCCAAACTACTAATTTATACATTTACAGCAGTCTATTTTTTATTTATTATGGCTAATCTATTTAGACCTGCATTTCATATATCACTACATTTACATTTTTACCATTCAGGTAATGAAATCTTTTAGTTAGACATCATTTGTTCCGAATAAAATTCTGTGTTCCAGAGTTCAGTCATCCATTTTCTAGCATAATAGCAACATTCCACAATAAATCTCATAAACTCAGAAAATAGTTGAAAATTTTTCTCTTTTTTTTTTTAATTACAATCTATAATTATCAACGGGACACTAATACATATTCTCTTTTGAGATATGATGTTGATACTAGTTTATACTGTGATCATAGAATAATTTTAGCTGTTTATTGGTCCATCAATCAAACTAGGAAGATGATGGAATTTAGAAAAACCTTGAAGAGATAAACCTTGATTGTAGGAAATTGAATATTTAGATTTAAAAAAATCTAGTGATATAAGAACCCATAAGAGATCTTCAAAGGATTTTTCTGTACATGCAAATATGCTGTTATTTCAATCTCCTAAATACATTGTTGTATAAATACCCTAAAACATATTATAACTGGAAGGATTATTTCTAAATTACATTTGGGAACAATATCTGTCAGGAATCCTATAATTAGTCCAAATATACAGCCAGGAGCTTTCAAAATATAGAAGATACAGAAGTAACAATCACCAAAACTTACCTATCCCCTCATTATCTCCATCAGTACTTTTGAAGTTAGTTCCTCATATTTTCATTCATCACTGGAAGACCTGAATTTGTGGATGCCAAATAATTTTTGACACTTAACAAATTACTCCTCTAGGATGGGATTCACCTTAGAATATAGTACTAGCACTTAGAACTAAAACTAGGGAATCTAAGCCTAGGGTCACTCTGTACTTAAAACACAGTCAGACAAATGTCAAGGAGAGATTCTTCAATTGTGTCTTATACAGGCCAGGCAGACCCTTTATTATTAAAGCAAGATGGTTATTTTGCACAGTTTACATGAGTAAGACTTCTCCCATCAAGGCTGTATTTAGAGGCAAGTTGTGTTTAGTACCAGACATATTTTTTTACTCCTTCATTCCATCACCTTCTTCGGATAGAGATAGCTAAATTTGATTTTTACTGTCACTGTGAGCCAAGAATAGCAATGATGAACTTGGCACTAAGGAGCTGCAAAGATACAGCAATACCACACGTGTAAATATTGAGAATTAATCTGGTCACTTAAATGCAGAAGTATGACTTGTCATTCTGAATCACTACAAATAAAACATGATTGATTGATTATACCCTGTCAGAAGAGGTCCCTTCAGAGTAAAGGAATTAATTTAGATAAATATAAGGTAGTAATACACTTAGGAAAATGATATATCAATGAGATATACAAAACTGGTAAGATCTGCTCAGAAAATTGATAGCACTGCAGACCTCACAGCTGTATGATTATGCACAAAATGTTTTCTTTATATAAATAGGTAGCCCATGCATCAGCAAAAGTAATAGAGTCTTAGTAACATCTCGCCCTGAAGTAATTTTTTTAATTATATATTAAAATTAAGTAGGAAAAAAACAAACCAAAACAAAAACCTAAAGCATATTCTGATATACATTGATGCCCTTGAATATACGCTAGAAAAAGGTGACAAAACCAAAGATACAGGAAATGCCTGTGAATGACTTTAGGAATAATTTAAGCTGTAAAAATCAGTGAGAAGATCAGTACGAAAGAATATGCATTTGAGACTCGGTCTAATTCTCTAAATGATTTGCAGTTAGAGTGGGTACAATTTGCCAGAGAAGATAGAACACTGCACGCCCAGCTACAGAGAATTCAACTGCAGACATAAGAAAAATCTTCAATAATTTTTCTGTTGTTCTCAAAATCCTTTACAGATTGTCATTTCTGTTTGGGCAATGGGATAGTAGTTCAAAATATGAGCCATTTCACCTCTCACCTGAGAGATTTAACTTGTACCAAAAGTTTTTTGTCTATTAATGAATTTATATCATTAAGACACTAAAAGATGACTTTAGGTGGTACAACCTCAGACCCTTCTTCAGGCTCAGTTTCTGTGTATGCTCGTTATGCAGATTTAGATGCATAAAGATCCTTCATGTTGTTTTATATACATATCTCACACATTGGCAAAATTCACCTCCTTGACTAAGTGTGTCTAATATCCTTCCAGGCATTACATAATTCATTTCTTTATGACAGCTCTCTGTAATTTCTGTAACTGACTCCAGATAATAACTGCCTTTCTCAAGTAGTTGAGGTCTGAAAGGTGATGAATAAGCAGAGAGAGTCATGAGGGGCTGTTGTTTCCATCCCATGCCAAAGAACCTGTTTCTGCCTTAAGAGTGCCTGTATCAGGACCAATATTGGAATGTGATGCTCATTGTTTTGCTTTTATAACCATCACATTAGCCCATGTGCCATTGTGTCAAATAAGGAGTGATCTTGAACCTTCCTCAGAGGATGTGGACCACTAGTAGTAAGCTTGCTGGCTATCATAGTTTTGTTCTGGAAAATAAAAGACTTTAATTTTCAACAAAGCCTTTATGAAGGTATTCTTCTTTGTGGGCTACCATATGTTATTTGGTTTTATAATACCTGTGTATGTATTGCATGTATTTTTCACAAGAATTTCATCTGTGTATATCTGTAGAGGAAGAAGATGCAGCAGGCAAGATAAAAGAGTAACATTTAGGCTGGTGTCTGCCCAGTCTTTCATTCTTGAGATAGCAGTCTAAAATGTTTTTCAGGAAATCCAAAGGTTTTGAATAAAAACTGTGTCACAAATAGAAGACTGCTGTATATTGTGGAGTAATTATAATTTATCCAATTACTTTGGAGAGCCGGAGTGAATCAGTCTTAATGTTGTGGCAGCTCTGAAATAAAGATTAGAGTCAAAACTAACCACCTCAGATAATTGATGGAAGGAGATAGGCACTGTAAGGAGGTCTCCAATGAAAAGTCTAAATATGGACAGGTGCTAATACCTTCCTACTTCCCCTCAACAGCTCACTAGCTGGTAAAGCTCTTTACTAATTTAGCTGTAGTGGAGCCACCAGTGGAAAATATTCATGGCAGCTTCCTCTCCCCTGTAGCTATATAGGAGGAGTTATCATTTAAGAATTTCTGGTTTAATAGGCTTCAGTGTTAAAGCAATTCTATCAGAGATACAGCATGATTAAATCTCAATGGCTCAAGTTGGTACTGGGAATTGTGAGAAGCAAAACATGATTTTCAACATCTTCCATGTGTTATGTATTTGATGCAGAACAAATGATTTAGGGTTATCTTTCTGTTTTCTGACATCCCATTAATAAAGTCTTGTGTAAGTTTACTGGTCACCATTATCCTAAGGTCTGTTTTGCCATCTCCACAAGTTTTTCCTGTACTTTTGTTGTGTTAATTTGATGAAGTTTTCTACACTGCAACCTTGTTTTGATATTTGGAATGCTAATTTTCTGCAGGAAGCAGGCAATAACTAGTGAAAAAAACAAAGGATTTGAAATATATACATTAAATTTAAGAAAGATGAAGCCATTATATCGTATTAAATACTATCATCTAATTAATTAATTTTGCCTGGTTTTTATGCTGAAGGCATAATCTTTGCTTTACTGTAGTTTGTGCTCGGTAAGAACATCACAATTGGATAACAACACTTCAGTAGGACTCATTGTGAGGATGCCACACAGGCTGGAGCCTGGGAGCTGGCAGCCAGGATCTGTCCCACCCACCAGCCAGGAGCAGAGCAGCTGGGAGGCACTGGGAAGCCCCACCCTCAGACATGAGGCACCTCGCTGAGGGCAGGCTGAGACAGGGTCAGGATGTACACTCGGAGATTATACTAGCTAGGTGGGGCCCATGGCCAGCCAGGGCAGGGTTGTGGGGAGCTGGAGACTGACCTTACTGGCGTCACCAGGATAGGGGCTGACAGATGCCAGAGGACTGAGATAGGCCATGAGCAAGGTGCGGGGAGACCCAGAGAGGTTGGTCAGGAATAGTCAGGCCTATTAGTGCCCTCAGGGCCTTGGAAATGATATGCAGTCTGTAGAGACCTAACTTATTGTCTACATGTAGGGGTCTACACACCTGATATAGATCTGATAACTTCCTGTATAGTTATTGAGTATATGGCTAAAACAACCAACGGCAGTGATTTAGTCTTCTCTAAAGCAAAAAAACAGAATAAAAGTTTAAGCTAAAGAATTACATGGGTGTTCATTTATTTTGAAATACTCTGGGACACTTTTTCTGATCCAGTTCCATGATTTCAGGATGGCAAAGGTCTCTTCTAAGTTCTTGTATCAAATATGTGCTACACATTTAGAACTCAAAACTTCAGGGCATCACATGTGGTAACTCAAGCCTATCCTTACATAAAAGAACCAAATCCCTATAGACTCTCTTGTCTCTCTTGGCTGCATCTCCTTTGACTACATGTAAACATGTAGCTTATGTGTCAATGTCTTGGCATTGATTCAGTTGCTTAAATGTAGCTATTAGTGCCATTTGAAATGATCTATGTTCTCTGAGACTTCCATATGGGTTTGGTGACTATAAGACAGGGAGACCATCACTCTCTTGCAGTGGAACAAAAAGCCAAAATATTTGTACCAGAGTATTTAAAATGGTTACTCTTTTCAACTGGTACTGAGGTTTTAATAAAGTTATGGATAATATTGTAGTTATATCCATTAGAATATTTTCCATATTTGACTCAGTGCATCATTACTCAGCCAATAAAATTCTGAAACCTTTTGCTGTAACTGCCACACAATCTCTTGCTTCCCAGTGTGTACATGTGGAGATGATTATTTCTACTTAATTTTAGGACTTCAGACACAGTCTTAAAAGATGTCATGTTATTTTATCATGCTACTTTTCTAATTAGTTAGGGTAATTTTCACATCTAAACCTGTCTTCCTATTGCATTGTCCAAGTCACTATTAATAAGTAGCATTGACTGCTTAGTAGAGTCCTGCAAAACTTGATACAACACATCTTAGCTCTTTGACAAGGAATTAATAATAGCAACACACGAAAAGTCTTTGTAAAATCAAGATATCGAAAATCTACAGCTTCTACTCTATCTACAATGTTTGCTATATTGGCATAGAAAAAACAAAATTAAAAAGAGAATTGTTTGACAGGAGTTGCTCTTAACATGTTGTTATTTACCTCCTTGTTATCTTCTGTGTAGTTGCAAACATCTTATTATTTTTTTCTGGTACTTTTCTGCAAAATAGAGTTGACTAGCTGGTCAACATCTTTTCCCATCTCACTTATTTCCTCATTCTTTTCCATTTCAAGAAAGGTATCTTGTCGTTTTGTTTTGTATTCTTAGTCTTCAGAACCTCATCCATCTTTCATGAGTTCTCAAAGATAGATGCTAACAGCATGTCTCTAAAAAAACCATTCAGCAAATGCCTTAAACTGTTATGATTCATAGTGTTGCATTGCCTGAGACTTAGAAACCTTCTTCCAAGAATGGAATTCAAAGTAATGAGATGACCATCTAAAGGATGATATTTGTGGAAGAGAAGAAATGGAATTCACAGCAGTTAATATCCTCAATGCTGGGTGTATATGCCATACAAAGAAATGAGTTGATCTTTGCTATTTCAAGATTCCCAAAATTGTTATTTAGGAACCCAACTTAATCTGGATTCAAGAGCTGAAGTACCCTCTAAAGGTATAAATATGAATAATAAGAATAAACCCTCTTTCCTTTCTCAAGCAAGTGAGCTAATATTTAAATTATTAAACAAAGAAACTATCTGTAGCTTTAGACAACAGAATGAGCACAGTCTAAAAATGACTGGAAACTTGTACAGTTCTGAGAATGTAAAAAAACAGATACTTTCTTCCTGGATTTTTTCTTTAATATCATTTCTCAGTTATTTTCTTGTTATTACCTCATTTCTTACCTGTTTAGAGCCGGTATGAGTTGTGTTGGTTATCTAGTAATCGCTGGCAATTTTAATGAAAAAGTTCAGCCTTGGTACTTTTTTGCTAAGGAACTCCTCTGCAGAATGATGCGACAATTATTTTCGTCTTTCTTCTTATGTACTTGAATAAGGTTTTCTTGGCAACGGTGCTTCTGATTGTATATTCTTATGTGCATTAGCCTTTTGAGATTCAATCTACTGTTTGTCCTACTATTTTTTATTTGTCCTCTGTCATCAGACCTAGTTGCCATTTTTGGGATACCTCTTTCAGATCAGTTTAGGGAAGGACTTATGAGTATGAGAAATGATCTTATTTACTGTCCCTCTCACACACATGCTTGAATTTCCATTTTGAAATGATCTGGCTTTAGGATCCAGCTATTACATAAAATACAAAAGAAATGTTATACAACATGGTAATATCCACAGTAATAAATATTTTCAAACTATATTACTCTATCTAGTGCATTTGCCAGTTGTGGAGAAAGACCATAGTCCATGGCTGAGAAAATATACATTGTTTTATGGAGAAAATGTAAAAATCAATGAAATTATAATGATATAGTGCTATAGTAGTAATGCAGGACAGATCCTGTATTTCAACAAAGCATTTTGCACTGTCTTCCATAGCATACTCCTGGTAAAGCTGGCAGCCCGCAGCTTGGACAGGGGCACTCTTTGATGCTGGATTGATGGGCCCAGAGAGTGGTGGTGAATGGTGCATCCAATTGGCAAGCCATCACAAATGGTATCCCCAAGAGATCATTATTGGGCCAAGTCCTGTTTAATAACTTTACTGATGATCTGGATGTGGGGATCAAGTCTACCCTTAGGAAATTTGCAGATGACACCAAATTGGGGCTGATTGTTGATCTGCTGGAGGGTAGGAAGGCTCTGCAGAGGGATCTGGACAGGCTGGGTTGATGGGCCAAGACCACTGGTATGAGGTTAATCAAGGCAAAGTGCCAGGTCCCACACTTTGGCTGAAATAACCTCATGCAGTGCTACAGGCTGGGGGAAGAGTGTCTGGAAAGCTGCCCAGCAGAAAAGGACCTGGAGGTGTTGGTCAGCAGTTGGCTGAAAATGAGCCAGCAGTGTGCCCAGGTGGCTAAGAAGGTCAATGGCATCCTGGCTTATATCAGAAATGGTGTGGCCAGCAGGAGTAGGGAAATGATTCTCCCACTGTACTCAGCAACGGTGAGGCCACACCTTGAGTACTGTGTCCAGTTCTGGGTCCCTCAGTTCAGGAAGGACATTGAGGTGCTGAAGTGAGCCCAGAGAAGGGCAACGAAGATGATGAAGGGTCTAGAGTAGAAGTCTTATGAGGAGTAGCTGGGGTTGTTTATCCTGAAGAAGAGGATCGGGGGGACCTTGTCTCTCTCTACAACTATCTGAAAGGAGGTTGTAGCCCAGAGGGGGTTGGTCTCTTTTCCCAGGCAACCAGAAACAGGACAAGATGACATAGTCTTAAACTGTGCCAGGGGAGGTGTAGGTTGGACATTAGGAAAAATTTCTTCACAGAACAGGTGATTAAACATTGAAATGGGCTGCCCATGGAGGTGGTGGAGTCACTGTCCCTGTAGGTGTTTAAGGAAAGATTGGACGTGGTACTTAGTACCATGGTCTAATTGACAGAGTGATGTTACGTCATAGGTTGGGCTTGATGATCTCTGAGGTCTTTCTCAACCTAATTGATTCTGATTCTGAAAATCATATCATATCAATTTCATATCAATTCCCTTTAATAAGTTAAATAGACTTTTTTATGAAACTCTTTATCCTTGTTAGACTGAATATTTATCAGCCATTAGAGTGGTTATAGATGTATCCATCTTTATGCTGGAACAGCTTATTTGTGTCTGTTCCTGTGCTTAATTCCTGTTGTCTAAAACTCACAAACTATGACTTTAGCTCCTAGCTCTCTTTTACCTCTTCCCTTTGACTCTTAATCAGTTTTTAATTCTCTGTCCCTGATAGTGGCTCTTGACCTTGAACTTACCTTTTCATGCATCTCCAGAGTCTGTGTTCTTCCCTGAGTTCTTTCCCTTGTTTCTCAATATTGTGCTGGATTTTTTACAACTCCAGAGTTACTAAAAACCTACAATTTTATGAGGGTTATAAAGCGATACTAAATCCTATTTTTTTATTAATAGCCACATCAGAAAAAGTTTATTTGCTCAATTTTAATTATTGGTATTTTGTTTCCATGTTCTATTGTCACTGAACAGCAATAACCTCTACTTTTGTATGCCACTTTTCACGATATAGCACTCTTCTTCTTTAGATTATGACTTTTATAAAATTTCTTTCATATATTTCTTTTATTTTTTTAGTATTTTATTTTCTCTTCAGAAAACATCCTTAAGTTCATTAAATCTTTATCTGTGAAAACAAGAACGCATAACAAGAATAACTTTTCTCTGTGCACACAGTGTAAACTTCTTGAATTTAATTTAAGTCTAGTCAATGTCTAATGGTGGGATTCATTTTTGTGGTGTGGATTGATTTCTGCATTGCAAGCAACAGAATTTCAGTGCAGCTTACATATGGCAATGATTATGACTCATAAAGTTCCTGTTATAGGATATTTAGTTTGATTCATCCTAACAATAGGTATCCAGTGCCATATGAGATAGCCTAGTGTATCTGTGACATCCATATTTGATTGATAGAAGCTGCATAGGGCCTATGGGAGATTTGTGTAACACTGGATAGGAAGCTGAAAATGCAATGGGGTGCATCTAGACATGGCAATGGACTCACTGAAGCAAACCCTTAGTTCAGATGAGAATGGCAATCTTTAGAGTCCTAAATCTGCACCCTGACCCTTCTGAGATCTGAGTAGAGGTGTATGTGTTCCTTCCTCTAATGCTCAGCTAATACACCTTCCTCTGATAAGCCTTATGACAGAAATACAGAACCTCAGAAACTCTGTAATATTTACTCATGCTTTTTCTTATTGCTTTCATCACCTTTGGCCAGATTTGAAGCCATTTGATTAATACAAATGCTCGCAGAACAGGTTTCATTTGCCAAAACTGGGCATACCTTACATAGCCTGTGGTGTTGCTCCAGAAAGTTTTGGATTTTCTATAAGGCCTACATAATATCTGCTGACCCAGTACTTTGGAAAGTGGCCATATCAAATAGAAGCAGGTACCTATGTTTAGACAACTGGACCAAACCTTAGTGAGACTTACATCCATTTAACATCCCTCAAATATATTCAGAACAAGTGTTCAGAAACGCTGTTTGTATTTACAGGCAGCAGCTGCAAATGTGACCTGGAAACTGTAAGTTAAAATGATCTGGTGAGAAGAGAGTGAGTTAAACCTTTTAAAGTAGATGGAATAAAGAAAACTGACCTGCTATTCCAAATCAAATCAGTGCACCAATAAATTAAGAATTTGTCAATACCTGAGATTTCAAAGACAGCTGAAAATCTTCCTGTGATCCATACAGTTTGATAATTGTGCCGTACTATATGGAAAAGGAAAAAAACAGCTTCCCTGGGCATCTGTGTAAATTTTGAGAGGTATGAAAACATCCCTCATTTTTTACCTTGCTTCAGCATATTTTTGGTTTATGTCAGTTATAAAATCATTCACTGGGGTTTTTTTGCAGATGGGAATTCTCTAATCACTTATATTAATTTAATAACAGTTTTAAGTAGCTCTAATTATGAAAGCTTCACTAAAGTCATTGCTATTTTCATCTCTTGTTTGCAGGTAATGAAAGTGAAATGTACATGTTTACTTAACTCAGGCCACAAACAGTGGCATTCTAGAAATAAAATTGTGAATTCAGAACATTTGTCCAACATAAATATTTACTGTAACTATGATATTTCTATAATGCTTCCAAATTTATCTATCAAGTTTTCGGTTTAAAACAAGAAAAAGGAATTGAGAGCTTCTAATATTCTCTTTTAAAAAAATAAATTTCATTGTTTAAAATATTAAAAACCTTTAATTTTTCCTACGAAACTACATTAAATTTTGATTTTTACTTACTGCTAATTCAATGGCACTATCATAAGCCACCACTGTTTTTCCAAAGCCACTCTTCTCTTGGGTATGTATTAAAGTAATGCAACCCTAATTACACCCTAAAAATAGTGTCTAATTCAGTTCTGAAACAGATGAAACAGGGACATGGAAATGCATCTGCTGATCTGCCAAAAACCCTCATCCAAAACATGCAGTATAACTAAGATTCTGTTTTTTAATGATTGATTTAACATTTATACATTCTCTATGTATAGTAACCTTGTCCTGGCTTATAATAAGTGTCTGATGATACTGCTCCATTGCCTGTGTTCAAAAGTTAACTGTAGTTTTTCCTCTAGCAATTAATAAGAGAGCAAAATGCCTGTTTTGTCTGGTGGAGAAGTTTGGGGTCACTTGGAGAAAGGTGATTCAGATGCAGTGTTTTATTAGAAAACATAAGTTGATTGTCTTCACCCTTGAGGAGAAAAGACAACGCAGAAAGAATCGAGCCTTGCAGAATATACCATCTAAGGAGTCATTCTGCTGTGCCTTTTGCAACCGGACGTGCCTGTCTCGTATTGGCCTCTTTAGCCACCAACGCGCTTGTAACAATCATGGGAAGAGCCCTTCCCAAATCTTCGTTCGTGAAGCCTAGCCATGATAATGAAGTTGATTGCCTGTAATACTTCTCTGAAATATTTCCTCAAATACTGGAATAATCATAGCTTTATTTTCCTTCTTCTATCCATCATTTAGTTTCATAAACTGAAATTTCTGAAGGTTAGACTAATCTAATACTATTACCACTAGGATTAGAGGTTATTTGATCGAGAGGAACAGAGGCCAAGGAGAAAGTTTTAGGGATTCATTCAGGTGCAGAATAAACAGTAAAAAGAACTGTTGTTCACAGCTACTTTTTGATGTAACTGTTTTTGTGCAAACAGAAAAATTAATTATTTTGGCCAGTACCATGGCTTCCTATATTTTGAAGTACTTTGGGAAAAATCGTCTCATTTGAAGAAAGGAGAGGGCACAAAATATTTAGCATACTGAATAGAAATTAAGAAGCAAACATCCCAAAACCTTCAAACAGATTGAAAGAAAGCTGAAGATTTACTTGCAAGCATGGAATGAGTACCTGTTCTTTTTTCTGTATAATAAGACATTAACTAGAAAAAAATATCTGAAGACACATTCTATTTTCCTATAATTTCTTTCATTATTATGAAGAGTGGTATTTCATGACAAAATTTTGTGCTACTTAAGTAGTATGCGTTCAAAGCAATGCACATACAGCTTTCCATATATTCTTAAATTTTTTCCATCCCTAATGTTCTGGATACATTGGCTTTTGCAATTTCTAAAATGTAAACTTTTCCAGTATCTGAAAATTACTTGTAGTAAGTAATGCTGTGTCTGGCAATGTACTTAATATACATTTGTTGAATGCAAAATCAACTATTCATATGATCTTCAGATTTTTGTCAATTTTCACCTCAGCAATTGACTGGACTTCCATCTGAAAAAAAAAAAGCCTGTAGATAATTAAGTGTTGGGTAAATGAGAGGTGATTCATATAACAGGAGAATATAGACCTACTGGAAAATATTTCTGAAAGGGTCTCCAGTAGAGCTATCTAACTAAATCTTCTAAAGGCCTTAAATGCCAAGTATTTATACACTTGTTAATAAGCATAAAACAAGGTTTTGATTTAAACTTAGGAGAAAGAGAAGTGGTTTTTTGAAAAACAAATGAAGAATATCTAGGTTTAAATCTATTCTCTTCAAAGTTTGGATAGAAAAAACCCCAAACAACAAACCAAACCAAACCAAAAAATCCTGATTAAAGCCACAGTAATTTAGAAGATCTTAAAGGACTTCAGCGGTATTTCTATGGTTTGTGGAGAACAGACCAAGACTTTACTTTTATATAAGCTTACACCTCTAATGTTATTAGTGCAAGTTATTATTTTTAGCGCTGTACTACCCGATACAAAACAACCTTAAAGTACTTAGGTCATATATATATGTCTACAATTCCAAAATTGTGATAACAAATAAAACTGCTAAACTAAAACTAACCTTTAACTCGTGAGACAAATCCTCTAGGACAGCTTAAGATCCTTCTTCAGCTCTTAAGCTTAAGATCTTTGTTAAGAAGATACTTGCACAGCTACTTTTTGTAGTGCATATGTTCTGTGAATAAACATTAGCATTCTAGATCTGTCTTTGCATATAACTATAAAAAACACTTAATAGAAAATTTTGGAATTAGAAAAAGATGCTTTTTATTACTTGAAGCTATATAATTTTTTTCCTCTCTTATAGCAGTGCTTTAGAAACTGAAATAAAATGTTATTACTCTAGAATATTTTGAAATCTAATTCACAATATGATGTTATAATTAAATTTTTAAATTATTTCTTTAATACTTAATGATTTTTTTGTAATGGTCACAGTGCAGTAACTTCATATTTTGGTGGGTCATAGGAGCTGAAATTGTCTATACCTGTGTAATTTTGTGTTTAAGTGATCAAAGGCAATTTGCAGTCAAATCATATTGAAACATGTTGTCTTTTTTTCTAGATCAAACTATGTCTGTTTTGTAATGAGAATATTTATTTTGGCTTCGAATAAGGATTAAATCAAATAGCAGTTTGTTGAAGTTACCTTCAAAATTGACATTTGTATGTTTTGATCATCTATTCAGCAATAAACTAAGAGTATAAATACATACATTGGAAAACAGCAAGCACCCTTCAGGAACAATTTTTCAGAAGGTTAGATTAAAGTAATAGGAACCTTCTCCTAACATTTTGTTTGCCAAAGTGGTTTAGAATTCTGGTAGCAAAGCAATCTATGGAGAAAGAATTACATGTTCTAGAGTATTTATCTATGACTAAAATAATAAATAAAATGATCTAGAGACTGTTCCCTGAACTTGAGACAAACCAGTACATCATGTTCCTGTCTGTTCAACTAAAGTCTCTTATTTACCCACCCTGTCCCACATCTGGGAACAGATGTGGAATCTGTCCTTTGGGAATAGTCCATGGCCTATGCTAAATTCTGAATTGTCCTCAGCTCTTCATTTAGAACGTTACTTGACCTGATCAAAACTGTGACAGGGATCACTCTAAATAATTAGTACAAATAACCATGTTTCCATCTTTATCATGATTTATGTTCCCCGGCACAGTTTGATTTATAACTATAAAAGTAAACATTGAGAATTTTTTAATAAATTATTTATCTTCTGTTTTCCTTAACTATTAACTGCTTTTGCTAATTCTGAATTCCTAAATGTTTCATCCTCCACAATTCCACTCTCTGAGGTAAATGTAAAGACATCTTCACAAATGCAAAGATGAAGTTCAGTTCCCAAGTCTTGATGAGCTCCAAAAAGTGGATTTCTATTTAACTGTTCAGGACTGCAGTACAAAGGGTTGTGTTCGGGTACATGACTGTGCCCAAGGCAAAGAGGTAAACTGAGAGGATGGACAGGATGACTCTTAATTGTAATTTGAAGTAACTTGGATCTTGGAATGTTCAAATCCACTGAAGGTAGGAGTAACTCTTCAGTGGAGGAACTGGATATTATGTACTTCTCTCAAAATTAATCACGGTAAAAAATCTTTTATAGGGAAAGTAGTGAATGACACACAGCAGGGATTGGTCATCCATGAGAACATCAGGACATGTCATCTATTTGTCATCAAGACAAAACCTTTGCTATATGTCTGAGATCAAAAATGTTTCAGATTAGATTTGAAAGTGTATAGAAACTCAACAGCTAGCCATTCTCTCTATAATAAGAAGAACTAAACCCCTATATTTGGTTTGTTCAAAATCTGAATTCAAATGTTGTTCTGACTCCCACCTGACATCCATATAAACAAGTCAGACATTCTTTCAGACCAGAAGATTCCCATAAATGCTTGTCAGTTGTTCTCCCTTTTCTAAGATTAATGCTTCTTTTCTGTTGCTCTTTATAAAAACTGTGGGAGCTCAGATGACTCACAGAATTTCACAAAAGCACCATTTTTTTGATCTAGACTGGTGAATTAACTGAATGGTGTTGTGCACATCTGTAAGACCGACACAAATCAATGGTCAAAAAGAAATACTGTACCTGTAACTGCTTCTAAAAAGATGGAGAGGCCCATATTTTAAAATGTAAGTTATTATAATAGACTATGAAGTGTAGGAAATAGGAATTTGGGTTTTTTTATTATCTTTTAAAGATCAACATCATTTTAATAAGCAAAGCCACTGTCATTGCTAATTCTTTGTATGCTATGTTAAACAAACTGAATTTAAATCTATGTTGGGCTGTAGCATCAGTGAATCCCCATACCTGTAATACTCAGGATTATTCACTTAGTTTAATGAATTCTAAATTTCATCTTCAAGAACTCTTTACACTAAAACAGTGAACAATAGAAGTTATCAAAGATGATTTTATTTATCTGATTCAGAGTTAACTTGACAGCCCTGTCAACTCAGTTTTTCAACATTTACCCATTTAATATCCAAATACTGAATTGTCCAAGAACATGACTGCAATCTTAAATATCTGTTACTTCCTTCTGGAAGTATTGTTAATGTGTTTTGGGTCATTATCAGACAAAAGAAACTGTCTTTTGTGGTATTTACAAAGACATACTTTAAATTTTTAATTGCTTGGCAGTGTGTGCTCCTACCTTGCATTTGCTATATGCTACATATTCTGCCCTTGATACTTTTTTTAATAAACTGCATCATATAATAATTTTTACTCTAAAGAAAAATATGAAAAATCAATGGGGTGAGGATACAGGCCCTATAATAAATAAAGAAAGTAGAAATAAATAAATAAGAGAGAGAAAATTTCTTGTGAGATAAAGTTGGACTCTTTTAGATTATTTCATTGGAATATCTGCATTCGGTCACAACATCGATGAGAAGGCGGAAAGATGTTAAGTACACACTGCTGGAGCCAATAGCATTTTTTCAGCTTCATCCTCTTAAAAAAAGAAAATCTTGAGGATGTTTGTGGAAAGGTAACAAGTTCTCATATGATTTGCTGAGCTGCTTTCTGGTTGCTGAACGACATATCCTTTTTTTTTCTGAAGAGTAACAAATTTCAGTTATGTCTGCACTTCCGGTACTAGACCTGTTACCAGTACAATCATGGGATAACTTGCAACATCACTGTTTCAGGGAAGCCCTACTGCATTGAGCCAGTGACAGTTAAGGGCAGAGACTCAATGGGTAGGCACAAGTGCTAGCAGGACAGTTCTCTCTACCATGGGCCTAGGGTCAGGAATGTAAGACAGAGGAAATTGCGGTAACAGTTCTGAACAAGGTATGGGTTTTCGTAAGAGTGTTGGTGCCTCTCCTTAGCTATGAATTTTTTAGCTCTAAAGCCGAAGATTTGCATTTGTTCTCCTTCAGAGCTCATGAATCTTGCTTTCTTGACTAACCAGTGACAAAGCTTTAACATGAGGTCAAAAGGGTATTCCCATTTTCTTTTCTTCCTCTTATTTCCTTCCTTCCTTCCTTCTGCTTATGTGGTAATCAGGGCATACTCCTGGGGGGGAAAAAGTGATTTTAGTTTGCAATCCTTTAGATTAAGAATACTGAACTCTAATCTTCCAAGTGATTTTTTAACCAGGGATCTGTCATACAAAACATGAGCAATGCCTCCCTTCATCACCTTTCTATGACAGCTCTGTTTAAAAAGCAAAGCAATTGAAACAGTGTTTTACCAAGTTCCTCAGTAACTGTCAGGCACTCTCAAAGTACAAATTTCAGACCTTCAGTCCTACTACACTGGTCTTCTTAGGAAACTTATGAATTCCATCAAGAGCTGGTTGACAGCTATGCATCCTCAAGAGGAGATAAGAACAGTTCTAGATATATGCAAAAATGAAATTTCAGGAAATTAAAAGAAATCTAGATCAAACACAGACTAGGAAGTTTAGCTCTTTGCTGAGCACTGGCATTTTGAACGGCCATTAATCTGTGAGAGGTGTAAACTTGACATACATTTTTTAAGAGAACTTACATTCTTTTTATTGTATGTGCTTTATTCTAGTTTATACTACAGTAGTAGAATTACTTCCATCATCTGTTATTCTTTATAATTTTTTTTCTGAAAGATTGACTTTCTTTTTATATTGGAAATAGTAGACTACTTTTCCCTGTACTGCTGATTTAAATTTTATCCCTTTTTCTGAATCACAGAAGATATAAATTTGATATAAATAATGTAACAGCCTATGGAGTTTTGAAAGATAGAATCCAAGACTGAGTTTTTATTGGCTTGTACCTAAAGACATGAATATCTGGGCAAGTGTTATCATTAGTATATTATCTCTTGTTCATTATCTTGGTAAATGGAAAAATTAGAGAATTAGCATACATATATATAATTAAATACATATATATAATTAAAGAATATATAAATTAAATAAATATAATTAAAATTAGAGCATAGATGACTTACTTTGTTAATTAGGCCAAACTTGGCACTATTCTTATTTGCCAAAAAATTAAGTAACAAAATGGATGCTAGTATTCCTATAGACCATATAATTTAAGAACCTGATTTTAACAGATGTTTGGGGACAATTTTACTCATGACAAAATGTATGAGACAAGTTCTATTTCTTTCCCCAGTTGTGAATGTAATTTGGGAAATTTAACTCAAGAAGACATAGAAACTAGAAATACGAAGATCAAAGAGTGGTTAAACCTTATATTCAGGTGTTAAAAAAGTAAGGTGGGAAAAGGTCCATATAACTTAAGCAAATCAAAAGAATCAGGAGGCTATTCTAAATAAGTCATTCAGATTCCCTCTCATTGTAATAAAGAATTATCTTTTCATGTTAGTATTAATTGCTGACTGCAAGTGCCTTCCCATTTCTTGGATTTTTTTTTCTTATTGACTATTAAGACATTTTAGACTTTGATGTTGGACTGAATGTCCAACTTCAGATAAGTCAATTTAAGTGAGACAAATCTCAGGTTGGTTGCCTGAGTGGGTAAGAAAAGCTGAACAGTACATGACTAGAGGTCATTTACACAATGTCCTGTTACAATTTTGTGGTTGAGTGTCACAAAATATTATTACATTGATTGATCTACCTGACACAGCTGTTGGGAAAATGAGTTACTCTTTGTATAGATAGAAATAAATCCAAAAGATACAATTCCATCTCCTCTAGTCCAACTAACTGTATGTAACATTTCTCTTCAATTTATGTTATAAATAAGAAAATCTTCAACACTTTCGGTAGAGGAAATTTTTTCTCCTCCTAACTGGTTTCAACAGTAGCAAAAGCAAGCAGAAAAAGGACAGAAGTAAACCTCCATCTTCCCTCATCTTTTCTCAACCAAACAAGAGCCATGTTTATTGCCTACAAACAAAAACTTCCAGTAATTGAAGGATAGTTATTTATTTTCCTGTGTTTATATCTGCTTTATTTGTTGAATGCAGAATTTCACAAGATTTGAGGACTACAAAATGCACTTACTAACTCATCTTTTTACCCACTGAAATGGGAAAAACTGTAATTGTAAACTCAAGCTTATCACAAACTTAAGCTGTTTTACTGATTCCCGGTTGCACCTCAGTAGAGCAAAATATATGTATCAAATTATCTAATCTATTTTCACACAATCATAGATTTATTTATATTGGAAAAGATCTCTGAGATCATTGAGTACAACCTTTGACCGATCACCACCTTGTCAACTAAACCATAGCACTAGATGTTATGTTCATTCATTTCTTGAACACCTCCGGCAGTGGTAACTCCACCACCTCCCTGGGCATTCGATTCCAATGCTTGACAACCCTTTTTGTGAAGAAATTCTTCCTGATGTCCAAACTGGACCTCCCCTGGTGCAGCTTGAGGCCCTTTCCTCTTGTCCTGTCACTAGTTCTCTGGGAGAAGAGGCCAACCCCCACATTGCTACAACCTCCTTTTGGGCAGCAATAAGGTCTCCCCGAGACTCCTTTTCTCCAGGCTAAACAACCCCAGCTCCCTCAGCCACTCCTCACAGGACTTACTCTCCAGACCCTTCACCAGTTTTGTTGCTCTTCTCTGGACACTCTCCAGAACCTCAATGTCTTTCCTGAACTGAGAGGCCCAGAACTGGACACAGGATTTGAGATGTGGCCTCACCAGTGCTGAGTACAGGGGGACAATCATTGCCTTAGTCCTGCTGCCCACATAATTTTTGACATACAGGCCAGGATGACAACTGGGCAATTCAGCACACTGCTGGCTCATATTTGGGAGCCTCTCATCACATCAGTCTCATGGGTTTGTCTTTGACACCTCAGGACATCTCAAATTACATTAAGCAGTTATGATCAGGCGATAGAATTGAGTCTCTAGTCAAAATAGTCTGAAGTGCTTTTTAAAGCTCCTTGAGTGTCATCTTTCTGTGATCCAAAGCCTAGTTTTAATACAACACAATGGCATAATCTTGGCTCATGCATCTGAGAAAATTGCCAGAATCTGGGAAAGAGTAATGACAAAACTGCATAGGCTAGAACCATGAAAGGTAAAAAAGTGAAACTGCAGACAAGGTGAGAGAGAGTTGTTCAAGGATTCTGCAGGAATAACAGGTGAGAAAAATCACAAGTGGAATAATAAAAAAAAACAAAACCTTTTTAGTCCTCATAATCAATTGTACAATATTAAATGAGATACGTTTTATATTTTTAGTTTTACAATAATTATGTGTGTGATATCTATCCATATGTAGAATGTCTACAGTTATTTCTTATTAATTTTCAATTGCTCCTGCTGCCTAGTCTCTTCATTGTCTTCTCCAAATGTTTAAGTCCCAAGGTGAAAGGTCAATATGTTTTTTCTGTGAAGATCTTATCTTACACAAAAAAATTTTTAAAACTGTACAAAGAGAATTTTATCTATTTTATGATTCTGTAAAATATAGATTGACATCCTGCCCCCTGTAGGTAGAAAGCAGGATACTTGTGATAGTTATTTTTAAATCTATTGCAACAAACTTCTGATGTAAAACTGAAGCAAGCCTAAGTTCTCAAGTCTTTCAAAATAGTCTTGCACTAGTGTATTCTGGACATCATATTCCAAGGAGTAAGCAGGAGTTTTCTCAAGGTATATACCTGGGAACAAAGACAGCACAGTGATGGTAAAAAAAAATATATGAAATCATTTTCAAATGATCAGAAAAGAAGAGGTCTTGTGCTCCATCATGCTTAATTATAAATAATAAATAAATAAACTACTTAATTTAATTACACTTGAACATAGAAAAGGAATTAAAAGAAACCTTTTTATCTGGAGGGATATGGAAAGAAACCGCCATTAGGAATTCAACTCAAAGACTGTGTCAAATTACCTAAAAAATATTCTACCCTCTCTCAAGGCCTATCCTGAATAATTTGAGAACAGAGATGACATTTAAAAGCAAAAAGGAAGGTGGGTTGGAAGATCAGAGTAGAAAAGATGAATTTCTTGTGCTGCTATATAACATCATCATTTTTCTTAATTATTCTTGACATTTCACCTATTATTCTGTGAGCTCCCTCAGAGCATAGAGGGGAAAAAAATGCCAGAAGCTTTTCAGAATAAAATGTGAAGAGGTACGTGCTGTCAGCTTTTATGGCTGGAGTCTGCCCTTTGATACACAGAATCATAGCACCACCTATCTGGTAAAATTAGCTGCTATGTTTGCAGATGTGCAACCCATGGTAGATTATGCAAAATGGTGGATGTGGTGTGTATTTGTGGGAAAGGAGGTCAATAGAGTCAACTTAGTTTTATGTTGGAAAAGGAATACTAAAGATGCACTGAAACAAAGAAATGCTTAAGTGCTGAATTAACCCTCTAAGAAACTTTTTTGAATTTTGTC
Organism: Neopelma chrysocephalum; assembly: GCF_003984885.1. Lineage (NCBI taxonomy): Eukaryota > Metazoa > Chordata > Aves > Passeriformes > Pipridae > Neopelma > Neopelma chrysocephalum. The sequence goes on from NW_020897702.1 coordinate 216,482, forward strand.
AATGAAAATAAATAGTACGTATTGTACAGGGCATTTAAATTTAATATATTCTCTAAACCAAAGGAACAGGTTATGAAGCAATATCTATCTATCATAATGAATGAAACATTAATTTCCTCTGTTCCTCTATGGTGCTGCTGTAAAACAAGGATAAGAATTGTTCATCAGGACCAATATGAGGTTATGCTAAACAACCTAGAGTTTTCATAGAAAATAGAAAACAAGGCAGAAAACTCTATCAAACACTAGTGGTATAAAATTTTATCCTCCTAATAGACCACTTTCATTTCAATGCGTTTTTAATTTATTTTCTATTCTTCAGTGAATCGTGATAAATTCCTAGCTCACAAAATTACACCAATCAAGATAATCACTAATAGTAAAAAGAACCCCACCCTACTTAATTAGGATTATACAATTAAAAGTATATGCTTGGAAATTAATAAACAGAAGTCACAGCAAACAATTTCATAGGGCAAAGAACAGATCTGCTAGAAGGCTGTAATCCATATCAGAATATATTTATCTATTTTTATATGGATTTATTTAATTAAGGGAATAGAGTCTCAAAATGGAAATGGTTTGTTCACATGAAACTTGGAAGCCTGATATGTTTTGAAGATAAGCAGCTCTTCCTTAAATCTTTCCCATTTCCAATAAGATTTATGAATGTAAGATAATGAAACCAGATCAAGTAGAATCTCAGTCTCCTGCCCTCTAGTAAATTTTATTCCAGGGAAGAAAATCTTCCATGTCAATCCACTATGAATAGTTAATTGTTCAGTACTTTTTTTGGTCTTTGTTCCATAAATTCTTCTGTCCTTTCCAATACTAGGATTTATCTTGACCTTCAGCAGTCCTACCGACTAGCACTAAAAGAGAAAAAAATAACAGTTATCACTGCTGGATATTAATGGGTTTAAGAAGGCATACTTGCAAAGCACTAAGCAAAAGACTTCCAGTCCATAACCCTCTGTTATGAGTTTTGGCTGGAGTAGAGTTAAATTTCTTCACAGGCGCTAGTATGGGGCTATCTTTGGATTTGTGCTCAACATAGTGATGATAATATAGAGATGTTTTTGTTATTGCTGAGCAGTGCTTACACAGAGCCAAGACTTTTTCTGATTTTTTTACTGCTGTGTTGGCGAGGGGGCTGGGGGTGCATGGGACATTGTGAGGAGACACACTCGGGACAGGTGACTCCAAATGACCCAAGGGATATTTCATACTATATGACATCATGCTCAGTTTATAAAGTGGGGGTAAAAAGGAAGAAGGGAGGTTTTTTGGAGCAACAGTGTTTGTCTTCCCAAGTAACCATTATGAGTGATGGGGCCCTGCTCTCCTGGAGACGACTGAATACCTGCCTGGCCTTGGGAAGTAGTGAATTTCTTGTTTTTCTTTGTTTTCATGTGTGGCTTTTGCTTTCCTATTAAACTTTCTCTATTTTAACCCACAAGTTTTCCAGCTATAACCCTTTCAATTCTCTCCCTGATCCTACTGCTGGGGCAGTGAACAAGCAACTATATTACCGGCTGAGGTTAAACTACCACACCCTCCCACCATTGTGAAGGGAAACAGGAAATAAGAGATGTGAATTTATTTCCCACAGAAGAAGAAACTAAGCCCCAGATGAACAGACAGGACTAAAACTATCCACTGTTGTATGCCTGCCTCCTTTTATCCATGAGGGTGTCATTGCTTATTGTGACACTTACACAGATCTTTGTATAGGTCTATACTTAGGGTGTGTACAGTGTAAACAATGGGTTCAAATAAGGGTATGGATGAGGAGAGTTTTGTAAAGAGGTTTTGGCACAGCACTAACTACCAGTATGCTGCACACACCTTATAGTGCCAAAGGGCCTGTGATGCACTGAATGAATGTTAATTGTCTGATTTAAGCATACAGCTGAGGATGCAACATAATGAGTGCTACCAGGTATGTCTTTATTAGATACCTCCTAAGGAATGCCCTATAAAATTGTTGATATATGGCCATAGAGTTTTGTGTCATCTACCTTGGTGTAGTTTCTAGGAAAAGGTCCTTCAATTTTTCTTGTTGCCATTCCTCAGAAATTAGTATAAACAACTTAGAGTTAATAAGTTTCATGTTGATTTGCAGATGGAAATTTTATTATTTAAGAGATTATTAGCTGTTGTTATTACTATCTGCTGTGGTTTAGGAATGGTATTGTCCAATTTAGTGCTACTGCTGAAACCATGCACTGCTCGCTCCCCTCCTCTGAAGCGGGCTGGAGAGCAGACTTGGAGGCTCAAAAGGTAAAGGTTGAGATAAGAACAATTTGCTGAAAACAGCAATGAGATAAGAAAATGAACAGTAACAACAACAGTATTAAAAACAAAAGTGTACCAGAGAGGCAAGTGATTCACATGCAAATTGCTCACTGTGGAGCCTGACCCAACTGCTACACACTCCCCTGACACTGAAGTGAGCCTTTCCCCACTCCCTGAAAAATGACATGAGGTGGTATAGAATAACTTCCAGGTCCTAGCCATGATGGCAAAAATTAACCCTGTCCTGGCCAGAACCAGGACACTATCATTAATTTTACTGCAGTAATTCTAATTTCAGAAATCTGAAAATAACCACTGTACCTATGTCTCAAAAAACAAACAAATAAACAAAAAAACAAACAAAGAAACCCCCCAAAACAAAACAAAACAAACCACAAAACAAAACAAAACAAAAACAAACAAACAAACAAACAAGCAAACAAAACCCCAAAACTCCAACAGAATAAATGGTATTTATTGAGTGGTTTGTGCAAATAAAATGTGGTTAAGAATATGTGACAGTTTCGAGATGAATTTGCTCATAGATTCTGACAATTTGCAACCCAGAGACTTCCTGAGCCAGAAACTACTTCTTCATAATTGGTACGAGGAATGTTAATTTCTAGTACATGGTCTTCCATAAAGGAATTCCATATCTATTACACATTTTTGAATATTTTTTAAGTTCTCTTGTGAAAATAATTTTGAATTTGACTGGAGAGAATAAAATGCCTGAGTAATACATTTTAGATATCTACCTTCAGATGAGATGAATATCACTCTAGAGTTACTGGTTCCCTTCCATTGATCTAGTGGTTAATTTAGAAGCCTACATTGTAGACACATAAAATTTCGTCTTATTATTTTCTGCTTCTATGTAAATTAGACATTAATAGCAATAGCAACACCCTGAATCATATCATTAAATGCAAAGATATTCTGAAAGAATGATTAAACTACAAATTTTGGTATTTAAAGTAGTGTGTGAGTCTTAGAAATTTAGAGGATATGTTCATGGGATGTAGAGTATTCCATGTCTTCCTATCATGTTCTTTATCTTTCATATGAAACATCCAGACCTGCTTGTTTCTTCTTCTGAAGTGATGGTCACAGAGTTGAATCTCCTGTTGCGGTTCTTATAAACTGGATACCCTCTGGTCACAGCTCTTATTTTTTTTTTTTACATATTGTGAAAATCTGGACTTGTTTAATTTCTTTGTGCCTGGTTGCTTGTCACTCTTAAAGGAAAAGCAAGATATTCCATGCCTTTATTAAATATGAAATTTCATCAATGCATAAAAAGTTCTTCTGTTGTACTCACTACACTGTATTGCCAGAATTTGTCTTCAAAACACAGCAATTTAAAATTAAATTAGTTTGATGGAATATATTTTCTATGTGCATGACTATGCATGCCTAAATCATCAGTAATTAATGTGTGACTATAAAATAATCAGATCCCTGAGACCTTTTCAGGGGATTAGTGCATCCTCAACACTTGGAAAGAGGTGAAAAAAGAAAATACGAGCCATTTCATTGCACTCTAAGAGACTGTTATTCTGAGACATTCATAGGTGTGCATATGGAAAATGGTACCCTGGTCTGAGAAATACTAGGCTAATGGCTACTGCAGGTGAAAAACACCAGCTGATAAAGTCTTCAACAGTGTCAAACAGGATTCTCTATCTTCTGTGCACTATTAATTCAACTAGAAGAAAAAGGAAAATAATCCAAAATGGATTTCTTTGTCATTTTCAAATACACTGATTTTATCTCTCTCTCCGCTGGAATGGAGTCAGTGCATGCTGCAAATCGATGCCTTTTAAATATATTAGCTTCTGAGTAAGTTTAATACAGAGGATTTCATTCTTTAGATCTATGGTCCTACACTGCAACTTATCTTGTAAAAATCACCTATTGTTGTTTTACATACATGTCTCGGGTCACAAAATAGAGGTCAGATTCAAGGCCTAATATGATAATTTCCTAATGGATAAAACAAACTCTAATACCTGAGGAAGAAGGAACTTTATACTGCTGAAGATATATATCTATATATATACGTATTCTGTGTAATGAGAAAAGTAAGGAAATTGACAGTTTGTCCTTGATGCTCTTCAACAGAAAATAATCTGACATAAATATTTAACAGAAGCATGACACAGAAAATTCACACTCTCCATTTATTATGGCTTTTTATATTTTATTAATTTTTAAGTTATTAGATGTCTACATTTTTTCCTAGCAAAGTCTTATAACTTGAGGGGGGGGTTGCCTCAGGCAAAACACTGCTGTTTGATTTATCTTCTGCACTTGTCTTGCTTTAACAATATGAACTTTTTTCAGAGAAGTGCAAAGCTGTGTTTGACCCCACAGGGAAAAAGTTTTCTTTTTTAAGAAATGTGTACAAAGTACTTAATAAGTTATCTCACTCAGTTTTACTGTATATTATTTTTCCAGTGACTACACTTAACTTTCTAAATCCCCAGATACCAACATTTTAATAAAAACAAGACATTTTTAACAAAATGTCAGCAGCAAAGTGATCAAAGTGCTATGGGAGCAGTTAGGCAACAGTCTGAGCTTTGAATTTCCTATTCGCTTTCCAAAACATTCACTTAAAAAGCATTTATTGAAGCTGAACTGCCTTTATCAGCCTGATCAGAGCTTCATAAAGAGCATGCATGATTCAACTGCCTTTCTAAGCTTTAAAAAATATAACTTTGATATATGCCTCACAAGTACAGCACAATAGTTTTCATGCTCACGTTTGTTAAGATTTAGTGCAGCCATTAAAGAACAGAAGGGCTCTTTGGTGGCAATTCTCAGACATGTCAAATATCCCAAAGCACAACCTTCTACAAATCAGAGATTAAGGTACTGACAAAAATTTCCACTTGATTGCAGTTTTTTCCCCTAAAAATTGTATCAGGAGTGACTATCTTTTCGATCAAATCTCTCAGGGAGGTGATTTTTTATTTTTTTACTCTGTGAGAAAAATATCAACTGAGAGATAAGGAGTGACATTTTATGTGCCTTGTCCAGAAGTCATTCGATTTATTTAAAAAACTTTGTGTGTGCCTGACCTATACATGAAGTTTGTGACATGTCTCTTGTCAAGTATTGATCACTTCAGACTTTAGTGTTTGCTTACTGCAATGCAGCTAATAATCTCTTTTTATTTAGTTTTGTGGCTTTGAATTTTTATCATGACCCAGCTGATTTCTCTGGGACATTCCTGCTTCAGCTGTGTAAATGGGCTATGGAAATTAAGCCTACTAAAGTACCTTCCCTGGGCAGACTATGTTTTCCATCAGTTCACACTGCAAGTGGTTTGCATGCAGATAGATACATTTGGAAGCGGCAGATGCCATCAATCTTTATGACTTTCTGACACACACCATTTCACCTCTACCTCTTGTAAAAGGGATGGCTGAGCAATTGTGTTGTATTCTCCTTGAATGACGTAGAACTTTCTCATTCAGCTCACCTCAGCATTTTGTGATGATTGCTGAGTATACACAAAAGATAGGGCTTCCATCAAGTCTCTTCTTGGTGTCTTTCAGATGGCATTCCAACATTCAGATGGCATTCTAACATTCAGATGGCATTCTCTCAACACTTATGTTATACTGTCATACTTTCCATTGCTTCTGAATTTAGGATACAATTACATCTTATTTTCTTAATGTACCCAGACTATTTCTATACAGACTCAAAATGGTAAGAAAGACATTATTCCTAGGGTTGTAGGTAAATCTTGCATGGAACTGTGAAAAGCCAGTAAAAAGAGAAGAAAAAGCTCATGCTTTAGGACACTTGTATATATCTCACCAGAGAAACAGAATGGTCTTCAATAGACTTTCAATTCTGTCTCGTTCACAACTGGAGATATTGCAACCACAAAGAGTTATATGATGGAGTTTCTGAAGGTGCCACCCAAGTAGTTTGCAATGCAATGGTTCATTTTTTGTAGATTTCAAATGTAATGAACTGAACAATATTTCAGGATTCTATTCAGCATTAATTATGCACAGGTGTCTGCAACAGCTCTTTCAACTAAATCTTGGGATCTACATGTGCCTTTAAATATCTGTTTGAACTGGAGTGGGGGAAAATGTAACAGATGTTGATCTGAAATTCATCAATCATAATAGCAACACTCAGCAACATCAGCCAGAAATACAATCTCATTTGTCAGATTAATTAAAAAAAATTAAAAAAATTTCTGTAGCCTGTAATGAGAAGAGTGAAAGCTCAACATACTCAATATAAAATCTGTGATTCTAAAAAGTACTACTCAACTTCCTTCTACCTCTCTGCCTGTCTATGCTACAGAAACTCACCATCTCTTTAAATTTCTCAAACATTTGCAGTTATTTCTTTGTGCATGACTAGAACTGTGCCAGTTTTATTACAGCTCGGCAGCTCAGAGATTACTTTGTTACTCTGTTCGATCAAAACACAAAGCAAGACACTCTAAAATATCACTATGTTGGATATGAAAATATTTTTCACCGTTAACTTAGAATGGTGACAGAAATGGACTGCTAACAAATATTTTTCGGACGTTATTATCATTAAACTAAGCTGGAAGAAAGTGTTCACTTTTTCTGTAAGAACAAGACAGTTAAAAGTGCTGCCCAGATGGTAGAAGAGGCAAATTCATTTCTTTTCCTCGCCTAAAATTATCCAAAATCACATTCCATATGGGAATAGGTTAACCATCTGGCTATATCTGTTTTATCTGACTAGGGAATGGTTAGGAAATCTTTCTGGAAAAGGAAAAGTCTTGAACTCCTATGGCTGTTCTAAATAGTTATTCTGAAATTTACTTACATAGTTGCTAACAAAGAGTTTGACCATTTCTGAAAAAAGTACTATAGTTTATATCTTCCCTGTTTCAGGTGACATTCCTGTCTCTTGCATGCGAAATTATGTTCTTGCTCAACTTCTGTGAATCTTGCATTCCTTTTTGCACAACTTCTGTACAAGTGTAAGAAGATGCTGAACATATCGTGAGACCTGTAATCTGCTGGTGAGGAAGCTCATCTGGAGGAAAGCAATTGAATTTAATTCTGTCCATGTATGCCAATGTTTGAACAGCTTGGCAATTGGGTGAAAAGAAGGTCAACCCCTTCAAATTTGGGCATGATTTCAAAGAAAGCACAAGTATTCAGCAACCAATTTAGGAGTTCTCTGCCCTCGTGTTTTGGAAGCTCTCAAACTGCTTAGCAGCTGAACACTAAGTTGTTAAAATCTGCCAAGAAATGAAAGTCTGCAATCTCGGGGTTGTTTATATATACTAGAAAGCTAAGCAATACTAACAATTTTTCTCTAGTTCTGCCTGGGTGGTTGATCTGGCATAGCTTAACTCACTTGCAAAATTCTTCCACCCCCAGATGCCACAGTACCTATTGGGAATGATTGCTAGATTGTGCTACCCAAGAAACTGTGACTGAAGAAAAGTTTGAAGAAATATCTGCAGTCAAAAACTATGCAAGAGAGCATGTTAACAATTAAACATCATAGATAAGCAGGCACAAGGGCTAGATCTCTTGTTGTGACCCTGATGAATTTACTACTGTAGTTCTGGCAACTCCATGTTCTAGTTAAGTGCAAGAGAAATTTGAAAAGTCTTTTAGTAGTTGCTTCTTTCATGATGTCTCTCTATTCAGCATTTTCTGTGATTTTCTTCAAGCCCTCTCGAACTCAGAAATCAACTCTTTAAGAACAGGAACACATAAAGGCTTTTCTCTTCTACTTGGCTACCTTTACCATAAAGCTTGAGGAACTCAGCGTAGCAGAGATTACTGACCTCTTATCAAATGCTGTTGAAATGTTCAGAAACATTTGAGGATAACAGACCAACAGACATAACACGCTCATATGCACAATTAATGTAATCCTACTTTGACTAGGAAATAAGGCTAAAATTAAATTTAAAATTATACCATAATTAGGATGCTCTTCTCAAGGAGTAACTCCATCTTCTCTTTAGATCCTTATATCAAACCGCATGCTGACTGACTCTGTCTGACACCTGGCTATTGCTTTCTTGATGCTTGACACTTAACTTCTAGCTCCTGCTGCCTTTCACTTGAGTTGAAGTTTGATCTCCTAGCACCTGAAAATCCTGACTCCTACAATGCTGATAAAGAACATCCTTTTTAGAGGTAGGTAAGAGTGAAAGTGAAGGAGCTTGGAATTCTTTTGCCTAGTTGGAATTCTTTTGCCTAGAAATAAAACTATCAAATGAAAAGTTAATGGTTTCCCTGGAAAAGGTATTAAAATTTCTCCTGGTGATTTGAAAAATAGATTCTAAATTATTATTTATCCATTATGTCAACATCACAGACTAAAAGTCCAATATACTCACAGTATGTTTCTAATAGAAAAAAAACCCTAAGCAATATAAAAGTTAAACTGGGAAGGACTGCAAATGAAAAGCAGAACTCTGGGCTTTTTTTTCGTAATCAGCACATTAGTGATAGTAATGGTGTAACAGAAAAAAAATCTTAATCTTATGAGATAAATTCTAGCTATTTTTGCAGTGATTTGACATAATAACAAACAATTCACAATGACAAACAATACATGGAGGAAAGAAAGACCTCATTTACCTGCTGATTTTCCCAGATGAAGCTTATTTTTAAACTGTAAAATGACATAAACACAGAATTATGCCCCTAACATTGCCAAGGTGTTCTACCTTATGCAGTGTTGTGATACATAAACCTAAATCCAGCTGAGATTAAGAAATTATTCTTTGTTTGGCTCCATTCCATGAGGCAGCTGTTAGAGTTGGCACTTTCAAACATGCCTGACACACACACTCTGAAAATGAGTAGCAAACTCCAAATTTATGCAGATGTCCAGATGCTAGAGTGCTGATTGAGACATGGATGATGAAGGCTTAGTTCCATGATCCTTCCTGATGGTAGGAAGCTCAAATCCTAAGTTCCCACTTCCATGCAAAAGACATTAACCTTGAGGATATAAGCTTCTGCTGCTAAAGATCAGTGACTACCTCTGTAACTGAAATCATATTTCAATTCAGAAGATTCATTTGGTGAGAAAATGTGCACAAAACAGTGTACTTCATTAATCAGGTAGATTAATAAAATGGGAGTATTACTAGAAATTTGTCTTTTGTATAATGTTATAGTATTTAAAGTGGGTGATAGAGATTAGATCACCCTCATATGCTTTATGCATAATAATGCTCTTTCTTTCTGCTTTAATGGTTTGTTTACAAACAACAGCACATCTCCATCAGGTAGCTGGATATTATGGTGAAATTTTGAAAACAGATCCCTCTCTGTAAAATGTCTTTGATTTCATAAATAAATGACAAAACAAGGGGGTTTGGGGTTTGTTTAGTTGGGGTTTTTTTTGAGAAATAAGTCATTTAGCCCTTCTATAAATGACTATAGCTACTTTCTTAAAAAAAAAACAGAAAAAAAAAGGGAGTGGAAAACAGCATCAAGAAGGCATATTTGAAGATAAAACCATGAAACGTGTTTCAAGATACACCCTGCACTTAATATTTCTGACTAGCCACGGTAGATGTGTTGGATGCATCATATTCTGAAATGTCTTTTTCTACATTTATATAATAATGGCCAGTCTTCGCGAACGAAGATTTTGGGAAAGGTCTTTTACCTTTCAAACCTGCGCAATGGATTTTTTAGGTGAGACACAGCCTGCGCTGAACTGAGCCCACCCATTAATCCTAAGGTTCATCTGCCGGGGCCAAGCAAGCTTGGACAACGGCAGTGAGGTCCTCAGGACGTAGGTTTGTTTAGAGTGACCTTCTCATAGATGGATGGCCTTACAGGGCTAATGAGCTCCATCTGCTCGGGGGACTGGGAATCGAACCTGGGTCGCAGCAGTGAGAGTCCTGCATGCTAACCACTAGGCCACCAGGGGTCTACATTTATATTAATAAATTAAACAGCTCCAGGAAATGTCTATATCCTCTGGATATATCCTCAGTGTCTATTTCTTTAATTTGATTTTTTATTTTTATAGTGAACCTTCAAATTACAGTCAATTAACACTCTCCCAAGTAATTCCTGAGCATGGTTCAGGAGTTACCACGTGATACAGACATTCTTAATCATCATTTTGGATCTGGTTTCCTGTTTTGGAGGATAAAAGAATTCAATGATACGAGCAGACACAAACAAGGACTCAGCCTCAATGTATGCCATTGGTTCTGGAAAAAATCAATATGTGTAGGGTATGCAGACTTTTATTTCTGCTGTCCTATCTGTCAGGTCCTAAACGAATATTTGCTTGAGATCTTCTTTGGAATTGATCTTAAGAAACTTGTCCAAATTTACTCATGATGTCCGTTTGTAGATAAAAGAAGGGAAGACAAGTTAGATTGCCATCTTTTTAATGAAGAAGTGATCCATCTTTCTGGTCTTTTAGTAAAATATGTGCAGGAGAAGAAAGAGAGACTTTGCTTGGCAGATGGGAAGTAGAAAATTATTTCATATTAAGAATTATTTAATGCTAAAGAAGCTAGAGTAAAAATCAACAATATAAAATTGTCTGAAAGGAAAAAAGGAAGCATTCAGAAGGTGAAGTTGAAGTTGAAGGTTCAGAGCATATTTAAGAAAAGAATTAGTAATCAGATATGGAGCAATGGTAGGGAAGACTATATATGAGTGTGACAACATGGTGATGAAAAGTTTAGAGGAGAGCAAGTTAATGTTAGTTTACCCAAACATGGTTCTGTATTTCGCTTTGATACTTTGAAAGAAATGGACAAAGGACGGTAAAGAAGCTGTATGGAAAGAGGCTAGAGCTGTCAAGACAACAGATAACAAATAAATAGAGCAGAGTGTTGGCTGGGAAAAAAAGAACAGGAGAGGTATTTCACGCTGAAGAGTGAGTGACAAGACTTTGACAGAGCTCGCTGAATACTGGAAGTCTTGAATTGGAGCTCAAATAAACAAGAGCTAATATCAGTATGCTTTCCTAGAGACAAAAGTCTTCCATTCATGGTGGTAGTGTCAGTCACTTCAGTCAGTCCCTCTGTGTCTATATGTGTATGTCAATCATCTAGTCAACAAATGCAGATTCATACTTCTGAAAGGGAAATATTGGATTTTAAATCTCTTTCTTACGCATGTACACAAGAATTTGAATATACAGATGTTCTGTAGAGTACTTATATAGCAGAAACAATTTTTCTTAATGAGCTTTTTTTGTTATATAAAAGAAAGAAGTCTAAATGAAATGTTGGCAACCTACTCTATGGAAAAAAATAAAATTAGTTACTAAGTTACTAATCTATTTCACATCGATTTCATTTTTGTAGTGTCATTTTTATTGCAAAACTTGAAAAATTTGAATTCTAATATTTGCTGTTTCTTCCTAATCTTCTTTTTTTTTTTTTTTTTAGTTAGCTGTAGAATATTTTCTCTCATGGAATACTTTCTCTCAAGGGGAAAACCCAAAACCAGAACCTGCACAACACTGATATAGGATGGAACAATTTGCATGGAGTAGTATATTTCTGTTTAGAATGGTAGACTTCCTTTCCATGCTTCCTTTTTAGGTGGAAGATTTTCTCATTATTTCTGTGATTCTGTTCTGCAGGTTTACCAAGAGACTCCATTCATGGCTCAGGGTTTCGTTCTGTTACTAGCTAAACAAATACAAAACATTTAAAAATATGTGAGTGGTGCATAAAGATCCAAAGGGATCACTGGAAGAAACGGAAGGGGCCAAAAAAATATGAGACAAATCTGGTTAAAGCTTAAAGCTGTAGACAGGGGCTCTCACTACACAATTTATATACCATTTCATTTAGGCCATACATTAGGTTCAATAAAAGGTATAAAGAATGAAAATGCGGTGGTTTTGTGGTTGTTCGCAGGGAAACTCATATACAGGCAGAGGTACATGGAATCAGTCATAAAATTACTTGTTTAAAAAATTACATCATGGTTGAAAGGTTTTAGTTTTAGTGGAGAAGGAATGTAACATTTCAATACCTTCAGAAAGCCAATAAATTGGAAGGAAAAATTTATACAGAGATGCTGTGAAGAAAACAATGACATGGTATAACTTCTGTCCAGTAGAATTGTCATCACAGATTTGAATTCCCTATCACCCTTCAGACAGAATTTATTTGGAATGAAATGGACTGATCTCAATTTTTCTTTTACAGGCTTAAATCCTTGTATATAAACACTGGAAAACATGCTTTCTGGTGCATAGCCAGCTCTTACCTTTCCTCATTCACAAAAAGAAATTGCTTGACTTAACAAAGAATGTGTTATTTTAGGGATAAAAGGAAAATATAAGAAAGTACATAAGCAGGATAACATACAGCTCGTAACTCCTACCTATATTATGGACCTCTTTTATAATAAGGAAACCCCTAAGTCAGCTGTTTTCTATTCTGTTTCTGCAGCAACGTGTACCTCACTGTTGAGATACTCAGTGTTGCTGTGTGGTAAAGCCCTACTGCTGACCTTATGGTGATGTGACCTGAATTGTGCTCATACTGACAATCCCTCACTGCTCCTTGTTATGTTGCCTGTTCATCATTTTTCTCCCCTTCTTGTTCTGCTAGCAGCTTTACTACCTATTCCCAGTGTTTATAAATTCTTACCAAGAAATCAAAAAGCACTGCAAACAAATATATTTTCCTGTCTTTTTTTTCTTTTTTTTTATTAAAGTCCATAACTTTTGGACCCTGCTACAGAAACCTGTTGTATTAGGTTAGCTGTCCACTCTACACACACTTAATTGGCCATCATTCCTGTTATCCTGTACGCTGTTATCATCAGAACTGTCTCTTTATGTTATGGTATTAGCAGAAGTAGTTTCTGAACAGAAGGAAGAAATATATGCATACAAATAAGTTGAAACTTGGCTGGTGGAGCATTTAATTTTTCTCTTTTCTTTCCACCAGTTGTCAATATAGTGTTCTTCCTTTTGGGGCTTCCCTACACTTGAAAATTTGGAAGAATGGCAGGGGTTTGACTTTTGCATTAGCCCTTAACCACAAAGCTTACATCCCCAAACATCCCTGAAACTATATACCAAAGATAATGAAGAACAAGGGGTCTGTTGTTAAGGCAGAGAATGGTTTTTATTTACCAAATCAAGATTAGGCTCTGTGGCTGCTGAATTGAAATAAAATTTCTTTTAAATAGAGCTCTGAGAAATCAATTGTAACCAGCAGTTAATGACCGGTTAAGAACAGCTTGAGGGAAAGCCAAGGGCAGTCAAAGCTCCAGCAAATTAGTTACTAACTGTGCTAATTAATGATATTGCAGAGATTATTGGTATTATAAACTGTAATCGATCAGGTTTATCATCGTGTCTAAGAAAAAGTTTGCAAGTAACAATATTTTATGGACAGCTCTGCACTTCCAATTTTAATTAATATGATAATCCAAGTATTCCAAGATGATAAATAATACTTTCCCTTCCTGGGCAAATATAATCATGCATATTACCCATAATAATAAGTACCTCATGATAAAATGTGGTCAGATGAAATAATAAGGACAATGGTCAAGACATCAAGAGGCTTGCCATGATTTATAGGAAGATCATACTAATAAAGAGGACTGTGACTGGATTCGCTATTCTATTTTTACTAGTGACACAAAGTTGCAAATTTGAGTAATTCATGACTGTTTTTTGATTCAGTTCTGAAAATTCCAGTACATGTGTGAGACACTGGATCCAAATCTCACTGGTTTGATATGGGTCAGAACCAACTCACTGTGAGAGCATGTGTGTGTGGAGAAGAGTTGGGCTAGACATGTATGCCTTATCACATAAGGCCGGCTGAGAGTACATGTCCTGAAGCCCCAGGGCCAGCCCCTGAGAGCTCATGGCAGAGCTAAAGGTCCTGTAGCCGAGCTGTCAGACAAAGCAAGCCTGCCTGGTAGCCTGCCCACAGCGTGCCCCTGGAGCCTGTGGTTGGCTGCAGCACACCTCACTCTGGCCTGGAAGGCACTGACTGGATATCCTGCCTGGAAAACCAAACTACATAAATACACGAGACTCCATGTGAGCCCTCTCTTTCTCTTCCCATGGTCTCCTGCAGCTTCCATCTTGTGAATCGTCAAATCTTATTGGTAACTTTTTTTTCTTCCCTCTCCTTCTCTCTCTCTCTCTCTCCTTTCTTTCTTTACTCTTTTAATCTCTTTTCTTCTTTTACTCCTTTCCTTCTCTTGTAAGGAACTTAAAACCAATGAACTGGATTTTATTAAAGCTGCTATATTGATTGTGGTGGGTGTTTTTTTCTATGGAGTGGGTTTTTGTGCTGGGTGCTTTAGTGACATATTTTTTCTTGGTTCTATTTTACTCCTGTAAAGTGTTTTGTCAAAATGTCTTCTTTTTCTCACCAAATTAAAAGAATTCCTCTTAGAGAAAGAGTGTGTGTCTCTTTCTTTGGACACAAATTCGAGGTTATTATGAACCAAAAGGCTTTTAAAAACTCTTAAATCAAATGTAACCACTCTGGGCAGCTTATAGCTTAAAATCCGGAGTGTAAGAGCATGTGTAACTCCTATTTATGCAGTGCTTTGCTGAGCACTGCATCTCTGCTCTCGAGTGCAGTGATTCTCCCACAGTATAAGTACACTGGCTGGTTTTTCCAGTGAGGGAGATTTGTGAACTGTTGCTTTGGCAACTAGGTCTGCTTCATGGTTTCTGGAGGAAGGAAACTTAGTCTTCCATGTGTTTGGCTTTTTTTGTTTGTTTGTTTTTCCTCCAGATGTGTACCTTACCTAAAGCCTATCCTCGTAAGTGGCTTGCAGTGTCAATGGCTGTGTGCAAGAAATATGGACAGTAGTCTGGAAGTACCAGTAAAGTTAGTACAGTTTTAAATTATGAACTATATCAATATTTTCAAGTAGATTTGATGTTTTTTGCTTTGGGTGCTATACTTCTGTTGGCTTCTGTTGCACATATGGTACTAGTGCGAGACTCCAGTGTTGCAATGCAGAAGGAAGATGGATGCAAATGAAAATTGAGACAGTATACCAACCCCTTCATGCACCACAGAAATGAGCTGACTGCCTCATTTGGGCGCCTTAAAAACACAATTCAGAGGTAGCTGTTTAATGTGATTATGAAACCAAATCATAGTGATTCAGGGACTGACCCTTGACCCCAAAGCCTAGCAGTGCAAACTGGCTTACTGTCACTCTATTGAGAGCTATCTGTCTCTACAAACTTTTTTCAGACTTGTTATTGAACATGTGCTCCCAGATCTCCTCTAACCCAGAGGCTGTGCCTGTGGTCAAAAGAGGTAATTATGATTTTTTTTTCTCCTGTGTCATAGCTTCCAAAATAGTATGAATGGTGTTCTTCAGTGTGACTTTTAGGGTAGTTGTTACCTGTATAGGCATGTTGCAGGGAGGAACATGAGAGTGCAAAATGTTTAGGATGTTGCTGGAATACTGTCCCGTCACATCCATAGTGCCTTTTAAGAGCAGTTTACAGAGTTCTGAGTTCTGCCTGAGGTTACCCCTTGAGAAATCCAGGTGGAGTATGCATAGAAGAGACATCTAACGCTTACATAAACTAAGTAATATAGAGGTATAATCTTTGATATTGCTTCCTGGTTCTCTCTTTATTTAGCAAGATAAATGTAGGTACCTTCAGTCTAGCCATGAACATGTTTGCAATTCTACTTGTTATGTACCTTACTTGTAGTTTAAATTAAAATTACAGATATGTATTAAAACTGAAGTGTTAACAAAGAATGGAAAACAGTAGCATAATTATTGTAGAGATGCTCTTGATGATTTTTCTAATTTTATTTTAGACCAAATCCAGTGTCAGCACTGGCACTTAAAATCCCCTACCACTTAAAGCATTTTATGATTTATAGATAGTATAAATAAAATCAGTATTAATCCTAGCAAGTACATCCTTACAAAATGTCATGCAAACCCTAAGTGAGCAATGATAACTAAGCTCCAAATATGTGTGCGTGTGTAAGTAAGGTTATATAATTTGTTAGCAGACCGCGTTTTTATTTCCTTAGCAGGAAAAATATGGATTATGGTCATGGCTCATAAATTCTGAAAAGCTAGCATTACTGGATGAAATGAACACTAAAGAGATGTTAAGTGGTTTAGAAGAGAACAAAGAAAATGAAAGCAACAAGATTTGTGTGAGTCACTAGCCTCACCAATTTTGTCTTTTAAAACAGCTATTCATTGCTATTTTTCCACCATGCTACATATTTCCTCACACTTTCTCAATGTTTTTAACGCAATTCATAACTGGTAGATATCTCCTCAATTTGTTCTGTCACAGAAACTTGCTGAAAGTGATTTTTTATCACTTGCAGTCTCTAAATAAACTTAATGTCTCCTTTTGCTCCTAATTTGTTTCTAGGTCTACTACACTTCTCATACATGATGCCAAAATTTTGCCCCAAAAAGGCACGAACAGAAAAACTGCTCAGAGACAAAGTTTGTAGCCTTTAAGCAGGAGGTATGTTTATTCATGGGCCCAGGGAGCGGCCAGGTCGCCCTGGACAAACCGCTCCGATCCAGCAACTCACAGTCAGACTTTTTATACAATTTTTGGCAAGCAATTGCATCATACAATATGAATATTCATAATATTGCAACACACACTTTTAATATTCATTACAGGTGGAGTTTAGGTAGAATTAGAGGTATGGTCTTCAATTTGGGGAGAATCTGGGAGGGTCGTTCTGGCTTTTCAGCCTCAAAAGCCCCCGGCCTCCCTCTCATACTCATCATGAACTTTGTGAACTTTCCTCTTCTGGCTGATTTCCTAGAGCATCTGGCAGAGGTTTCTGATATTTTGGCAAGGATACCTAGATTTTGGCTCATCTTCCTTCTTTATCAGCCTTTGTTTTCATTCTATATACCTATTTTAGCTTCTTAGTTCCTTCTGTTTTCGTAAGTACGTGTGCTTCTGTTCTCCTGTGTCAATGTGTTCTGCATAACTTAGTAAATTATTGCCTCTGCTATTTCTAAGACCAAATTCTTTGTGCTTTTGCTTACACCTATATTCTGAATTTAACTCTCTACTTTTCGTATTGCTATATTACATTTGCTTTCTAGGCCTTGCCTGGCTTCATACATTGCTTAGTTCTGATCATGTTAGACATACTTTCTTGTTTGGTTTTGTTCTTCTTGTTGTTTTCCCTTTCAGACATTTCAAATGCTTGAAGAATAATCAAGAAATTGAAACAAGCAAAACCTCCTAAAGAAGTGTGGATTATAAAGGATAAACTAAAATTATTATTTACAATGTGGGCTGGAGTTTGATCGTGATTATTTCTTCATCTGGAAGAATGAGTATTTTAATATGAAGGTAACTGTCCATACCCTGATTTCAGCATCAATTCACTTTTCCCAATTGTCACAGTTTGAGATTGCCCTCCCTAGAAGCCAGGGGGCCTAGAGGTGATTGGATGCCTGGGCAGTTTTCCCTGGAGGGCCAATCACCGCTCATTTTGTTCGCTCCTGTGAAAAATCATATATATACAGCCGGTGGAAGTTGTTGGCAATTGTTTTGTGTCTGTTGCTGTGTGTGTGGGTGTGAGAAGGCCGGGGGTGGCAGGGCCTCCTTCTTTCCCCTCTGGGAGGTTCCCCGAACACTCCCAGCAGAGAAAGACTGGTTACCTATCAGCCCTGAAGGGGTTTTCCTGGACTGACTTGAAGGAGAAGCTTAAAAGGACTGATAGAAGTGTATAATATTGTATACATAGTTGCTTTTAGCTTGTATAGTATTTATTTGTATAGTAATATATGTATATACTTCCCTTGCCCCCCCATAGAGGTGTCTGCCTGAAAGTTTCTCTTCGGTGTTGAGATAAATTGTGGGAAGAGGTGGGGGAAGCCTGGAAACTGGATTTTTGATTTTTGTGCTGGCTCAAACCCCCACACCAATAAATTGAGAAGTAACCAGCTGTTGAAGTAAGCCAATGTGCTAGTGCTTAAAATATGTTTTTATAATGAAAAATAATTTATCATGGTTTATAATGCACTTCTATTAACCTGTAGGACATATGTAAAGATAATAGTAAGGATCTGGGCCTTAATGGACAAATTGAACTTGATATGACAGAAACAAATTTTGCTTGCACTTAAAATGGAGTAAATCCAAACTAAGATGTTCCTCCAATATTATGCCAATAACTTTTTAAGTAGAATGAAAGGAGAGTTTTCCTTACTAATCTAATATCTCATACTAATAAAAGGTAGAACATTTAATGAGATGAAAATCTATTTTTGATTTTTTTATTTATATGTAAAGTAAAAAATTATTGCAAGAAAACTGCCCTGGCAGATAAATTGTATTTATTTAGACTTAAAATTATAGTAATTAATATATACTGCGTAGCTACAATAGTACGTTAAGAATTGAAAGTCACACTTTACTAAAACATTCTGTTCTAGAAAAGAAAGTTTTCTTAAGGGTGAAAAAGCAAATAATTTCTTAGAACAGTAGAATATTTATAGTCATCAGAAAAGACAGCTTTTTGTCGTAAAATTATTGGTACTTTCAAAGCATTTACTGTTATATTAAAAAGCTATTTTATATTAGAACTACGATTTGATTCTGGGTTCCAGAGGTTTAAATAGCAGTCCTTTTAGTCATGATGGGTGTTGGGTTATTGTTTTGTGGTTTTTGTTTGTTTGTTTGTTTTTTAAAAAGCTTTTTTTCTTAAAGGACTTGACTAACTTTCATCTATCAAATTTTAAGTTTTAAAAAGTTACCTATGCAATTAAGTTAAAATATAATGTGAATTGTATTCTAAAAGAATCCAAAGATTCTTTTTCTGTGTATTTCAGTAGAATGTGACAATTTTTATTATCCTGAGTGTTTGTTTTGGAATTATTTGATTATTTTCACTCTGAATGACACATCTTTGTCCTCTCCAGGATTTGATCTTTGTTAGTTGTAAGGCAGACAATTTCAGTTTTCTTGAAAATTCCTCCGTTACCCAGTGGTTGGATGTTTTCCAAACTGGTTTATGTGATAGTAATTCAATACGTTGAAATAATGTCGACCTTAGAGTTTTTTCAAGTAATTACCTGCAGTGTTCTTATTTGAATCACAGAAACAGGCCTAAACTTTTTAAGACTGGGTGTTTACTTTGCTACATGACATATTTGTATATTTTTCTCAAATTATAATTTTATACCTGCATTTTACTTACACTTTGAAATGCTTGTTCAGTGGGTTTTTCCCCACCACAACTAAATAACTAACCAAAACCAAGCTGTTTCAATTCAGCATGTTATCATGATGGACGTAGTTAAATGACAAGAACATAACATCTCATATAAATATGATACTTCTTGGCAGCAGAAGGTGGTGCAGGACAGAAGAGAAGGTGTAGAAGGTGAAAAGTGAGAGAGGTGAAGGAAGGAATAGGAGTGAAAGTAATAGAGTGAGAGGATGTTGGACTAGTGCCAGTTCAGCTGAAGTCAAAAGAAAGACACTCATTGATTTCCCAGGCAATTGGATCAGACCCACTGTCTGATGCTACTACAATTATATTTAGTAAGTGGGAGTTATAATCAAATTTTCAAACTGCTGAATTTGATACTAAAAATTTCTCCTTCTCATTTTCTGAAACTCCTTGATTTGTCCCAATGCATAATTCAGATGCTTTGACTTGCTGTGCTTCAAGCCTATAGCAAATTTTGGTTTTATATATGGGTGTAGGGGAGGAAAGCAACTATGCATTTCCAAGTAGTTATCTTGTAGATGGATAAATCTTGCACTATTTTCTTTGCAGGTGTCTGCTTGCTGCTCCAATTGGTACTGAGGAAAGGGCTACAGCTCCTACCCCCAGCTTTCCCAAGTCAGAATTGTTGGGATTGATGGTACTGGGGCCACTTAGAATATAGAAAGTTGTTACTTTCAGGTCTCAATTTTCACACCTTGCTCTGTCTGAAAAGACTCAGTTTAAGCCTCATTCTCCCACACTCTCCCCACATCTGCAGTACTGCTTCTCTTCTTTGAACCAACATAATGCTGCATTTGGTGTATTTCAGGTTGGAAATAGGCAGCCATTATATTCTTCAGTTCACTTGTAAAGTGAAATTTGATTTTTTAACTCAAATTTATAATGATTTATTTCCTTCAAGTATTTTTAAAAAAAGATATCAGCATTTATTAAGTTGAATGTTAATAAGCTTATTATGATTTAGTTACTACCTAGTTCCATTCATTTCAGCAGGACTTCTTATCTGAATAAGAGTTTTTGAATTTTGAGCCTATTTATGAAGGTTAGCTTCAAAACAGAAGAGCAAGACATATGGTAACTTTATTTCTGTGGAAAATGTAAAGGCTCTAAGAAGCTTTTAATGGAACCTCAGATGATGCAAATGACAATGTAGAATATTAACTATGCAATGGAAAAATGTTTCTGTGCTGCAGGCTGAATGAATCCTAGATGAAATGTGTTGTGAATACAGTAATTATTAAAATTATTTACCCAGCTTCATCTCTACTCTAAGTTACTCTATGGAATGTGACAGGAGACACAAATCCACAAATATCATTGCTGTATAAAACTCTTTACTTTTTGGTAGATTTCAGAATAAGAAAGACAATAATTCTGCACATGTATGGGTTCAGATGATAAATTGGATATGAAAGGAAAGATGTGAACTCAGTGAGCTATGAAGATGTGTCTGCCTATAAATTTATTATGTATATCCTTAAGCATACAGTAGTTTGATCAAATGAATAATATACTTGTAAAGCAGATAACTGGATTATCTGTGTTCTCAATAAAAATTTTAAATCTCATCTAAAGAAATATACTGTTTCACCTATTTCATTCAAGCAGTTTTACTCAGAGAATAAAGACTCGCCTGCATACAGAGGAGTGATCTTATATGCAGTTCCTATTTGTATCGATTTTTCACAGCAAGAAAACTGCTTGTTTTGTGTGACGAGTAATTTGCTTTTACTCACACACGCATTTCTGTAAACAGGAGCTGAAATTCTGTCCCAGTTGGAGAGTTTCTGAGTATCTGTTGTCAGCTGCTGAATATTTTGAACTGTGACTGATGTTGTGGCATCTCAGCAGCATACAAGAGCAACTCATTGCCTCATAAGACTTTAACAAGAAAAAAAATGTATATCAACATGTTAGTTTGATAGTTAAAACTGTCTCTAGGGCAGTGAAAGATAGAGACTTAAAATGTCTCAGGAAACAGAGTAACTATGACTTTTTGCCCTCTATAAGAGAAGCCTGGTTCTAGCTGTGACCACCATACTCTATGTAGAATTTGGTTGTGCTTGGGTGCATGAGGACAATATCTGTTCAATAAGCAGATACAGACTAATATTTTAGTTCCCAAGAACATCTAGCTACACTGATGACCACAGCCTGAAATAAAGCCAGAACACAGAACTGTAGGCTTGTAGGAGATTTTTCCGGTAAAAAATGCAACCTCTGCTATATGAATCAAAGCAGCTCAAGGGATAGATCTCTAGTATTCATCTGCAGGGGAATTTTTACTGATAATATTAGTTTGTTTTTCAAGCTTTACTAAATCTGATTTTTATTAAAAACTATAGCAGAAACATACATTTATGGATCTTGAAGAGTCTGGAATGGAATAACAAGTTCTTGTCAAGAAGTAGCTCCAGTGGACTGCAGAGGAGAAGGGATTTTCAGCATTTCAGTGGATATAGAGACTTCCAGTTCACACTTATGTCTCAATTTAGTAGCTTAGATTCCTTAGAGGAATTTAAGTGGTTGGGCTCTTCATAGTGTATTGACTAATAACGTAGCTAACTAAATACAACTCTTTTACCATAGTTATTTTTTGTTGCTTAGCTGTGTGTCAGAATATCTGTAAACGTAATAGGATTTGTCATGGATATACTTATTTAGGCAAGCTGAGACTGCAACTCATTCATTCTAGCAGTTATAGGAAATGTACAGATGTTATATAGTTTAATTTCTTTGATTAAAGTTGTTTGGGTTCATATTGTCAGAATTTTAAATTTCAATACCAACAGATAACTTTTCTCTTCATTAGCTGGAAGCAATACTGTGACATAAAGCCTATTTTTGGCATCTTCCTATTTTGCAATAGTCTGCGTTTACCAATATGCTTATACTAATCATCCGTTAATTATTTGACTTAGAATTTTTGTTCTTCTTGTACAACTCATATAGATTATCAGTAGTTTCCATTTTACTTAGAAGAGCCTTCAGCTGATTGCAAGAAATCCTTCCTCAGAAGTGGGATTCATGCTACAATGTTCATGTGTGCCATGCTTTCTAGAATAACTTGCTGTATGGGATCTCCCACAAAGGCCTGGTATTAATCTTTATGATAGGTGTAACCACACTCAGTTGTATGTGTTCTTTGTATTTCAGTGAGTATGAAGAAATGTTTTCCCCGGGAGGCCAATATTTGAAGTCAATACTTATCATGTTGGATAACAAATTGTCTTATTCACTTCACCAAAGATCAATATTTCCTCAGTGGATTGATAAGGTAAAAATGATCTGGTCTAACTTTAGCCTATGCTTTATCAAGTGTTGGTAGTTTTACTTCTACTTATGCTTTTCAGAAATTAATTGCAATATTCTTGGATAATTTGACAGCTAACTATGACACCAGGAAATAATGATAAAATGTGGCCTTTCTATACAAGATTTTGCATATATTACAATGTAGTGCAAAGTTAGTATAAAAGAAAATATAAGTCAGTCTGAATTCATTTTAATGGAGCTGAATTAATGCACAACACTTCAAGCTAAAATTTGTATCAACATTCCTAATTACACTATATGTCTCACCCTGCACATCCTCACATGCAAAAAAACAATCATACATGAAATAACTCAAATTTTTATCAGTCCTAAAGACTGAGAATACCTTCAATCTACTGAAGTTGGAGTATAAGAAAGCTTAGAAAAAGGAAATAAACAGATCCAGAATGTTGTTAGGATCGATCATGAATTGTATATATATATTGTCACTCCTTAAGTTAGCTAATGATGAATATATCACGTGCTCAAGAAAAGATTTTAAAAACACATTTAAATAAAGGAAGCCTAGGCTTTTACTAATTCTCAAAAAATTACAAAATATGAATGGAAATGTTGCTTATATCCAAAGAATCTATATATAGAAATTAGAAACTGGATAACCTTTTTATACTCTAGAAATTCCTTTTCTATTCTGACCCTGTGTGCTTTGGAAAATCCTATTTTCAATATATCTATTCCAATCAGAAGGTACCAGAAATAATTCTTATCATTCAGATGGAAGAAAGTAAGAAGAAAACAACATTTGCACGTAATCACAGCTTCCAAAACTTCTGACCTGCAAGCTACTTTAACTGAACTTTTATTTTACATTTGCTTTTACTCTTGTCTTATTATACAGAAAAATAACAAAGCAGAATGATCTCAATGAAAAATATCAAATTGTTCTTTAGCAAATGATTAAAAAAATGCAATGCTATTTGATGGCTTTGAGTGATTTAACTATAATTTTGCATTCCATTATGTCATTTTTTAATTAAATATGTTTCCTGCATGAATTTAATATTAATAAATGAGTATTTCACTAGCTGTTTGCACCTACAGCCTATACAATCAAAGTTTTTTTAAAAACACAAACTCTCACTTCCTGAAAAGAACTACAGCTTAATAGTGGAATATGGCTGTTGTTGTATCACATACTGTGGAGTAATTTCAGTAGGTAAAGAATAGGACTGGGAATGCAGGTAACAAATTAGATTGATGTGTTGTCCTCAACATACTGGCATTTTCATTTCTGAGGCCTACCAAAACAAAAACAAAACCATTTTTTATTCTTGTTCAAAATCTCTAGAGAAATGACTTCAGGTGGTCTCAGCCCAGTTTTTCATGTACAAGAGGACACATCAAAAAGCTGTCTTGTGTTAATAGTAATTCATCACTTTCGTCTGTGAAAAGCTGTGGGATTGCAAGCATGGAAAAAAAAAAGTGCTGCTAACCACATTTTTTTTCCCACCAACTATATGTTTCTGGTCCATTTTGTATGAATATATGAGCAGACATGTCAAGGAGGCAATGTAGATCATGTCTTCATGATTATCAGGGACTGTTTTTTTATTCACCTTTCCTACTCCTTCCTCTCTGACTGAGTGGCAATATAATTAAACAAAATCTCAAAGTATGGAAAGCAAAACAATGGGGGCTATAACTTATAGAAAAAGAAGTAGTGAAAAATTTAAGTCACTAAAGAGCACTGATGAGATATTAAATGTATAATCAAGCAGCATGTCATTGTGTATGGTTTAATTTCTTTTATCTACTGAAGTGACCTTGGGAAAATTAGAACACTTGAAAATGTTGCATCTTCAATAAGTTTTTCCCTCAAGTTTAAACAAGGAGACAGAAGAGAGATTACTGATATGATTATTCAAGCTAAAAGATTTCTCTGAGGAATCTCTCTATTAAGAATACTGTTCATATTTCAATGGTCATATGCAAAGTTTTTATAGTTTCTATTCCTTCAGTCCTCCAGAACTCATTCCATATAACTCTAGTGAGAGGAGGGAGTTCCATCATCATGATGACAGGAATATGCAAGTTCCACACTGTTCACATCTCCCTAAAGCTCTGGTAGACAAGGACAGAACGCAAACTAACTTTCTATAAACGTTCATTTTTATGGTCACAGCAGATTATTATAAAGAAATTTACCTGAGGTGTGGGGGGGAGACACAATGTTTGTCACCGGTATCTTCCTAACACTAATAAAGTTGGGGGAGTGTGAATTTCTGTCACTTTTGCATTCTTTCTTTGGAACATAAAAGTGACTAGCATAGACAGGAGTGAAACAGAGCTGAAGGGACAGGATGTATAAGGCAGTGAAGGAAAGAAGCTGTTTTATTCAACAAAATATTCTGTTCTATTGGCAGTGTCATAATCAGTGGAGGTGGTACAATAATTAATACCCATTAACTATATTGAAATGTATGGCTTTAATAACAATTCATTATTTATCTGTTGGAGAAAATGAGCTCAACTGGTATTAATGCAACAAATGTTTAGACTAAAGAAGAGAACTCTATGGCAAGCCCTTGAAAATGTTTATTCTGATAGATTCTATGATGTTTAGAAACACTACAATATCCTCTTCTGAAGTACCTGAGTATGTGTAAACTGAAGTAATTAATATCCTACTCACTAAACATTGTTTCCAGTGATCCAATAATCCATGCAGACATTCTAAATCACATACTTAAATGCCAAAATTTGAGGTTACTCAAAAGCTTATCATCAAATATGCAATTTGCATGTTAGATAGGAAAGAAATTCATAGGTTTAGTCTACAAGAGGCACTGACAGAAAAAGTAGCTGCTGTTCAAACAGCTATCATTTGGAGGGCCTGTACCATGTGACTGTCATTATCTAATACTTATGTGCAATTTGGATGAATATCAAGAAAGAATCTGAATGTCCCAGTTCCTGAATCAACTGGATATGCTGTGGCAAAGTCATCAAAGGAACCATTTATTGATATAATATGGTAAATTATTTTTCTTTTTAGGGTTTCCATACACAATGTTAATAGAAATATGTATATTAGTATATTATGTGTAAATTATTCTCATAGAGACACTTTCAATAGATGCAGTGCTATTACACTCTTATCATTTAGACTGTATAGATGTGGTTGTGAACCTGAGAGACCCAGCAATTACATCTGCAGTTAATTTTTATTGACAAAATTCTCAATTCTCAGTCACAATTTCTGAGCAATTTGACTGTATTTGATTTTCAGGAGCTATATAAAGAGCTTTTACTTTGTAGTAAAACATTACTATTAAAGGTGCATGCAAACCAGAAAATCCTAAAAATACTGATGTAGCCTTGGAAAACCCATAATAATCAGGTCGAAACCAGTCTATAACTTCATAGGGATATTGGGTGGCTACATTTTAGCTTACTTTGATAATTATTAAAATTAATATTGTTAAGAATCAGTAGTAAGAACCAATATGATCTGTATTGAAAGTAATCTGCCATCTTGTCTCTCGCTTCTGACAGTACTTATATTAATGTTTTCTGTGCTCTGGTTGTCTTTGCAGCCCACATCATAGCACTGTAAGTGAATCAGTAGAGAACTGCAGCATTTTGAGGAGGAAATAAAGGCCAGGACAAAGAGGGTAAAGAATGAGATCTAAATTAATTTGACTTTGTTGCTGAAGCCTATGTGGTTTTATAACTCACCTAAAAATCTCTAAGGAAACAGGTAGGAATTCTCTTACTTGCATTCATGAAAGAAGGCACCTGGATTCTACCTGAGTTCTAGTTTCAAAATACTTTTCTAAATAACACTTGTTACTTCTCAAAAAACCCCCAAAAAACAAACAAACCACAACAACGGGAACCAGCAACAACTTTATTCACATGACTATAAAAGCAAAAACTTGTCACAGAAAACATTTTCCGCATGAAGTTAATCACACAACAATGAGGTGACCAGACTTGTTGCATAAAAGTGTAATACTCTCAAGTAGGCAATGTGTTCCCATAAATTGTCAAAAATTTACTATCTGTGATAGAAAATAATAAGTGGTCTTAACAGCTTTTTTTGTTTGTTATCTGTATTTCAGCACTGCTGGACTATAAGCAAGGCTTTTCAAAAATAAGAGAAAAACAGAAAAGCAAGACTACTAGTTTCTTTTTCTCCATGTCTTTCAAAATACGTGTGATCTTATGAGGGTAACATGGTCTTCAACAACAATAAACATCATATGCTGTTGTTGTATGAATATGCATACTGTTGGTATTTTAAACTGAAAATCTCCGTATAAGAATAAGATATGAAGATTAAGAGTCTAGGAACAGTGGGAGGGGAGATACTATTTTTTAAGAAAATAAACTCATTCTATAATCTGACTTCTAATTAAGACATCTCCAGTCCCCTTCAGCTTGTGTACAGCAAGAATTCTTCATAAATAGGATATCTATACTGCAGCTGTAATGATATATACACTTTTCAAATGTCTTTAGCTTAGTTTTCCAGCAGAAAAAATAATGTGGAATGCTTGATTTCTCATCAAGACCTTGTTCAACAAGTTCAGTGTATTGTAGTGAAAAGGATTTTCAGGATTCATATACACTTATGCAACATTCTTCAAGGACAGAATTTAGAAAGGAAGAGACTATTTTGTTGAACAGTAGTGACTAAAATTATGCTTCATGACTATTAAAGAGAATTTATATGAATTGTCCAATTACAAAACTTGGCCCATAGAGAAGAAAAGGCTTATGAGTCATTTGAGTAATAACTCTCTTGAGCCCTATAGCCACACATGAAACACAATTAATGTCCAAGTGATTTGAATCAAAATATTTCATTGTGTCTTTTGATTTTATTCTTACGGAAGATGAAATATATTTTGATGGAAAACCAGACTTCATAGTATATAAAATACAATCCTGATTACAAAAAAAAAAAAGAAAGAGAATGATTACAAAAATAACTGACTTCAAGAGCAGTTCATCTCAACACACTAGGATGTTTATGCCAGGAGCCAGAAGTGAATGAATCAAGTGCTCCTAACAAAACTCAAACATAAAAAGGGAGTTACACAGGGTAGTGACAGGTAAACTGAGAAGAAGCAAGCATGAAGTACATAGATGGGGTTAGGAAAGCCAAAACCCACCTGGAATTGAACCTGTCAAGGACAACAAGAACAGCTTTTAAAAGTACATAAGTAACAAAAAAGTACTAGGAAAAACGTGTGTCTTTGCTTCATGAGATCATATCACTGGTGACAGTACATGCAAAAGACTGAATGTACTGAATGTCTTCTTTCCCACTGGTGAAGGAGCTGGTTGATGTCATTAAGTAATCTGAGTAAACTCAGTAATCTGAGTAAACTCAGTAATCTGAGAAAGACCATGGAGATCGGAAGAAATGTTTGAAGATTGGAGGAAAGAAAATGTCACTCCTATTTTCTAAAAGACCAAAGAACCCAGAAAACTACAGGCAAGGCAGCCTAATTTCCCTGTGGAAGTAAAGAGACAGCTAATTCTGGGCACATGAAAAATAAGAAAATCATCAGAAGTCGTCAGCTTGGCTTCAGCAAGGGAAAGCAGGTTTGGCCAACTTGAAGCTCTACAATCAAATGTCTGGTTTGGTAGACTACGGGAGGACAATGGATACTGTAAACTTTGACTTCAGTAAGGCTTTCAAAATTGTGTGCCATAAGAACTTCATAGAGATTTTGATGAAAT
Source organism: Neopelma chrysocephalum (assembly GCF_003984885.1). Taxonomy (NCBI): domain Eukaryota; kingdom Metazoa; phylum Chordata; class Aves; order Passeriformes; family Pipridae; genus Neopelma; species Neopelma chrysocephalum. The sequence continues at coordinate 245,046 of NW_020897702.1, forward strand.
ATGGGCTGGATGAGCAGACTAACTACCTGAACAGCCAGGCCCAGAGTATGGTGGTCACTGAAACAAAATGTAGTTGGAAGCCATTAACTAGAGATGTACCCAAAGGGTAAATACCTAGAAAATAATAGAACACTCTATTTCAGTTGGATGGGACTTAAAATGCCTATCTAGTCCAACTGCCTGACCAATTCAGGATTGAACAAAAGTATGTTGTTAAGGACACTGTCCAAAAGTGTCTTAGGCTTGGGGCATCAACCACCTCTCTAGGAAGTCAGTGTTTAACCACTCTCTCTGTAAAGAAATACTTACTCATGTCCAGTGTGAACCTCTCCTGGTGTCTTTAAGCCATCCTCCATGTCCAGTCACTGGATACAAGGGAAAGGAAATCACCACCTCCCTCTCCACTTCCTCTCTTCAGGAAGCTGTAAGGAGCAGTGAGGCTGCCCCTTAGCCTTATTTTCTCCAAACAAGACAAACACAAAGTCCCCCTCCTTACAGGATATTCCTTTCAGCTCTTTCACCTTTGTTTCCCTCCTCTGGACCTGCGCATCCTTCTTAAATTGAGGGGCCAAGAACTGCACACAGTACTCCAGGTGATGCCACACTAGTGTTTAATAAAGCGGGATAATCACCTCTCCTGGCCAGCTGGTTACTCTGTGTTTGATGCACCCCAGCATGTGGTTTTCTCTCTTGGCTGCCAGGGTACACTGCTGGCTCATATATCAGCACCTCCAGTTCCTTTTCTGTGGGGCTGCTGTCCAGGCACTTCTGTCCCAATTTATACTGGTGCCCAGCATTACTCCATCCTAGGTGCAGATATCCCAGTCTGCAAGCAAAGTATTGCCAGCAGGGTGAGGGAAGTGATCCTTCCACTCTACTTAGCATTGGTGAGGCCATACCTGGAGTACTGTAGCAGTACAAGAGTGCAATGAACATACTGTAGGGAGGACAACAAAGAACCACAAAGATGATGAAGGTGCTGAAGCATGTTTTATATGAGGAAACTGAAAGAGTTGGAACTATTTAGCCTAGAAGAGAGAAGGCTTCAGGGAATTTGTTATATAAATACCTGAAGGGAGGGTGCAGATAAGACAGAGCCAGGATCTTATCTGCAGTGTCCAGTGACAGGACCAGACACGGTGAACACAAACTGAAACACAAGAGGCTCCTTCTGAACATCAGGAGATACTTTTTCACTGAGAGTATGACTAAGCACTGGCACAGGTTGCCCAGAGAGGTTGTGGAATCTCCATCCTTGGAGACAGTCAAAAGCTGTCTAGATATCATCCTAGGAAACTGGCTCCAGGTGGCCCTTAAGGAAGGCGGTTGAACCAGGTGACTCAGAAGTCCCTTCCGACCTCAGTCCTTTCTGTGATTATATGAAAATACCTTGTGATTTATTTTTACATGTTTATAGGTCAGGCAAATGATTGTCCTGTGAGATTTGCCTCTGCACCCTCTAAATTCCCTATAAAAAAAGTTCTTTCTGTATTCAACGTTGCTTATAAAATGTCTTTAAGCACTTGGTTTACCAACATAAATCCCTGTTAGAATTATTTCAGAGAAGTCTTGAGTCTTTCATTCTATATTATTAAAAGACTTTAGGAACCAGCAAGACCTCTTCAAAGCTAAACCATCATTTTAATATGATTGAGATTAAAGAACACATGGTCTGGTCACATCTGCTTAATTCCAAGCAAGTATGTTACTGCAATCTGTAGAAGCTGAGAACAGTAGAGGACTCATACTGAGAGGCCTGGTAAATAACTGTTGTGCTAATGTCCCTGGTGACAAATATTGCACAATGCCTTGAAGATAAATAAATAATCAACATGACTTAATTGTACAGCTGGAAATATTGCCAAAATATGTCTAAACATGGTTCACTGTGAAAAGAGTGGTGTTGCTGAAAATACCTCTCAGAAGTTGGTCTGACCTGGTATTTGAATTATGTGCCTTTTGAAGAACAGCCACAGAAGAACAGGCAGCCTCTCCATAGTGCTGACTTTTTTCGTCTTTCTATAATGGTATTGACACATTTAGTATAAGGTATGTATGAAGTTGACTACTGGTACATACCTTACAGTCATATTAGCCTAGGTATATTTCTGTGCGGAGGTCAGACCACTAGGGGTCACAGTGAAAAAAAAAACTAAAAGAGTTAGGAATCACCAGCAGCAAGACCTCACCATAATTTTTCATCTCAAAAACATTTTCTAGGAAGTGATGTTGATTCGGGAGTCAAATAGACTAAACGACCCGACAAGGTATGTTTTTCCATTTCAGATCTTAACAATAGGCCAGTTAAATCAGAAATTTTCTTTCAACTTAAAAGTGCTTCCAAAAATCACACTGCTGTCAAAATATCTGATTGGCAGTTATGTTTATTTTTCCGTTTGGATGTCTTTTATTTGGGTGCTATTTTCACAATAGAGTGGAAGAAAATGAAATAAAAATACAGAGGAAGCAAAAACCTGCCTTTAACTATGTATGATTGTCCTTGGATTCAGTTGATGCTATTTCAAGTGAACACAAATATTGGTGTGTATATTATAATGTTTAAGCCCTTTCTAATTTTAGAAGCAAAATTGCACTTGCAATTGTATTTCAACACTATATGAAAGAAGACCTTGATTTTCCCTACAACACATTTATTTTAATTTTTTGTCAAATGCATTTATTAATAGATACTTCAAGAATGTTAGAAATAAATATCTATAACAGGTCTTCTTTAGATAGACAGTCTTTACCACAAGCCATTTAGTTATAACTGCCTTTCTTCTTAAATAGGCCATAGATCAAAAGTATACACTTTAATGTTCCTTAGGCTGCACATTTCTGAAAGTTTGTTGTAAGTTTACTCCTCTATCCTTGCCTGGTTTCCCTTGGTGTTCAGTGATTAAAACGATGGCATTAGTTTTCAATAACTTGGTAATGGTTTCATAATTTTTATACACTGATGAAAATTTCATACTCTACGTTTTTTGCATCACTTTTATAAATTCAACAAAAAATATGTTTTTAATCTTTCACTTCACACTAAGACCTTATAAAAAAATATTGCAAGGACACAGGTAGTTGCAAAGAAAAGGTCAGTCAGCTAGTGGCTGCTTAGCATACAGATTTTGGTGGTCTGCTGCTCCTAAGATTTCCACTTCACAAATTTTACTCTTTACAATAAGTAATTAGTTGCTGAAAGAATGTGTGATCTCTGCATTTTTTTCCCTGTGGTAGCACATAAAAATAGCTTATATTTATTTACATAGTCCCCATGTTAGTCTAATTAACACATCTGGTTTATGTCTGGGATGTCATTTCTGAGTACTCCTTCTGCACTAATTGGATTCAAGGGGCCTGTATTGGTCAATCACTTCTTCCTTTTGTCATCTTCCAAAAAGTCTTGAGTATACGATTCCCTAGTTGGTCAGGAAAATCTAGATGCTTTCCCTAAACTGCCACAGTAGCAAAAAAGAACTCTAGAAGTTGAGATAGGAGGTAACTTTGATCTACTTTACGAAATATTATTACAGAACATTTATTTATTTATTTATTATTTCTTCTATATTCTTTCTGAAGATACAAAAACCCCCAAAGAAATAGACTATCTAATTTGTGATACTAGATTCATTTTACATATAGTCAACAATGTTACTCACAATTTACGTGTGGTGCAGTGAACATAGCTGATATTACAGATGGTATTATAGAGCCAGACTTTTTTTTTTTATTGACACTTGAAAAATTACTAGGTCCACGTAGTTTGAGGAACTTGAGTTCCTCAGTGGTTAAGAAGCCGTTTAAGATATATTTGTCATTCTGCAGTTTAACAAATTTACAGAATTAAGCTTTTGCATTACTTCATCCTTTGAAACTTGCACCAGAAAGTCAATGTCTATTAGCATTTGCTTCTGTAAAGAATAAGCCATTATGAATTTCCTCATTGCTAATGCAATATGCTTGGCTTCTGCAGTATTAATGTTCTGGCTTCTATGACTATAAGCGGTCTGTTTTATGCTCACAGAGTGTATTACAGCTGACGGGAGATTTTACAGAATGCCAACTTCATAATTTTTACACCAGTATTGCTTGCTTCAAAAGATTTAAATTTCAACTCAGTTGCATTATATACCTATAATGTATATAGATACTATTGATCTAGCACGTGGATATTGCTTATCTATTAGAATTTGATCCTAATTGTCTGCTTCTGAAACCTAGACAATTCTCTGCTAAAAAGTTTACAGACTCTTACATTCTAATTTGATGGGTCTTAGTGAAACTCCCTGTTATCTATATATTATTGCTAAGCTAACTCAGGCTTTTCAAATCAGCAAATTTGAATTTTTTCCATACATTCACTATGGTTTAGTTCTTTTTCTGAGTTCTGATAAAACACAGAGATTGGTGTCTTCTGGTATATGCCTTAAAAGGAAATCTAGGCTGCTTTTTAAATCTAATCCTATTTGGGTCAGATTCATGCCTGACAAATCTATTACAGTTTGTCTAAGGAATTGGTGTATATTCAGATAAATTGATCTAATGTTCTTGAAAACAAAAATTGACAATATTTTTAGGAGGGTTTTAGACATAAAGGCTTTTAAGGAGACAAAGATGCTACAGAATGTTAGTCTTGTGTTGTAAAGATGCAAAGTAAAGGCTAAGAATAAATTACCAGCTTTCACATTGAAGATTTTACCAGAGCTGGGAGCTTTTACTATATTTCTAGTTAGGAAAATAACTAGGAAAAAAAGCCAAAAAACAACAAACAACAACCCTCAACCCAAAGAATACTGAGATAACAAAGCCTGCTGATGATAAAAGCTTATCCATTTAATAACAGATGGAAGACTGCAGAGCCATCATGTAATACTGATTGACTTGCTGATATGAGGAAAACATTTTTATGCTGAGGGTGGTGAGATACTGGAACAAATTGCCCAGAGGAACTGTGGATGCCCCATCCCTGGAAGTGTTCAAGGTCATTTTGGATGGGTCTTTGAGCAACCTGATCTAGTGAAAATGTAACCTACCCATGGCAGGGTGATTAGACTAGATGCAGTCACTAGTGGTGTCCCCCAGGAATCAGTGTTGGACCCAGTCCCATTCAATATCTTGATGATCTGGATGAGGGGATTGAGTTCACAATCAGCAAATTTGCAGATGACACAAAGTTGGGGTGGGGTGTCAATCTGCTGGAGGATAGGAGGGCTCTGCAGAGGGACCTGGATAGGATGGATAGATAGGCTGAATCCAATGGTATGGGGTTCAACAAGGCCAAGTGCCGGTTCTTGCACTTTGGCCACAACAACCCCCAGCAGCGCAACAGGCCGGGTACAGAGTGGCTGGAGAGCAGCCAGGCAGAAGGGGACCTGGGGGTTCTGATTGACAGGAAGCTGAACATGAGCCAGCAGTGTACCCAGGTGGCCAAGAAGGCCAATGACATCCTGGCCTGGATCAGGAACAGTGTGGCCAGCAGGTCCAGGGCAGCAATTCTGCCCCTGTACTCAGCGGTGGTGAGGCCATACCTGGAGTACTGTGTCCAGCTCTGGGCCCCTCAGTTTTGAAAGGACACTGAGGTGCTGGAGAGTGTCCAAAGAAGGGCAACAAGGCTGGTGAAGGGACTGGAGCACAGGCCCTATGAGGAGGAGCTGAGGCAGCTGGGACTGTTTAGCCTGGAGAGGAGGAGGCTCAGGGGAGACCTTATCGCTCTCTACTACTACCTGAAAGGAGGTTGGACGGAGGTGGGAGTCAGTCTCTTCTCCCAGGCAACCAGCAGTAGGACAAGAGGGTACAGTCTTAAACTGTGCCAGGGGAAGTTTAGGTTAGATGTTACAGAAAGAGTGATCTGACATTGGAATGGACTGCCCAGGGAAGTGGTGGAGTCACCATTCCTGGAGGTATTTTAGAAGAGACTGGATGTGGCACTTTGTGCCATGGTCTAGTTGACAGTCATGGGTTGGACTTGATGATCGCAGTGTTTTTTTCCAACCTGGTTGATTCTGTGGTTCTGTGATAGATAACCTTGAAAGGTTGTGGAGGATAAGCATAAGCATGTAAATGTGTTTTGTCTCAAACATTCTGACTGTTGAAACAGGCAGGTTGTGATTTGAAGAGAGGGTGCCAAGGAGGTGCGACAGCACTGTTCTGAACCAACTTCCTTTTCCACCTTGATACTCATGCTCAGTGCACCTGTGTCAACTTCTCCCCGATTCACTTCCTGGAGGGCTCAAAAGGACTGGCTGCACATGTGAGAATGGAATGGTATGAAAAATCTATTTTATATAAGAGGCGTGCATCAGGTTAACTATAAAAGGAAGTGAATTAGTCCCCCCTTGCCTCCTTTTTCACACTCTCTCTCTTTGTTGACCTGAGATCCAGACCATCCATGTAGCAGGATCAACAAGGGACCTAAGCACTGGTGATTTTCATTCTTCTCTTTCTCCCTTTGCTGCATTTATTTGTCTTCTGCCTTGCTTTGTCTTGGGAAAGTGCAGATGTCATATTCTAACCCTTACTCCAAATTAAGGTTTGTTCTGAGTACTGGGGGCGTGTTGAAGTGTGTTATAAAAATTAAAGGCTTTTTAGCCAACATTTTTGAGACTTAGTAGTAGGCTGGTTGCCAGAGTTAAGGTGACTATATAGTAAAAGCATAACAGTTCCCTGACATGTGTAGACCTGATACTTTGTTCAATCTGCTGAGAATTTATAACAAACATCACTTTCCCCACAAGTGGGTCATGACCAAGGTCCCTTAAACCCAACTATTCTATGATTTTATGATTAAGAAAGGAAATTCAGTATCAAAAGGCAAACTGCTACAGGAAGAAGCAACCTTGTCATACAGGTTAAAAGTTAACCTGTCCTAATCTAGGCTTGTATTATGTCAATGTCGGCTTGCGAAGAATTCTTTTGGATGTTCTGAAGGAAAAGAAGTACAGAGAAGACATTATTTATTTCATTCTAAAGCAGATATCTAAAATGGGTATGGAAAAAAAATAGCTGTTATAACTTTTTTCCCCCTAAAGAAGCTTGATATTGATTTGGTTGTTGAATGTTGTAATATATTCTTGTATTATTGACACAAGATTATAAGCATATGCTTATATATGACAGAATCACAGAATAGGTAAGGTTAGAAGGGATCAGGCAGTGGGTCATCTGGTCCAACTTCCCTGCTCAAGCCCAGTCATCCTAGACCTCATTACACAGGATTGTGTCCAGATGGTTCTTCGATATCTCCAGTGAGGGAGATTCCATAACCTCTCTGGGCAATCTGTTCCTGTGCGCAGTCAACTGCACAGTAAAGTTCTTCCTTGTATTCTAGTGGATCAGTTTCTGCCCACTGTTGCTTGTTCTATTGCTTCGAACCACTGAGGAGAGCCTGGCTCCATCCCTTTGACACCATCTCTTCAGATACTTATAGGCATTGATGTGGTCCCCTCTCAGTCGTCTCTTCTCAAGGCTGAAGTGGCCCAGCTTCCCCAGCTTTTCCTTATAAGGGAGATGCTGCAGTTCCTTAATCATCTTTGTTGCCCTCTGCTGGACCCCCTCCAGGAGCTCCATGTCTCTCTTGTACTGGCAGCCCAGAACTGGACACAATACTCCAGATGTGACTTTACTAGGGCTGAGTAGAAGGGCAGGATCACCTCCCTCGACCTTCTGGTAATGCTTGTCCAAATGCACCTTAGGATACCATTGGCCTTCTTGGCCCCAAGGAAACACTGCTGGCCCACGGAAAACTTGTTGTCCATCAGGACATCCAGCTCCTTCTCATCAGAGATGCTTTCCAGCAGGCAGGCCCCGGCCTGTACTGCTGCATGGGTTTGCTCTTCCCCATTTGTAGGACCCTGTACTTGCCTTTGCTGAACTTCAGACAGTTCTTCTCTGCCCATCTCTCCAACTTGTTGAGGTCCTTCTGAAGGGCTGCACAACACTCTGTGCTATCAGCCACTCCTCCCATCTTTGTATCATCAGAGAACTTTCTAAAGAGGCATCTAGCCCTTAATCCAAGTCATTGATGAACAATGAACAAAGTTAAACAATACTGGGCCCAGTATTGAACTTTGGGAGACACCACCAGTAACAGGCTTCCAAATAGACCTTGTTCCACTGATTGTGACCCTCTGGGATCTGCTGGTCAGCCAGTTTTCAATTCACGTCACTGTCCACTCTTGCAGTTGATACTTTCCAAGTTTGACTATGAGGATATTGTGGAAGACAGTATTGAAAGCCTTAGACGATATCCACTGCTCTTGCCTTATCCACCCAAGTATTTGTTTCGTCATAGAAGACAATCAGGTTGGTTGAGCATGATTTACCTTTAGTGAATCCGTGTTGACTATTCTTGATCACTTTCTTGTCCTCTGGAAGGATAGGCTCCATCACCTTTCCAGGGATTGAGGTGAGGCTGACGGGCTGGTAGTTCCCTGGGTTCTCCTTCTTGTCCTTTTTGAAGACCAGAGTGACATTGACTTTCTTCCAATTTTCAGGCACCTTTCCTGATCTCCATGACTTTTCAAAGATGATTGCGACTGGCCTAGCTGTGGTGTCTGCCAGCTCTCTCAGTGCTCATGGATGCATTTTGTCATGGTCCATGGATTAGTGAATGTCTTCAAAAGCTTCTTGGTTGAGATATAGTATCTTTATGTATTATATAGAATTATATTATATGTATAATATAGTACCTATATGACCTTTGTAAACATTTTGCTAATTCCTAGTTAAACTGATTGGTATAAATCACCTTCCCACATTGTGTCTTAGCCAAAAAACCAAGTAATTTTCAACAAAGTCTTAAACTATGATAGCTAGTTATCTTGCAAACATGTGATCATGATTTCATTTTTGATCTGATTTGTACAACCCATCTGATATGGCTTATTTAATTTAAATGCTTATTTTCTCTGTCATGGTATCACAAGACCCTGCAGTAGCAGTTGGAAGGCTCTTAAAGACTTGATATCTCATAACTTGTCCAAGAGCAGAACATCTGTGCAAAATATCCACCTAAATGGAGTAATTAAGAAGCCTACAGGAGGAAGCTTTCTTAATTATGATTTCACTCTTTGCTTCACCAGAAAAACACTGAGGTCATTCTATAAAGCACTGATAGAAATCAGAGCTTGATCTTGAAACTAATCCCATTAAGAAAGGACCTCTTCTGGAAGCAAACTCAACATTCCAGACTACTCTTCTTAAGTGTTGTAAATGATCATGAGTAACATCGTTGGCATCTTAACAAATTTCGTAGCTTGCAAGAGCAGGTCACATACATGCAACAAACATTTCAGGCTCTTTATTGGCTGTGGCTGCTGTTAGTAAACGCTGACAAGGCAACACATTGTTCAAACCAAACCAAACCAAACCAAGAAAAAACAAAACTATGACCTGATGAATGGGAACAATAATGACTGAGGTTTAGTCTAAAAAAATTGGTTCCTTGGCTGCCCAGAGAAAAAAAAATCCTTCCGTTAATTTAACCCGATAAATTTAAATGTACTCCTAAAGAAAAGAAATGACCCAGGAGAAACAGCTGCCTTTACATCTAAACATTATATAAATATCTTCAAACACTCTCTAAAGTACTCAAGAAAACTGACCAAATGGCAGATGAAATTTAGTGTAGATAAAAATAATGTGAGGTACACAGAAAATAAAATGTTCTGATATCATTTAAAAAATACTGGTCCCTAAGCTGAGCACTATCACATTGGAGCAAGATTGCTGGTTATAGTCAGTTAAGTGCTAGTTAGACACAAAAACAATGAACTGAGTCTTAGGAATTAGAAAATAAAATAAGAACATAATTTTTTATTGTATGAGTTTATATGATTTTTCTGAACTTTGACTACTGAACACAGTCCTCAATAAGAATTACATTTCAGAAAAAATACAATATAACTTGGAAAGAGTTTTAGAAAGGGTGATGAGGATGGGCAAAGTATGTAGCAGCTTCCTTATGAGAGGTAACTGAGTCTTCTAGGCCTTCTCAAGATGGTAGATAATCTGGAGGCGAGACAGAAGTCTGCAAAACCAGAGCATGAGGAAGATGAAAAGTGTTACATAGCTGTTGCTTTATGGAATCAAGAGAACTGCAGAAGACAGAGGACAATAGATTATTTTTTTGCCCACTTGCTATGTGTTACCATACAAGTATAGCAAAACATAACAATCTGTAAGCACTTTGAAACCTCACATCAGTGTTTAAGGCACTTGCTCACTAATTGATGAAATGGAACAAATCATGAGTTAGGTGCTGATTTTGCAGTGGGACAATTGGGATCTTGATGGATAGCTCTTCTTGCTTTCTCTCTCTGTCTTTCTTCAGGGCTATGCTCTTTCACAGGATTAATGCCTGCCTGTTATTCCCCACTGACATCTGTATGAACACAGCCAACACATGATGGGTCATATGAGGATTTCTATATTTGATGAGGCTGTATAATCACCACAGTTTAAAGTTTTCAAAGCTTCTGCATCAGCAGCTTCATTTCAATATGTTATTAACACTCATAAAAGTCCTATATCTGCAGAAAAGATTTTCCATGGCTACCACTATAAGCTAAACAAGTTTAGAAGTAATTTAAAGTATTCTATTAAGTCAAGTGTTTTTAAATACCTTCCTTTGTATCTTTTTCCAGATACTTTCGCAGACAGAATAATGGACTAAGTGGGCCATTAGGCTAATGCAATGATGCTGTTCCTATTTCATATTAAGCTTACATAAAATTAGCCGGATGACAGGAGAAAAAAAAAAGAATCCAGTCTTTCTATCTCTACCAGTTCTTTGGAGTAACTTGACCCTTTCAGCGTATAATATATACAGTGTAGTAATAATGTATTTTGGCTCAACTTATGTTCCCATTTAACAGATACTCCTTTCAGTTTGGATCATTAGTTTCATATCTCCTACAGACTCTTTCAAGAATAGTGTAAAGTTTTGACCATGCCAGGCCTCACTACATTAAAGTAAAATTAAAGAAGAATGAAAAGATGAAAATTTAAATTAGACAAGGCAGTCATGTCTTGCCACCTCATCCCTAACTGCTCTAGTGATAATGAGTAATATCATAATTGACTTAACAAATTCCATATTTTTCTGCCTTCTTTGCCAGCGATACTAGCTTATGCTAATTAGAAGTTTCAGGTCGTATTTTCTTTTTCGGCGGATTTCCTTCTTTTCCATTTTTCTTTTTTACTGGGACTTGCTAAAAGCTAAAAATGTTAACTGTTAAAATTTCAGTATTTAGTTGGTATATCAACATTTCCAAGTTAATAAAAATAACGTAAAACTAGTAACTTTGAAAAAAAAGAAAGTATTTGAAGACAAAAAAGTTGCAACTGGAGCTTTGTGAAGATTTTTTTAGGTTTTCAATATGGTGAAAATAGAAAAACAGTGAAAATAATTTTCACGAAAATAAACTTTAAAAATTGTCATGATTGTAGAATGATCACCTACAGATGTATTTTCATTCTTGATGTGTAGATTTTAATAATTCTATTAATTTTATTCCAGTTTAAAATTTGACGTCCTATAAAATGGGTGTTGTTGTGAGTTCACTTTAAATAAGTTTTTTAATAAAATCAAAGTTGTGGGTGGGTTTCATTTCTATTGCAGTTAGAATATGTTTTCCTGTATGTTCCATTAATACAAAAATTGATAGCAGAAAAGTGCATTTTGGTTCTGGGAGCTTTCCAGGACTGATTTCCTGAAAATTTCAGGAGAATATTCCATGCTAACATTTTAATACATTTAAATATTATAGCAGTATTTACGATTTTCATTTGCTGCAGTGAAATTAAATAGAACTATCTATGGAAAGCTGGGAGACGACCAAGTTCTGTGCTAAAGAGGCATGAAGCCAACAATTAGTTTCAAGTTCATTTAAAATTCTCCTAAATGATAACAAAATTAGTCTGAATTTCAGTCTAGTAAAAATAGCATAAAACAGGTAGGGTTTTTTTACATGGCTTTGGTAATTCTACTGCAGACATTTGAAATAACTTTAGTTGTTAACTGGTTCTTTTGAAAGATATCTCTACTTTTATACCCACTGTACTTGATGACTGAAGTGGTTTCCCTGGGAATAGTGGGTCTGTGAGGGCAAGCCTGCCCTGGGAACTTGGATGACACCCACAGAAGACTTCCTAAGATTGAGTGAACTCACATCACGCACAGGTGTGACTGTTTTTCTGCTTGATGTCCCTGAACGATCCTTCAGCCCGTGGGTGGAGCAACACGATCTGCTGGTACCCCTGAGTGAGCAGTGTGCAATCTCCTGAGATGAGCTCAGCTGATCAGAGCATGGTGCTAATAATGTGAAGGTCATGAGTTTGATTGCAGAAAGGGTCATTCACTTAAGAGTTGGACTTGATGATCCTTGTGGGTCCCTTCCAACTTAGAATGTTCTGTGATTCTGTCAGTGTAATTCTGTCAGCCTAACATGTAACCTGAGTAGCATTTTGTCTTTAAGAGAAATTCTCACTATTAATTCTCATTCTTCATTCTCGCTACTTTTAACAGCCAGAGAAAACAAAGAGATGAATTCTCAATGTACTTGGGCACTTTAATTTATTTGAGGGATATCAATGGATATTAGGGTCAAAACATACTTTAAAGCAGTGTTATAAGTGATTTTCCAATCATGAAAGAAATCTGTGGTGGACCTGAAGCTCAGATCCAGGTCTCATAATTTCTACACCTACTTCCAAAATATCTGGTTGTTCCTTTTTTGTTACACTCAAGCATATAACTCTCTGGTCTTGGAAGATCAGATGTTATAAGAAGTTATATAGATTAAATGGAATATATTAGAATTTTAAATAATAAGAAAATAGTTCATGAATAGGAATATATTTATGGTTCAGATCACCTGCGAATTACATTCTGCCAGACTCTGTGAGCAAAGAAATGCAACATATTCTTTGGGAATAAAACTGTTCACATGCAAATGTACATTATTCTAGTCAAGTGGTATGTCAGAGGTTATCTGCTTTTGATTAACATTTTTCCAGGTTCAAGGAGGGTTCTGTAGTGATGATATATGTTAACTGAGAGGAAATGAAAAATAAACCATCTATCTAGGGAAATATATTTTCATTTAGTGTTGAGCAAATGGGACGTGAAATGCCAGAAGAGCTATTGCTTTCAGTGCTCATTCTATATCCTCAGCTTGATTAGAAGTTATCAGGTAACAGAAGATGCTCACATTTAAAAAAAACTAAGGTCTCTGACAGAACAATGGAGATGATTCTTGAAAAAAGAGGGGGGTTTGGCTTTGAAAATCTGTGATGAGAGCACAGGGAGAAATCCTAAAACCAGGATATATGGCTTATATGGGTAGTAAACAATCTCTAAATTCACAGATTTTTCTTTAATCTTATCATAATATACCGATACATCTTTTTTGTGCTATCTTTAATGAATAAGATGTTAAGAGGAAAAATGAAGCAAAAAGGGAGCTTATTTCAGGCATTGGTCAATGTCGTAGGTCAAACCACTGCATACCAAAAAATGTGCTTGTATGAAGTTGATGAAGAGCCTTTAGATAAAGTGTGAAAGGAACAGTATCCTATTTCTCACACGTTCATGATACCTTGATATGTAATCTCACAATGCCCTAATTTTATCTGTGCTCAGAAAATCTCAGATGACATGGAGCACTTCATGATTTGTCTCCAAAATTCGAAATACAGTCTCAAAGGAAGCATATTTTACTGAAGGCCAGACAATGTTTGTAAGGACTATTGTCAACAGGAATTCTTCAGAGGCTGTCCCTTTTTTTCTCCCTGTTATTAACTTCAGTGTGTTTATTAACCAGATAAGACTCTAAGTATTGAGGAGGAAAACAAGTCATCCAGTCTTAAAAATAACCAATCAGAATCAATGGAGAAAGTGAGTACCAGAAATGAAGAAGACGGTCAAAATTGAGAAGTATTTAAAGAAAGCAACTAGTAGAAAAACCAAGAAAAGTTCAGGGCCAATCAAATATTCAAGGACAAACCTGAAAGTATAGTTTAGAAGTGTATTTCACACACTAGCTTTAGCACAACGTGATACTGAATTATAGAGATTTCCATTCAAATACATCCCTGCATCTACCTGAGTACAAATAAAAGAAGTACTGTGATCATAGTATTTATACCAACATTTACATGTTGCAGAGAATAAAAAAAAATTGAAATTGTTCTTTAAAGGGACAGTCATTATTCCTTTAGAAATAGATTTTTAAAAGCATATTAGCTTGTGACAGCCATACAAATTGAAATTATTTTCTTATCACCACCAGCAGATACATCTAGAGTCAGTTACCCACTGATACCAACTTGTGTATCTCAGCTGTAGGCCATGGGGACTGCGCCTAATGATGAGAAGGTAATTGCATCTTCATGTCAATCTTCATTCTCTTAGCAGAGATTACCAATGAACACCAGGTGTTTTTGTGGTTTTTGTGTTATAGATGCTTGTCCATGGGGATGTGACTTCTGCTGGTGACTTGTACAGCAGCACTAGAGCAGCTCCAGGTGGTGACCTTTCAGTCCCTTGTTGGCCTCTGCTGTATTCAAGCCCATGACTTAGAGGTGAAAGGTGTTTTATATAGTCTTATGAACCATTGCAGTCTTCACAGTATACTAATTCTTTTTTAATATCTCAATGAATTTTATGCTCTGCTGTAGGCTATGAGAAAGAAAAGATAAGAGCAGGGCATAAATTCAACAAAAATGCAGGCAGCGATGAAAAAAAAAAAAAAGCTCTTTTAAATTTTTTTCTTACTTTTTTTCCCAGTGATGAATACTTCATTTAAAATTTTTATTGCAAGACAATATTTTGGTAGATTTACTTATTCACTGAAGGCAAGGGGCAGTACATTATGTTTTGGACCTGGATGAACTTAACTAATCATCTTGGAAAAGATCCCAGTGGAAATGTAAATAGGTAAATAGGAAATATAAAAACACGCTGGAACAGCAAAGAAATTTGCTGTCTACCTATGATGTGAGACAGTGATAGCAGACCTAGAGAAATGAATATATAAAGAACAGAAAATGTAAAAGAAAAGCAAAAATTAAGAAAATAGCTGAAAACCTCTTATGGACTTATTTTGTGTGCAGCTGAATTCAACAATAAGTTTATCCATCTTGTCACTTTAAATGATTTGATTGTTTAAGGAATGAAGTTTACAAACAAGATAATCAAATATAGTATAAACTACTAAGAGTTTAAATACAGCTAAGATTGAGATATAATAGGTGTTTGGAGTTTTTTTCAGTAGTTCTCAAAAGGGGAAAAAAATAATTGTTTTAAAAAGAAAAGTTATATCATAAAACTGTATGAGTGATTCAACCACTACCAGGTAGTTTGGCAGAGATTAATCTTTCATAATTTTAGATATTTGTATTTGAGATAATTACTTTATGGTTCCGAATCATGGGTCATCTACCGCCACCACCTGCGTCTCCTAGAACGCTTCCATCAACGCTGCCTCCGTACAATCCTTAACATCCATTGGTCAGACTATGTGACCAATACATCTGTTCTCGAACAGGCAGCAATTACGAGTATTGAGGCCATGATACTGAGAACGCAACTGCGATGGGCAGGGCACGTCTCTAGGATGAAGGACCACCGCCTCCCTAAGATCCTGCTCTATGGTGAACTTGCCACTGGCTGCTGCAAGAGAGGAGCTCCAAAGAAAAGATACAAGGACTCCCTGAAGCAACAACTCAGCCTCGGGCATATTGATCACCATAACTGGTCCACTCTGGCCTCTAATCGGGAGGCCTGGAGACAGACCATTTATAACGCTGCTGATGCTTTTGAGAAAGCACGCAGGATCACTCTTGAGGAGAAAAGACAACGCAGAAAGAATCGAACCTTGCAGAATATACCATCTAAGGAGTCTTTCTGCTGTGTCTTTTGCAACCGGACTTGCCTTTCTCGTATTGGCCTTTTTAGCCACCAACGCGCTTGCATGAAAAATGGGTAGACCCCTTCCCAAATCTTCGTTCGCGAAGCCTAGCCATGAATTACTTTATATTTTCTCTATAATCAGATGAGAGCAATAGCTATTTTTTAGGGAATGATTCATCTCATCCTTATGCAGAAGTCTAAAATATTTTAGGTTTACTACATTAAAACAAATTCTTATTTCTGTTTTGGCTATGAAAGAAATCTGGTGTGAATACCTCAAGTATTGATGTCAGTTCTGTTGAGTAAAGAGTAAATCAATTGGACATCATCATTTGTGCATTTCTGAATCACCAAGAAATACAGAGCAGACCACGCTTTGTAAAATGTGGCAACATCACTGAATTTGCAGCAAGAGTAACATAATACCCCATTATCTTCACTTGCCTTAGTATTCCAAATTGTGTAGGACTCCAGGGGCAGTCAATACTGCAGCTTCAAGGGCTCATTTCAATTATACTCACAGTCAAGATTGCTTTTTCTGCAATTAAATCATAATAATATAGAAAGACATTTAAAAAGGAGCTGATTTTGGTAAATACTTTATTTGTTGGAGGATATACATGAGAACTGGTATATTTTCATAAAAGAATAAGGCATACGGTATAAAGCTGAAAGTAATCTCTTTATTCCAAATATTGGCAGAGAGACAATAAAATTTTTCATTGATCTTTTTCCAGTTTGTCAAGTGTAGAGATGCTTAGTTTTGTTGCTAAGGAGAAAATGCCCCAGCTGTTAATATTTAATCTAATCTTGAATTTAATATTTGTTTGTTAAAAATTGTGTATATTTTGAACTATTTTATATATTGCAGAATTCAAACACCAATGAGTAGATACCTTAATGAATGCTCAAATATATGTACTTACAACTACTTTAAAAACATTTGGTAGGTTTTTTTTCCTAAAAGATATTTTAAACAAATTGAAATGTTTCATAAGGTTATACTGATTTTGTTGCAATTCAGACAGAAAAAAAATAAAGAAATGTCATGAGTTGATTCTAGGATATTTCTTTTGTTGCATTCTCTTTTCCCACTCTACTCATGTCCTCTGTGGATAATATAATTGCTATCAAACTAGGGTTTTACATTTCTATTTGCAAGCTTTGATGTTCTGTATCATGTGTTTCTGACTGTGAGAGAAAGAATTAGTGGATATAAGTAATAAATTTTTTCATGAAGGTGTCTACCTCTCTCCATCATCTCTCAGGTGATTATTACTATTTGTATATTGGCAGATAAAGCAACCCAAAAGAGTTAAATAATTGATTGAAGGAACCCTAAAATTACACTGTAAGACAGGTAGTGGGGGAAGTAGATCACTTTGAACTAGATTTAGCCAAGTCCTGAGAACTGAATGCCTGTTAATATAAAGACTTTACTCCTTTCATATTTTCTTTGGGTTAATTTCATGTGAAAAGGAATGATTGTGCACTGTATGTCTGAACTGAAATAAAAGTACGCGTTTCAGTTTTAATAAAATACACAGTATATCTAACTACAGATAGTACTTTCTGGGAAGAGTGTATGTTTAGTTGATTGTTCTTATTTAAAACTTATAACTTTTACAATTTAGTGATGCCTCATATTTTATCAATATATGAACTTTGCATTTATATATGTACATAGAAGGAAAAAAAGGACAGAGAGAAGCACCAGAAAAAAGACGTGCAATAAAGATTGTTGAACTCATTTGCCTTTTCGCAGACAGCAAAACTTTAAAGTTGATATTCATAAACTTCATATATGTATTTAACCTATAATTTTTTTGCCTAACAGTTTATATATTTGACTTTTCAAAATGTACACATTTTTAATTCTGCTAAAGAAGCATAGCTCTGTGACATCTATTGTCACTTTTCCCAATTAGTACTGAAATATAGCTTATCAGGAAAGAGAATAGTAAAATTAATTCATAATGGAACAATCTCAGACTTTGATTTTTTTTTTTTAATCTGGGAGTTTGTATTGTTTAGTTACATTTGGAAAAGACAGAATTGCTTTGTCTTTTTAATTCAAAATGATATGCTGCATTCATGGCATTTCTGGATTCCAGATATGATGTGGTCTTTCTAATGAAAGAGGTGAAAGTTATGATAAGAGTATGACACAAAGCTGATTTAAGTACGACTCCTTTTTACTTCCAAGTTACGATTTTTAAAATGGAATTCTAACACCTTTAGCTATCTACAAGAGGGACAAATTTATTTTTGAAAGAAAGATTGTATCAGGACAAGTAAAGTATTCCAAGGATCATCTCAAACCAAACCTACTTATAAAACAGTGTTGAAAAACTATTATGAAGATTATTTTCCCATAACATTTGCCTTTTCTTGTAAGTGTATTACATCTGACAGGCAAGCCTGTCAAGATTTTGAAACTTTTTCTCATTTACTGTAAAATCATCAGGACTTGAGAGCAATCTTATTACGATAACATGAGCAGTACAGATAGGGAACAAATGATGCTGTAAAATCAATGCCTAAGATGGAAAGCACAAAAACATTAAAGGTCATTGCAAATGCTGATGAATAGATAGAAAACTGGATGCTAGTGATTTGGATTTGTCACTCAAATGTTTTTTCTTCACAAGTCTGAAAGTACTGAAGATTTCTACAAGTATATTTATCTGTCAGTTTTAATATGTGGAAGATAGTAAATTGTAAAAAAAAAAAGAAAAAAGTATCAGCATGCCAAAAAATAATGTTTAATGTTGTAACTGAACATAAATAAGTGTACTTAAACATACATGTGTGTGTCTGGGTATACATAGATATTTATATAGCAGTATAAAGAATCACTGATCCTTGTAATAGAAATATTTAGAAAACTGATAAATCAATGCAACCTTAAAATTCGAAACCAAATTTTACTTGACATTCATTAACAGCAATAATCATGTTATTTATAGCAGTTAGTCTGTAATAAGTGTATTCTTGTCATGGTTTGAAGTCCCAAAATCCAGTTCCTGAAACCTAACCCCCCTCCCACATCTCAACCCAGTGTGAGATGGGTTTTCCAGACACCACATGAGACTCAAAATGGGGGGAAGGGAATATATTACAATACACTGTACAAAATAAATAGTATAATACATTCTATACAATCTTAACTCTATCTCTACCATGACATACAGTATTTACAATGGATCAAATCTCTTCTCCCTCCAAATAAAAGTCCAGGAGGGAAGAAGAAAAAAAACCCCTTCCAGTCTCTGAGCAGCAGTCCACTAGGGCAGCAGGCTCTCTGTTCCAATGTAGCAGTTGCAGCTGGATCTTTGCCAATACACACGAGGGAGGCCTCCAAGCCTCTCTCGGCCCCCCAACGCAAACGAAGGGTCTTTCTGTGGGCTGCGTTACCCCAGACAAAGGTTGCTCCACCACAATCATGTTGATGAAGTGCAGAAGCCTTCGTGACGGTCTGGTATCTTCAGGGGATTCAAGCCCCTCACAGAGCTTCTGTGCTCTGCCTCAAGATGGCTGCTAGCTTCTCTCTCTCTCTCTCTCTCTCTCTCTCTCTGTCAGAGATCTCTGTGTCTTCCTGCTTGGCGGCTCTGCTGCTTCTTCTTATCTGCTTGGTTCTTTGCCACTGCTCTCCGTACGCTGCTGTTTTGCTGCTGCTCCATCTGTCCACTCATGGTGGAGAAAACTCCTTCAGCTTCAACTACAGGCACTTAGCCCAGTCTTACACTGTTCCAAGTCCCTGCAGTCCCCACCTGGGGGCTGGGGGGACCCAGCCCCCCAGTGGGGCTCCTGCTACTTCTCCTCGTGGCTTCAGAACATGGCCACCTCTCCTTCAACAACTACAACAACTACTACCTTTCTTTTCCGGTCGGCTTGTGATAATGTTTATATTTTGCAGGAGTGCTGATTGGGTCAACCCCAAGGGTCACCACCCCCTTGGGGGTTTACCATTTTCTTAGCTCCAGGGGAAAACCTGGTTCAAACCACTACAATTCTGAATCAGCTTAAGAGTGTACAATGCCACAGAGCTGATAATGGGTAGGTAATGCCTACAGTGACAGCCACTGATGACATAAGTTTTTGAGGTGGAGGTGGTCAAGATTGGAGATATTTTTAGTGATGGAAACTGGAACCAAAGTGGCTTTCCCCACTTACACTTTTATGAGTGCAAAAAGTGTCTCTGCTTAGGTTACGTAAATCAGCCTCACTTTCTTTCTTGACAAGGATAACTTCCCCTGGGGTAGGTGAAAAGATAGGGTATGATCTACCTTAGGATCAAGTAGTGGGTTGCATCTGGCTGGATGCCAGGCTCCCACCAAAACCATTCTATCACCCCCATCCCCCCAAGTCGACAGGAGAGAGATAATATAACAAAAGGTTCATGAATTGAGATAAGGACTGGGAGAGATCCCTCACCAAATATTGTCATGGGCAACATCAGCTTGGGGATATTAATTGAATTTATTACTATCAGAATCAGAGCAGGATAATGAGAAGCAAAATAAATCTTATAAACACCTTCTTCTCACCACTCCCTCTTTTCTGAGCTTTACCTCTTCCCCCCCAGCACTGTAGGGAGAAGGTCAATTTGTCACAGGTTGTTTCTGCTGCTGCTCACAAAGAAAAGCCCTTTCCCTGCTCCAGCGTGAGGTCCCTCCCATGGGAGACACTGGTCCAAGAATTCTCCAGTGTAAGTCCAGCCCATGGGCAACAGTTCTCCATGAACTGCTCCAATGTGGAGCACTTTTTCACAGGGTCCAGTCCTTCAGGCACAACCTACTCCAGTGTGAGTCCCCCACATGGTCACAAGTCCTACCAGGAAACTTACTCCAGTGTGGGCTCCCCTCTCCACAAATCCACAGTTCCCTGCCAGGAGCCTGCTCCAGCGAAGGCTTCCCATGGGGTCGCAGCCTCCTTTGGGCATTCACATGCTCCATTGCAGGCTCCTCCATGGACTGCAGGTGGATTTCTGCACCCTTATTGACCTCCACAGGATGCAGGGGCATAGCTACTTCACTGTGGTCTGCACAACGGGCTGCAGGGGAACCTCAGTGCCGGTGTCTGAAGCACCTCCTCCCCCTCCTTCTCCACTGACCTTGGTGTCTACAGAGTAGTTCCTTTCACATATTCTCACTCCTCTCCTCTCTGGCTGTGATTACTTCTGAGTAATAACTTTTCTTTCCTCCTTAAATATGCTGTCACAGAGATGTTACTGTCATTCCTAATTGGTTTGGCCTTGGTCAGCAGTGGGTCCATCCTAGACCCAGCTGGCATGGGCTCTACCAGACATGTGGGAAGCTTCTGGCAACTTCTAAAAGAAGCCACTCCTGTAGCACTCCCCCTGTCCCTGACTACCAAAACCCTGTCACTCAAACCCAACACACATCACCAAGAGTTCTGCCAAACTATGCATGATCTTATAATAAGAAGGAAATATTAATTAGATAATTATTGCAAAGTAGTGAAAGTGGAAGGAGAGATAAATTCCCATAGGATCTTGCTTTTGTCTGGTATTAGGCAACAAAATTAGCAAAACCTGAAAGATAATACGGAAAGCCAATAATTGACTATATAAGGATACGATTATCACTCAGAACATATAAGCATCTTATAGAAATTATCTGAAATTATTAAAATGTTGCCTAAAGTTGTCTCTCAAAGAAACCTCTAAGACTCAATATGTGAGTTTTAGCAGGCAGACGTTCCTTATTGCACCACACCAGATGCACTGGGAATTGTTTTGCCACAGGGCATGCTGAGGTATCTTAGCTACAGCTTATATGTTTGCATTATATGATTATTCATTTTTGTTTTCCACAATCCTGCTACATATCCATGAAATTTCTCATCACTAATTAACATATATATCTTTATAAAGTTTCTGAGGGGTTTCATTGATGGTCTCTGGTGGTTGTTTTTGTCTTGTGCCCCCAAAGTTCTAAGTGACTGCCTTATGAACTCCTTTAAGAGAATGCACCTCATTACAAAAATCAGTTGCTTACTTCGCTGATTCTGTTAACTACAAGTTCCTTTCTTTATTGTTTCTCTACTTTGCTTGACTGATTTCTTTAAATTGTGACTCAGATACAAAATTCCTCTAAGTTACATTTTGTTGCAAGCACTACTAGTTCTGTTATTTCTTAAAACCTGATATAAAAAATAATAAATAAATGTGGAAGATGTTATACTTGGAAAGGAAAAACTAAATGAACAGGTTGCAAATGTTCATTCATATGCCAGTCAGTAGAAATACAGCAGGAAGGTATTAGGATCTTCAGCAGAGGATGTACACAAACACACACACACACACACACACACACACACACACACACACGAGTTTTCACCAGAAGGGGAAATACTCTCGTAGAATATGTTTATCAGAAATGTTTATTGTAAAATTATACAGAAGTTCTTCCCTAAGGGCTCGTGCTTGCTTGCTTGTTGCCTCTAAGTTTGATGACGGTGTAGACAAATCAGAGAAAACTCAAATAGGAGCAATAAAAATATAAAAAGCATTTGATAGTATGTTGATAACATTGGTTTCTTGATCTAGAAAAGGGAAACCTGTTGTCATCTACACTGATGGTCTTTAAAATGCAGCAGTTACTGGAAAAAAACTGTAGGTTACCTGAAGAGAAGGCATGCTCTTAGATTTAATAACTGTGGAGCTCATTTTC
The DNA here is from genome assembly GCF_003984885.1 of Neopelma chrysocephalum. Classification (NCBI taxonomy): domain Eukaryota; kingdom Metazoa; phylum Chordata; class Aves; order Passeriformes; family Pipridae; genus Neopelma; species Neopelma chrysocephalum. The sequence goes on from NW_020897702.1 coordinate 267,654, forward strand.
TGTTTTTGAATTTAAATATTATAAGGTTTTGTTTTCTCCTTTGTTGGATATGACTAGCCAACTCCAGCGTATGTCTGTATCCTGGTAAGTCTGAGAATCTTAATCAACTACTAGTAATAATCAATGTTACAATTATTGTGATGTGAAAGACAAATGCGAAAATATTCTTGTGAAAATAACAGGATAACCCAAAAATTTTTCCATGCACATTGCCACTTTTTTATATTTTAACTGGTAATTTTTTGCAGCTCTTATTTCTGATGTTTCTGTGTTACTTTTGTGTGGTTTCCACAGTAGGTAGACACTTGTAGTGTGTTACTCTTGTATAAAATAAGATGCCTCTCATTAAAAAAAAATCTACATTATACTAATCTAGCTTTGCGTCTATCTTAGCTTTGTCTACTTATTTAAGATACTTCCTTGCAATGTCTAGAACATACAGAAGTGTTAAAAAGCTCCAAGATCACCTAGAAGTCATGCTGCAGTTCAGTTAAATTCCTTCTGCGCTTGACTTTAAAATTTTGAACTCTGTGTACATTACTTTACAATTCTCAGTAAAACCCCTTTCAGTTTCACTTATTGTTTGGTGTGAGTTCACAGACTTTCCTTCCCCCTTGCACAGGTTTTTATTAGCACATCACAAATTTAAGTTACTCTTCCTCACTGTTTCTTCAATTTGTTTTATTTGGTTTAGATATTAAATTCAAAGAAAGAATATTGAACTATAACTAACGCACAGAAAATACTTCCTAAGGCACTTCATCAGTTAAGCCATGCTTATTGAACTTTGAACTTGAAAAAAAAAATCCTTAATCTAGTTGTATTGCATCGTTAGACACCTTTTCAAAGACATTGACAGTTTGTAAGCAGTTTGTGACAAAACCCCCACAGTTTTCAAAATCCTGTGGCTTCAAATTAGTGGGAAGTTAATTGTATTCTTTAGGAACAAGATTGATATATGTGCATATAATTAATTTCTTTTATCCTCACAAGTAAATGGAGTGATGAATTAAAGTTCAACCAATAATTCATATGGCCTAAAAGCTTCATAAAAATAAATAGAAAAATAGTTATATATATATATACTATATATCATATGTGTGTCTTCTGCTCTGTATAACATTTAGTATTCTTATTAAAAGCTTCAATAAGAAAACCAAAAATACCCCAGATTTTTTATATCTATATTAATAATATGTTAGTTATTTTCAAAAAACTCTTAGAATTTTTAGAGGTGTTTTTCTTGCAGTGAGAGCTACAAATTACTATGCAGAAATTATTTTTTAGGAATTAACTTATTACTAACACCATAATCTTTCATATTGAAGGAAAATATTTATTGTGTGTTAAAATGTCTCAGTTTTTTTACCCAAAGAAAATGTGTAAATAATGGTAAAATATTCTGTTGGAAATATACTAATATGTAAGGAAAATGTGCCTGTTTATATGTTTAATTTACCTGGTCTGATCTTTTGAATGTGGATATAGTATTGTATAAGAAAAGGGAAGTAGCCTTTTTAAGAACTTGGACTATATCTGATAGATATTGACTTTTTTACTATTGCCATCAGGAAAATCATATACATTAGAAAACTTCTACATGAACAATTAGAAGTTCTGATGGATTCTATCCAGTGGAAATCTACTGTATTTTTCATGAGTTTGGCTGGAATAGAATTAATTTTCTCCATAGCTGCTGGTATGGGGTTGTGTTTTGGTTTTTGTTGGAAACAGCGTTGATAACACAGGGTTGTTTTAAGCTGTTGCTGAGTAGTGCTTACACGGAGTCCAGGCCTTTCCGGCCTCCCATCCCACTACATCAGTGAGGAGGCTGGACCTGCACAAGATGTTGAGAGGAGAAACAGCAGGGACAGCTAACCCCAATTGACCAAAGGGTTATCCCAGACCATGCGGCATTGTACTCAGCATTGTACTTTCCTACTCAGGGAAGAAGTAGGAAATGGGCAATGTTTGGAGTGATGGTGTTTGTCTTAGTCATTGTTACATGTGATGAAGCCCTGCTTTCATGGAGATGGGTGCTGATGGAAAGTTACAGTTGAATTCCATGTTTTGCTTTACCTGTCCACACAACATTTCCTGTACCTAGTAAACTGTATAGGTTTCGATCCAGAAGTTTTCTCACAGTTATTTTCTGATTCTTTTCCCCATCTGACTTTGGGGAGTAAGCAAGTAGCTGTGTGGGGCCAAGCTGCCACCAGTGGTTACAATGAAACTAATCCTCAAGGAAAAAACCTGTTAATACTTAAAAATCAAAATTCTCGAATAAGTCTTACATACTGCAGTATGCCCTATTATCAACATTATTACACACAAGAAATCTATATGCATGTGATCACAACTGATTGTATTTTCCTGTGGTCTTATTCTGGTATCTTTTTTTGGTGCTTAAATAAAAATCTCAGTCTGTTGTGTCAAAAGGTGACTTGGAGTATCCTGTATCCCACCAAATAGGATGGAGGCTTTTGAACGGTTCGAACAAAGTGATTTGGAAAGTCGCAATACTGTAAGCTTAGGAAATCTGGTGAAGTTGTCGTACATCCATACATCCCTCTACATAATTTCCAGTAGAACTGTAATTCTGCAGTCTACTTTTTGCCTGTATGAAGCTAACAAGAACGATTGCTGCTACTTGTACAGAAAAAGAGGCCAAAGCTGTTTTTAAACAGTTGTTCTGGGCCAATATATATTTTGTTTGCTATTGTTTTATGATATTGCTTGTGTGTTTTTAATATTTTCTATCATACGAAGACCTTGAAACATCCCTATTGGGTGATACAATATTTTGTTTTACTTGTAGATGGGAAGATGGAGTTCTAGATAAATCAGATTTATGGTCACAGTGTATGGATTTTTCTTCATGAGAACAATATGCTTAAGTCATAGGTGCTTAAGTCACTATGGGAAGAAAGAAAATTCAACTTAGGTATCGCAGCATCAAAACACTAAACATTTACCTGAAATAATGTACCAAAATTTTGTACAGTTTTTTTGTTTTATAGTTAATCTCTGAATAGCAGAGGTTTCTATGAAGAGCAATCCAGGAAATCTACATTGAGAAGACTGTTTGAAAGTTATCAAGTAAAAAAATATTAGTAGAGTTAAAAGTGTATTTTAGCTCTTTCCTTGAAGTTCAGTAATACTGAATTCTCTTCAGGGAACTGATGCTTACTGGAAAAGGAGGAGAAGATAATTTTAATGTTACACCCTAGTGAATGGGTATTTGGTTTGAAAGTGTAAACCATTTTTCCTAGATGATTGAACAAGTATTAAAATAAAACTCTGATTTGATTTAAGCCAGCTAGTTCCCCCTAAAACAAAGCCTCTATGGAGAATATATTTAGTTCATGTTTAGTTCATTCTAGGGGCTCTCTCAATAAGCTTTAAGCATGACACTGTGCGGCTTCCAATTTAATCTTAGCATGTTTATAAAGTTTGCAAGCACCCAAAATTTTTTGCTACATGCCATGGCATGCGCTGTAAATCCTCAGTTTTATGCAGTGAAAATTCTGGTGAAATGCAACATCAGTCCCCATGTAATATCAGACATGATTTCAGTTTCTCATTTCTGCAACCCAAATATTATACAGTTTAGGGCCATGTATCAAAAAAACCTCTGTGTCTCACGCAGTATGTATGGCAGACATTTAGCCCCCTCTGGAGGTGGTTTTCTGCACAGATGTATGTCATACAGCATCATTTGGCCTTGAATGCCAGGAATTACTCCTTGAAGTAGAGCATTTAGCACTGTAGATGTCATCTGAAACTTTTAGGTATTGTTGTATAAGGGGATCCAGACTACCACTCCTAGATAAATACAAACAGATTTTCAAGGGTCTAAAGTTTTACTCCTGAAAAGTCTTACTGGAAATCTCACTGTAATTGACTTGCCAATATCCAAATAACTTTTTTTTTACAGATAAAGTTAAAGCCATCTGTTACTCCATCAGTCAACGTTAATGGTATTTCTTTTTAAGCAATACTTCTAAAAAGGATGGAACAACTTGTAAGGCAAGTTTAGTATGGACACAGAAAAGTGGCACAGATCGGAATGTAATTACTGTTCACCTGCTATAAAACAACACCAAAAATATCACTACAAGCAATATTTGCATTTCATTTATCCCAGATTCAGCAGTGAAATGAGCTATTCATACACATTAAAATAACCTCAAAGAAAATATTAGCCAAAATAAACCCCACAAAAACTTCTCTTTAAACTCATTTCAGTTTCTTTGTATGATATTTGTATAAAAAACCCCCACAATCAGAGATACTTTGCATTTATAAGAACAAATTCTTATGTATTTGTTCTTTCTCTGTCTTTCCAGAAGATATCAATAAAATAAATTTGGATTAAGTGTTATCAAATAGTTGAACTTTATATCTGGCTTGCAGTTACACTGCTTTGTATGTGACAATGATAATATCTGCATATATAGAAATTTGAGAGAGGTAATCAAGTGTAGAGATGTCAGAATTTACTCACATTAAGTGTGTCCTTAACTTTATATTCCAACTTGATGGATTCCACGTTAGTATTTTATCTTCAGGATAAACAGAATCAAATTTATAATGTCAGTTCTTTTATTCAGAGTCTCATGTTTGCAACTTTCTCAATCCACTTAAATTCAGGAGCTGTAGGTGACTGTGGTAAGAAAACCTGAAGGCAGGGAAACTGGACAGAGAGTGCATGTGAAATGTGAAGCTCTGTATAGTTTCATGTGTTGGTTTTGGCTGGGGTAGAGTTAACTTTCTTCACAGTGGCTAGTATGGGGCAGGATTTTGGATTTGTGCTGAACACAGGACGGATAATATAGAGATGATTTTGTTATTGCTGAGCAGTGCTTACACGGAGCCAAGGCCTTTTCTGATTTTTGTATTGCCATGCTGGCAAGGATGTTAGGAGTGCATGGGAGGTTGGGAGGAGACACAGCCAGGACAGATGACCCAAACTGACAAAAGGGACATTCCATACCACATGACATCATGCTCGATATATAAAGTGAGGGGAAGAAGGAGGAAGGGGGGAATGTTTGGAGCAATGGTGTTCATCTTCCCAAGTAACTGTTGCACATGGTGGGGCCCTGCTCCCCTGGACATGGCTGAACATCTGCCTGCCCATGGGAAGCAGTGAATTAATTAGTTATTTTTTTTTTGTTTGCATGCATGGCTTTTGCTTTCCCTATTAAGCCGTCTTTGTCTCAACACACAAGTTTTCTACCTTTTGCCCTTCTGATTCTCTCCCGGATCCCACTGGTGAGGGAATGCATGAGCAGTAGTATTGGCCTTGCTTTATGCCTGGGTTTAAACCACAACACTTCGTGAACTAGAAAAACTTTAAATTATAGATAAACTATGGAATGGATATAGATTCTCAATTAAAAAAGCCTAAGCCTGAAAAATGTTAGTGTGTTCAAAATTATTTCTTGAGCACTCAAAAATGAGAAATGCCATCAAGTGTTATCTAGAATGTGGCAGTTTTTATTTAATTTGTTTCCTGTGATTTTTCTGTGCTGTTTTTTTCATTATTGAAGGTGAAGCAGAGGTATTTTTATACAACTATTAAAATCTTCTTAAATTTCCAGGTCATTAGGGAAAATATTGGTATTGCAGCTGCAAAACATCTAGTCAGAACTCAGTTTTAAGTAAGGAAAGTAGGGAGAAACTTCAGAATATGCCTTTGGTTGACTGTAAAAATTCAAATACAGTGCTTAAGAAGAAGCTTTTTGAGCACTTTTTGGAGTGCTGTTAGGTACTTTGAGAAAGATTTTTTGACTAAATATAGGAAAAAAGTATTATCTACCCAGTATACATGATATATTATTGCATGGGTGCCAGAATCTAGCAGTTTGACTTTAATGAAATTTCACATTCTTGCTGGTTTTTGGTTTTTTTTTACTATTAGAGATTTGTGGGGATAGCAGGATGTTGGGATATATATACATATATAAATACACACACCACTCTTTATCTTGGATCAATCTATCTATCTATACATCTCCATAGTCATACGTAATACCTTTATTAAATTATGTAAGGTATGCTGACAGAGCACTAATGTTAACAGGAAAGGCCTGCAGAGCCTAACAAATCTATAGCATGACATCCATCATGTTTTTTAATCAGATATCAAAAATGACTCATTTAATTACTAACAGTGTATTTTACAGATGTTGAATCTTGGGAAATCCGCAGAAAGAAAATTAGCAGTTATTTGAGCTGTAAAGCCCTTCTTTCTACTATTATATCAGTTACCCTTGTCATTTGCATTTTGGACCCATTTTGCATGTGATTTATTATCTCTTTCTATATCTGTAAATGTGCAATTATGTTGCTGCTGAAAAGACTACTGAAAAAGAAAGTTGATGAAAACCAGAGAGATCACTGGCATCATTAGGTTTCCTAGATGTTAGCAGTGTGGATAAGTTAGATGTACCTTACAGTCTACATTTGCTTTAGTATTGCGTTATAATTTATGGAGTAGTATTATACTGCTGTATGAACAAAAATATAATTATCATAACTGTTAATGAAATCTGAAAGCAAACAGGTATTATTTCAAAACATATTTAGTGCTTAATTAAACTTTTTTCTTGTTTGCCTAGAATACAATCTGTATACATTAATGCATCAATATCTCTTAAAATGCAGTTATGCTGAGAACTGAACACTGCGCATCAGTACTAGCTAAGATGCAAAATTCATTTTTAAATAAAACTGCATGCAAATAAATTTACAAAAGTATGCAAATGTTATTATCATCTTTCTACTTGAACTTTTCATTTAAAGCAGCAGAGAAAAAGAGAACATCTGCATGAATTTCCTAAGGAAATTCAGCTAATTTCAGCTAATGAAACTAATCATGTGTACAAAACATTTGTAAGTTTAGGTCTAAGTCCAAGTGTAAGTCAGTTATTAAAATAAGAAATGCAAGCAATATATCAAAAATGCAAAATTTAGTGTATGCCTTCAAGACTGCAATTATTTTACATATTAATGACTGCTGGAAAACTTAACTGTTTCAGTATATTCAATATAAAGGAAGAGAACTCATATCCTTAAATTACTGTAAACCACTTCACAGCATGCAGTCATGAATCCTCACAGTGTCATTTTTGAGTACATACTCCAATACTTATTTTATAGCAATTTTCACATGAAAAAAATATTCTTTGAAACACCCTGCACAAATCATATGGTGTAAGATAGATCTTATCTAATTTTAGATACTACACACTGTGGATATTTCAGCTAGTCACTCGTGGCTTCCTCTCCATTGTGTAGAGAAATAGGTGCATGTTAAGGTGTTATTCATCTGACTAAATATAGATGGATGAAATTATTTCCATTCATGAGTTCTATATTTTTCCATTACCTGTACAGGAAGCCTAAGTTCAGAAGTAGATATCTATACTATAAATGTCTAAAGTAAGATAATATGAAGCCTATGCTACGTGTCAGGAGTGAGAATGGAATCCAGGACATTGGACTCCTCTATTCAGATTTTGTTTCTGGTTTGTTTCATTCATTCTCTTGGATACCAATTGAAGCTTAAGATCTTGCTTTGTTTGCTTTTGGGGGTTGTTTAACTTTAGTTTGGGGGGGGTTGCTTTTGTTTGTTTGGGGGTTTTTGTTTGTTTTTGTTTGTTTTACTTTGGTTTTTTGTTTTGTTTTGGAGGTTTGGAGGTTTTTTATGAGGGTGTTGTTTTGTTTTTTACCTTAAAGACTATGTCCTTAGAATTCCATGTTTTCAGGCCAAAGATACCATTATGGTAAGGTGATCTGTCTGGTTGTATTGCATGTGTAGTAAATTCCATCAGACTTTACTCTGTCAGCAAACTGATGACCTTGGATTACCTTTTAGAACTATGTCATTTCTTGATTCAGATACTTCCAAGACTGCAGAATTCATCATATATGCAATAATACCTACAGTATTAAAAGAACATGTTCTGCTTTACATATTTTTAACACTGCTTACATTGGAGTGATCATCATAATTTCTCGTGGTTAGGATTATGCTAAGCATAACAGTTTCCATCTTTAGAATTTCAGAAGTTTGCATCTAAACAGTATTTAACTATATCAGACATAATCATCACAAGGCTCTGTTGAATGCTTAGTCCAATGATACAAAGTGGACTGGAGTTTTGAAGTAAAATTTTGTTCTTCAAAAAATAACCTGAGTAAGTCTTTGTTCTTCTCTGAGAGCCCTAACACAAGAAAGATATGGACCTGTTGGAATTAATCCAGAGGAGAGCCACTAAACTGAACACAGGGCTGGAATACCTCTCCTATGAAGACAGGCTGAGAGAACAGAAGGCTCCAGGGAGACCTTAAAGTAGCCTTTCAATACCTGAAGGGGGCCTACAAGAAGGCTGTTGAGGGAGGGCAAACAGTGATAGGATGAAGGGGAATGGCTTTAAACTGGAAGAGGATAGATTTTGATTAGATATTAGGAAGAATTTTTTTGCTGTCAGGGTGGTGTAACAGGTTTTCCAGAGAAGTTGTGGATACCTCTTCCTGGAGGTGTTCAGAACCAGGTTGAATGAAGCTTTGAGCAATATGGTCTAGGGAAGGTGTCCTGCCCGTGGCAAGGGCATTGAACCTGGATGATCTTTAAGTTCCGTTCCAATGCACACCATTCTGATTCTACGATTGTATGATTCTTCTGATCTAACATTTAGTGAAGGACATGTAACCTTATCAACCTTCATGGGTTTGGCAGAAAAGATTTACACCTAACAGTCTGCTAATTCCTAGTACACAGTTTACAAAATTTGCAAGAAGATTGAAGGTAATCTATGTATGGATTTCCAAAGATAAACTCTATTAACTGTGTGTGCCAAAACCCGAGGCATGCTCAAACCTAGAAGGTTCCCAGTACTATTCCAGGTGGTAAAATATAGGTGAAGTTTTTATTTACTAATCTGACTTCCTGTTTTCAGTATTTCTTAAATTTAAAACTATTTGTAATGTGTAAGGTTAACAAAATATATTTATAACTTCAAGGGCATAAACTGTGAAGGGATAAGCAAATTATTCACCTCTAGTTTTTCTACAGATATAGTAGAATTTTACTGCTTGCTGTTTCTCCTATTTGTTAATACAACTATATAAAGACTGCTGCAGAACCTTGCCCAATAATAGCCTGAAAAGACCACTTTATACGTTAAATTCAATTCACCCAGCTATAATATTATATCATTTAAAATTTGGGTCTTCTGTCTAAACTAGTCAAATAAACTTTCTGTGTAAATGAATGGACAAAGATTGATACCTCTAGAAAAGAACTAATGTCAGACACCTACTTTAAAACAGATTCAATTCTCTTTCTGGTGTTAGTTTCAGTTGACTGTACAAGCAAAATAACTTAAGAAGGTAGCTATTTATATGTACATCAATTTTATATATGTTAAATTAGGTGCATACATTATACCCTATAGATCATGATATAGATTATGATTTTTAACAAATATGTTAGTTTGGTTCAATAGTTTCCTTCAGTATTTGCACAATTCTTTTAACATTAATAATGACATAATTGGAGAAAACATCATTGCAAGTAAGAATAAACAAATTAAATAACGGCAGAAGATAATGACAGAATTCCAGTATAAGCAAACTCAGAATTAAAATACATAAATTTTGTGGCAGGCAATTTGTAAAAAAAATGGTGAAAGAGATCAGAATTGTGAGTGCGAGACTAGACCTGAGTTAAATGTAAGAAATGTCCCAAAGAAATCATGGATTATTTTTTGGCTTTAACAGAAATGTGAAAAAACTGCAGGATCACAAGGTTCCACTAGAAATACTGGAGTAGCGTAGCAGAAGGTAAGGGACAGAAAACCACACTACACATTTTTAGATCTGTGAAACTTGCCGGGGTGAAGGTTAGATATGAAAACCAAAAGAACATCAATAGCATCAACAAAATACCTATGTTACTAGTGATTGCAAACTCCTTGAAAACGTAAGACCTGGTTATGACAGTGAGAGTGAAGACTAACAAGTGCTTCATTCCTACCTACTCTGATGGTAAAAAAATTCCCTTTCACTAACTTTCATAGACTTGTAGAATAATAGACTATCCTGAGTTGGGAGGCAACAACAAGATTGATCCATGTCCAATTTCTGACCCTGCGCCAAGAGTTACACCATGTACCTGAGAGCCTTGTCTGAGTACTTCTTAAACTGTGCAAGCATGGCGCAGTGTCTACTTCCATGGGGAGCCTGTTTCAGTGCTCAACCACCCTCCGAATGAAGAATCTTTTCCTAATATCTAACCTAAACATCCCTGACATAGATAGCTTCATGCCATTCCCTTGGGTCCTATCTGTCCCTGGTCCCCACAGAGAAGAGATCAGTTCCTGTTCCTCCTCTTTCCCTCATGAGGAAGCCATCTCCCCACAGTCTCTCCTCTTCTCCAGGCTGAACAAGACAAGTGACCTCAACTGCTCCTCATACAGTTTCCCCTCATCCCATCAGCATGGGTGGTCCAGACTAAAAAGGTGTGAAGGTATCAGTGTTGGTAGCCTGCCATGATCCCCTTGGCATGCCTTTTCCAGCCCCAATGTCTCTGGACTTTTAGGCTTTCTGGTTCTCTGAATCCTAACCTTAATCCTAATGGAATCTTGGTGCTGAGACAAAGCTCCCCATCACCATGAGGAGCAGGGAGCAGATATCAAGTGGAGAATGATGCATCTGCGTAGTAGCATTTGAAGTGGTACAAGCATATCACGTATAGACATATCTCTAGAAATTCATCTTGAAATTACATTATAAAAACTTAAATTTACCTTCCAAAACAAGACTTCTTGACAAAATGATGTATAAGCCTATGTTTTTCTCATATATTTCACTTTTACAATTAGGCATCAAATGCAGAGAAAACCTGATACTAAAGATCAATATTGTCCTGGAAATGAGACTGATGAATTGATCTAGCAAACTTTTCCCATTTGTTATTTATAGATAAACAGTTATTTCATGAAAAAATCTGCATATTATAAAAAAGCACATAATTTTTTACATATGAGCTTTCCTCTCTGCAGCCCAAGAAAACGAACAAAGAAATTAACAAATTAAAAGCACTTTTTAACTTTCAATCTTTGTCAATACATGGTAACATGTGTATCAACAGAAAATGTCAAATTCCTTATGAGTGTAAAAAAAATCCTACTGGTGTAAGCAGTCTCTTTTCAGATGTGTTAGATAGTCAAATAGTTAACTCAAAAACTTTGCTTGAATGTAATGTGAAATCAATCCAGTAACCTGCCTCAGAACACACTAAATACATCCAAAACCCTGAATTTAATGTTTATTGCTGAATGCTAAACTACACTGCCATGGCTCACCTCTCTTAAATTCAGGAGAGCTGAGGTTTCTCTGAGTGAAGATTAGGAAGCATAAGTTGGCCCTCTGAAAGGTGAGAACTTAAGATTTGCGCTATGTGAGAAATAGATGTCCCCAAAGTCTCACAATGTGCTTCTGAACTAGCAAAACTCCTTCCTGCTTGTTGCACTCAGCTAATTGGAGGTTTGCTGTTAACAGCATATGTCTTTAAAATACGAACAGCTCAAAGACATAAGAGTCTGCAAAAATCTTTGAGAGGCACAAACCCCAAGGTTTTCTTTTGGAAAAAAAAATTAAGAAAACCCCCAAAACCCCAACAAAACCAAAACAACAAAAAACCAACCAACAACCCAACCCCCCAATCCAAACAACAACAACAACAGCTCATTTTTAAATTTAAGCTAAAATCATATCTATTGTAATTCCCCTAATTTCTTCGTGTGGGTAAGTGATCTGCATTGTGAAGGAAAATATCACAAAGATGGTTAATACTTCTGATTAAAAACCAGTGTACCACAATGCAAAGAGTGTGTGTCCAGTAGCTGATACAACAAATGAAAATGTTTAATAACATATTTTTTTTAGCTTTCCATATTTTCAGATGTAGCCACTGCTACTTCATAACTCTTTTGACTCTACTATAAAAAACTATAAGTATGGTGGTATTTTATTTTTACCTTAACAAACCTAGTTTTTCTGAAAATTTCTAATGAATAAAAGATAAAAATGTAAAGAAATTGACTTCAGTCAATCTTCATGTATTATTCAATAGTTTTCTGTGTGTATGCAGTATCTAGATACTCTTTAATTAACTACCTTGGGCAGAGACGACTTAGTTTAGAATCTTGAAAATAATAAGTTTCAGAGCACAGTTAAGGTAAATACGAGATTAGGTTTCCTAGTGCAAGGTGACAGGCACCCGGCATCATTTCAGCTATAGCTCTACACATTATTTCATTGTGAGATGGAAAACAGCAAATAATCCAGAGCTTAACTAAATTCTTTAAACTGAGTTTTAATTCACTAAATCTTTGGGAAGGAAATACCCCAGAGCAGTGAAGCTTCCCGCCACAAATAAAAACACCTCAACTCCCCATCAATATAATTCTTTTTTCTGACTTATTAATGAAGAAAAAAATTAAAGAGACAAATCCTTAATTGACATATAGTTATGTCTGAAGTTTTAAACCACTGTGACTGACCACACAACACACAATGAAAATGTCTAAGTTCCAGGCTGGCAATGAAAACTCCAGTCTCAAAGTCATTTTTCTGCTTTTTCTTTCTTTCTCCTTTTTTTTTTTTCCATTATACCTAACGTTGGATTTCTACTGTAAAAAAGGAGTATAAAAGTTATTTTTCTAATTTTATATTTTGTCTAGATGACAGAAATTTCATTAATAAAAAGTGACTGCTTTTCTGATTGCTCTCCATATAGAGATCAACCAGGACAGAAGTAGGGATAGAGAGATATGGATAAATGTGACATACATGGATTACAGCTGGCCAGAATGCAAACTGGTGATGATGGCTGATTGTCTTCAAATATTCACTGCTGCTCCACACTACTAAGAATAGTCACAGTTATTTTAATGATGTGATGTGTGTTATTATTAATCTGTATCTTTTTACAAAATCATGCACCTCTGTGTACTCACCGGTGCTTTAGATGTGCTTCAACTTTAACCTTATATTCTTAGCAATGAAATCAGGTTTAAGTAACATCTGTGTCATTCATTGTATTTCAAAGAGATACACCTGAAAATCAACAAGACAATATTCTTAATTCCTGTTCAATAGGCATATACAAAGTACATATTTAAATAGTTCTACAAATTTGCAATACCATATTGTGTTTCCAGTTATGTTTTGAAAGTTATTGAGCTTTTTGTTTCTCCTAATTTCCTGACAAACTATGGTATTTAAAGACACACACACACACACACAAATAGATTTTTTTGGATGTTACAAGAAATTTTGTTGTTTTTTATAGAAAAAAATTTGTAATATTTCATTCTCTATATGACTATTAGTTCTGGTATTGATCTAGCAGATACATCATTACATTTGTGAGATGTCTGACTATAATTTACCAGCTTCTCAGTGAGTATTCCCATGTCATTCTGAACCATGATAAATATAGAGTGGAATTAATACGATAAGATAGGGTAACACATGTTTTAGGAGACAAAACTTTAATGTTGATATTCATTTGTATAGACTTTTCCTGAATGGTTTCTCAAATGATAAAATTACTATTATAAATAGCGCAAAATGAGAGGGTAGAAAAAATTGAATAACATCAAACATTTAAGTGCCACATAATAACATTATGGGTGTTGTGTTATTCGCAAAAAAACCTCAAGTCTTGCATCAGCATACTGCAAGTTACCAAGGTCTGTTAAACTGATCAGTTCAAGGAGAGATTAATGGATTGTTTTCTAACTACTTTAATCACTCATAATATTGCAAGAGGAAGGCATTTCCTTACTTTTAACCTAATAATATTGGTGTTCATTTAATCAGGTTTCCTGAAAAAAAAATTCTTTAAACTTATGTGAAGCATGAAGGCAAATGAAGCTTTACATAAGCGGGGAAAAATAAAAAAGCCAAAACCCCAAATCAACAATAACATCCCCCACAGTATTCTTTCAAAGATGCAGACCTGAGGGAAAAAAAAAGCTAAGAAAATAAAACCAGGCAAACATCATGTGCATTATCTGTGACTGAAAATGAGATGATAGTAAAGGAAAACACATGGTGTCAAAGTTTTTTGTGCACAGAAAAAAATGAATACAATTATAGGTACAGTTATTTTTTTGTTTGTTTATATACATGTCAAGATACACATTTGTAGTTCTTAAATCAGGCTGATTATTATGACTTTGTGAGAATGAATTCCTCAATTTCAGCTAGCTAGAGAAACAGCTGAGAGAGAGGTAAGGAAAGGTCTGTCATGTAGTCTTATGTGTATTTATGTTTGCATTTGTTTCTCTGAAAATACTTAATAAGATGAAAAGAAAAAGAGCACTCCAGGAATTTTAATTCTGGCATTGCTAATTATTTCTTCATTGTTTTACAGGGGTTAAAATGAGCAAATGTAAATGTGAATCTCTACAACGTGGATGCTTACATTGGAATTAGTGCCCCTACAATTTTTAACAGTCTATGTGGAGAATTACACATTTCCAAAGAAGGTAAAACAAATTGTCTTGAAACATGCCCTTTTTTCACAATTGTCTGTACAAGGACTAAGGATGCCTAGCTCAGATATAGATAGCTGTCTTCTATCTACTTTTAGGCAAAACCCACTTTGAATTGCCTCTTGATATTTCAAAAAGTGAAAACATTGGAAGGCTAAAAAGACCACTGTTATCTTCTAGTATGATTTCGTCCACAAGGTCTGAAGTCTTACTTGTTCCTGATTCAGCTTTACAACAGAACATGAATTTAGGAATATATTTCAAAAAGAACAAAAAGTAACTCAGATTATGCAGCAAGAAGGCAGATCCAATGGGTCATTTAGTTTCCTACTTCAGTACTGTAAACCCCTCATTTATTGAAAGACACAAAAAATAAATTAACTGAAAATATGTTTCAGTTTACAAAAACAAGTTTTAAGTTAACATTTGAATTTAAATTTAGCATATAATCCTCTACTTAAGGAACTAAATAGCTGCAAGTCTTTCAGAATAGATTTGTTGCATTAACCTATCAAAAACTGCTAAAACTGAAACTATCTTTTCAGCATGTCTAGATTTATGCTATTTGATAATCTATATTTCCACTACGGAAAACATATAAAATCTATTCCTTTTTTTTTTGTAGTTTTAGTGACATATTGCTAGCATTGTTTAAATTAGGAATATTCTGCATACTCATTCAAAAATTGGATGTTCCCCTAAATAGTCAGACTTTCTGATTAAATGCTATAATATGATTTATATATATACACAAACAGTATTACAGAACACTAGGAAAAATAGTATGTGTTTGCCACATTCTTTGCATAGAGTGTGTAGCAAACAGAAGTGCACACGCAGAATATTTTAAGTGCACTGTGTATTTACCACTTTTACAATTTCTAGTAAGCATAACGTTTCCATATCATGTTTCGTTCTTAATTTATGTCTTCAATTAAATATTGTCTGTCTTAATTAAGTAACACTTATTATCCTTTAGTAGAAATTCTGCTTTTCACTTCCATCAGTAATAAAGGATAT
This sequence comes from Neopelma chrysocephalum, assembly GCF_003984885.1. Lineage (NCBI taxonomy): Eukaryota > Metazoa > Chordata > Aves > Passeriformes > Pipridae > Neopelma > Neopelma chrysocephalum. Next base: position 283,253 of record NW_020897702.1, read on the forward strand.
TTTGTTTAAGTTACTGAGAAAAATGTACAGAAAATAGTGTATCATGTTTTATGTATATTTTCTTATGTCTTGCCTTATTGATGAGAATCAACAATCTACTTGTCGCCTTTTGAATATGTACATAGTATCTGAGATTCTGCAAACCACCAGTGCAAGATATTGTAATAGTGTGCAATCAACTGTGTAACAGTGTCATTTTAATTTATTACTGAGGTTTTGTCTTTAAAAGTCTGTCAAAACAATTCCCCTCTAATAAAAACACAAACAAAATTAAATGCTCTCAGAGAGCCTCTTTTATTCTGTTTTTTTTCCCAGACTAATTGTAGCAAAGCAGGCCACCACAAAGAAAAGGACAGTTTCAGGGAGTCATAGAAATTTAAAGCAATATTAACGTCAGACATACAGAATAGGCAACTACTCCTATTTCAAGTGTTAAAATGGAGCAAACCTAAACCTAAATCTAAATAAGTTCATAAATAACCTGATTTTAAAGAGAGGGAGAGAGACAAAACTCCACACCAAAACCAAACCTTGTTCTGAATGGTCTGGATCTCTCAGAAGCTAAAACATTTTAACAACTGGGACCATGAATGTAGGTTAACGATGGATATAATGTGATGTATGACATGTTTAATGTACTCTTTCTGAAAAAAAATTCAGTACAAAACACGCAAAAATTCATAGCTACTTCTCATCTGTCTATCTGAGATATTGTGCCTTGCATTTTTAACCACCTTTGCACAACCCCACACTCACTGCAAAGCACATAATATTTTAATGCACTCAGTCCTATGCTGGCCACTCTTCTGGGGGCCCTACAGTCCTTACTATCATTACAACTGAAACTGAAGGCACTGGAAAGATTAAAAAAATAACAATAATGAAGTCATGGGATCTCCATGCTGGACCCAGAGGAAACCTGTGCTTTACAAGGCTGTGAACACAACCTGCCTGCCCTAGAAAGCCCCATTCTAGAGTCATGCCAGTAAAAGACGTTACAGATCATTTGGCTTAATATTAAGAATCCTTTCCTGGGATCAATGACTTTGAGAGTGTAGATGAACTTTTCAGTTCCCTTCTGTAGTCTGCCCTGAAAAACTTTAAGGCTTTCTGGAAATGATGCCAGTCACCTCTGCTAGGAAGTTTAATGCTTTTGAAAAATCAGCTCTGAAAAGAGCTGCAGCATTCAAAATGCAGAATCTTAGAAGCTGCTGCTCCAGGTGGCAATCCCTTGTGGCTGTGCTGCATCTGATGAAACTGAGAACTTCAAGTGGACACTATCTCCCTTAGAATTACTACTAATCAACTCCCGTCTATAAGAAAGAGTAAAAAAACAGAATTAAAACCAATTCTTCACTATGTAAGGCTGTTGTAAGAAAGACAGTGTAAAAACTGAGTAGTTTATTAATTTTTGTAGATTGACTAATAATTAAATCACATTTCATGCATTTTAAAAATAGAATTCATTCTTATTGGAAGTAATTTGTTTCTTAATTGTCTCTGTCTTCATTTTTTGATATGTTTTAATGCAATTTCAGTAACATATTATTTTTTTCCCGATGTCTCTTATGTCTGAAATGAGGTTTTTTTTCAATTTGAAAAAGCTGAGAAGTATGTCAAGCTGTGTCAACCAGTGTAAGTTGCCAGAGAAAAAGTCAACATCTTTTCCTCTTTGAATTCATTTTTTATCTCTGAGAATTTGTTCTGTGATGAACTCAAACAGAAACCATTTACTTGCAGCAACTCAGTCCAAAGTGCACATTAGAACATAAACCTGAGAGGAAATGGCAAAGCCCTCTGACACCCCTGTATTTAGTTCGATCAAATAAAAAATGCAATTAAAAAGGATATTGAAATCAAGGACCAGATTGTCAGCTGTATTCTCAGCTGGTGAAAACCTGTGACATTCCATTGACTCAAATAAGTAGTTCTACATAAAAATCTATATCAAAACTTAGGATCATTTACAGTAAGTGGAAAAAATAGTGCAACTGATACTGCATAGGACCTCACAACAATTTTTAAGATGACCTTGAAACAACCTAAATGTTTTCCTCATTGGATATGCTTTCATGGACATGGGCTGAAAGTAAAATATTGATAATGTACATCAGACTAAAGTCATGCTAGAAAATGGGAAGGACTGTTTGATAATTGATATGTTGTCTAATCAACAATCTGGGCAAAGATTTCAAAAGGGTGAAATACGCTTGGATTGTCCCTTTTACAATATAAACCTGGCAACTGATTCCTGAACCAGCTGGAGTTTATGAAGCATCCTATTGGGCAAGCAGCCAATAGGGAATTGTAATAATCTAATTTTGAAATAACAAAAGCGTGACTTACCATTTCAAGATCTGACTGTGAAAGACATTCCTGAAACACAGCAGTTCTTTAGGTAACAAGATGATAGCAAGCCTGAGTTTGTATGTTTTATCAAAGATAAGAGAATGAAAGTATCTGAAATTTTCCTGACTCTTTACTACTTCAGGGAAAGATGTAGTTTTCTTAAAGTAACCAAGAGATTAAAACTAACCTAAAGTTGTCTATGCCTAATATTTACTTATTAGACTGAGAAAATTACAACGAAGATAAATCCAAAATTGCTTAATGTAGGGGGTTTCTGCGGCTGGGTTTTGGTAGCGGGGGGGACTACAGGGGTGGCTTCTGTTAGAAGCTGCTAGAAGCTTGCCCTGTCCAGTGGAGCCAATGCCAGCCAGCTCCAGGACAGACTCCCTTCCACTGACCAAGGCTAAGCCAATTAGGAGTGATAGTAACGCCTCTGTGATAACATATTTAAGAACAGAAGATTGTTATGCAGGAAGAATTCCAGCCAGGGAAGAGCGGAGTGAGAACACGGGGATAACAATGTAGACACATTGCAGAAGTCAGTGCAGAAGCAGGGGCAGGAGGTGCTCCAGGCTTCAGAGCTGAGGCCCCTGTAGCCTGTGGTGCAGACCATGGTGGAGCAGCTGTGCCCCTGCAGCCCATGGAGGACCATCAGGGTGCAGAGATCCACCTACAGCCCATGGAGGAGCCCATGCTGGAGCAGGTGGATGCATGAAAGAAGATGTGACCCCATGGGAGGCCCAAGATGGAGCAAGATCCTGCTGGAGACCTGCAGCTCGTGGAGAGGGAAGCCCGCACTGGAGTAGGTTTTTTCCAGGTAGGACTTGTGGCCCCTGTGGGGGACTTACGCCAGTACAGCTCATTCATGAAGGACTGCACCCCATGGAGGAGTGACCCACAGGACAGCAGTTTCGTGAAGAACTGTTGCCCGAGGGATGAACTCACTCTGGAGAGGTCCATCAAGGACTGTCTCCCATTGGAGAGACACCACGGGATCAGGGGAAGGACTCCTCTCTCTGAGCAGTGGCAGAAACAACAACTGACCGTAACCCCCATTCCTTGTCCCCCTGCACCGTTGCGGGGGGAGGGAGAACACGGAAGGAGGAGTGGCGGGAAGGTGTTTTTTAAGACTGTTTTACTTCTCACTCTTTGGGTCTTATCCTATTAGTAATAAATTTAAGTACTATCCCCACTTTGAGTCTATTTTGCCTGTGAAGGTAATCAGTAACTGACCTCTCCCAGCTGTTATCTCAACTCATGAATCCTAAGCTGTTTTTTTCTCTCTCCTCTGTCCAGTTGCAGAGTGGAGAGTGAGAGAGTGGCTTTAGTGGGTGCCTGGCATCTGGCCAGGGTCAAACCACTCCACTTCTGTACCCAGTGTTTTATCAATATCAACACTTATTATGGTAAGACAGATTCCAGACTGTGAATTGTCAAAACTATATTGATTTTAATAGCTGTAGGCTAGCCAAATAATCAGATTAAATTTACAATGTGAAATTCCATTATGTGTAAATTCAAACATGCAAAATTTAGGTGAAAAAACCCAAACAGATGTACTTAACTTTTTGCTAATGTAAAAATCTTTTATATCCAGATATAAAAACTATTATTACTACCATTATAAACTTCTGTTACACAATACAAATAAATATTTCAAATTTAGAACATACTAGTTAGGTGCTATGTGTCCATTTTGTTATTTAATTCGTACTCATGATATTTTTTTTAAAGCAGATTTGAGCTATTTGGCAGTTGTTTTTAAGCTTTGTGAGCTTTTAGTACAATCTCAGGTGATTGCCTCAGATACTGTAGGGCCTCTGAAATGGCACAAGATGCTACTGTGTAAGCAACTGAATGGAAACATTCATATATTCATGTTCGAAAATGTGAGAGTGATGCATATGAATTGTCCATCCAAACTTTGCCTCTTCAGAAGGACCTCAATAAGTGGCTGAGACCAATTGCATTGTGCGATGTGAAAAAGCAGGAAATTCTCTGCTGGATTACAGTAGGTTCTCTTTTAGTGCATTCTTCTTATAGTTTCCTTTGGTTGCAGATCTCCTAAATGTTTGAAAGAGTGCTCATTTTTGCATATGATACAATAAGCTTTTGGCATATCATACAGTGAGCACCCTTTTTCAAGAAAGTTTGGACCATATGATTGTTCTTCTAAATCCCTTCCAACCTGGGCTGTTCTATGATTCTAAGATTGTTCTTCTTTTTTTTTGTACAAAAGGTTGTCTGAAGAGAAGTTAATTCTGCTTTTTCTATCAATATTCTTTTGCTGGATTAACATACTGTACAGCTGAATAAACAATGGACTTTTGGAATATGTCCTTTCTGAAGAGGGTATTTAAATTTAAATTTGAAGTAAAATTCAAGTACACTAGATAAAAGTATTTCTAGCATATTAAAGAACTTTATATAAAGTATACTGAGGTCTATGTGACCCTTTTATTTGAGGGGAGGAGGGAGCTGGTGGTGGTGGTATTTGTTTGTTTGTTGTTTTCTGATCAAGGTACTGTTTCTTGAGTAGACGCCTTCCCAGGTAGCATTGTACTTATCTTTTTTTTTCTCTGTTTTTGCAGAATACTATGCATTTTCTTGCCTGTGCAGTAAAATATATTTCTAACAGACTGCTAATTCCCTTAGTCTATCTGTATTAGAATGGGAAAGCAATAAAGAGAATAATCTGACTCATACTCTCCAAAAATGGTTTCAACGCAAGGTTATACCATACCCAACAAATGTTAGTGTGAAAGATAAAGCTTTTGAAAACTCTGAAGACCTAAAATAGAAAGCTAAAGGGAATATTGTAGCTCAGATGTAATTATAGCTTATACAGCAAATACACTGTGTTCATAAATAAAGGCATATCTGTGCTACAGAAGAATATGCATAGTCTTTGAACAGCTAGGTTTGACTGTGTGCTCTGTGTAGTTACTCAGGCACAAGCACTACTAATAACGTGCACTTCTCTGCCCAACTGGTTAAATCTTCCTTCTTAGATTCCATAAAGTCCATGCAGTAATCATGAAATGAATAAACATTTCTTCCTGAAGTGGTCTGGTGTTGTGTGCCACAAGACAGTAAGGGAGTGGCAGCTACTTTTGCTGTGCTATCTTGCTACTATATGGATGTGCAGCAAGTGAAGTAAAATAAATCTGCAAAATTATTATATAAAGTCACTGAGTTTTTGGGAAAATTTGAAATGGCTCTAAATATTTGAGATACTCTCCTTAGAGTGTTAAAAATGGCCTAGTAATTTCCCTTTCATATGTGGTCTCTAGGCTAAGTGGATAGATTCTTGTCTGAATGTAGTAAACTATATGAAATTACACATTTGTTTAAGCTCTTGGTTGAGCTTGGAATTGAAAGTAACAAAAAGAAGTAGGAGTGAAATTAAAACTGCTATCCTCCCCAAAAATGGCAACAGAACATTAAAATAGCACTCACAATGACCTAAGCCTTCCAAACTGACTCTCATATGGCTCACTGATACTTGAGAATAGATGCGGGGAGACACTCTTTTCTTTCAGACTGCAAAACTATCCAAAGATTCAACAATTAATATTTCATAAGAAGGTGTAAATATGATGTGGGGAATCTCTTCCCATAAAACCTGAAATATGTACTTTCTATTATCTTTTACCATGAAATTGTGGTTTAGAGTTTTGGTCGTCACAAAGAGACTATCAGCGTACCTTTTTTTGCTATAGGGATGAAGTCTTTGATGAAGCACGATGATTGCCAGCTGGATCAAGTCATATTAACTCAAAATTCCAGAGCTGAAAGATTTTTTATTTAGAGCATTCAAAGGGAATAAGATCTCTTGCTTGAGACAAAAAGGCAAAAGGCAAAAAGGCAAATACACTTTGAGGTAGACATTGAAAATCTGTTCTAAAATGATGGTGCAGCTATTTCAGATTTGTTCACAGCACCCATTACATGCTCCGTACATACAGTAAAAAAGTATATAAAACAATTTATAAGAAAAAATAACTAAGAAAGTTTAAAGAAGTCTGTAAATCATCCTCTCGTTTTATATCTACTGCAATATCTTTCCTGCTGAAACAACAGGTCCTAACTTTACTCATAGGTAACTAATCAGTCCTGCCAATCAAACTACTTTTTTTTTAAGGGAAAGCTTCAACAAACAGATGGACTTTGCAGCAAATCTTTAAGGTCACCAAACACTGGCTGTAGTGAAATGAGAAGTAAGATCCATCATGAAGGACATCTTGTTTCAAGTGGGAAACAGCTTTCGCACAAGTGATCCTGAATGTCATGGTAACACAAGAAGAAAGCTAGTTCTGAGAAAGAAAAGTGCTCTTGTAAAGTGGAAGTTGATTCTATAGCTGTCACTCACACCTGCACAGATTGTACCCTGTGAACTATGGGACTTCAGTGGTCTCTGAAGGAATGATATCAAAGAAAAACTAAATGGAAAGAAATTAAGCAAGATATTCTTTGACTAACAAAAGCAACAACCTCTGAGATAAGACAGTAAAACATCTGTACAGTGGCAGGAAACATATACCCAGCTGTTTCAGCTGCTAAAAAGGTTGGGGCTTTTTGCAGTTTGTTTTCTAGGGCCAAGTCCAGAGACAGGGCAGTCTGGTTCTTTGGAGTATTACTGCACAATGATTGCTAGCACTGAGATAAATGGAAACTTTCTTCCCTATGGTGTTATTTTGCATGGTTATTCCAATAGTTTCAGAAAAGCCCATTTTCAAAAACTAGCAAAACTTCTTTTTCTGTATAGATGATATATGTTTGCTTTCATGGAGCAATGGTGGGTACCCTGTCACAATAAACAGAACATTTCAGAGATGTGGAGAGAAATTTGTTCACTGCAGCTGCATAGTTTGGTCAACCCTGAGCAGAGATAATATCAACATACTAGTAAATTACTCCATGTAGTATATGTGTATAAGTATTTCTTTTCAAATAACTTATTGATTTTTCTCTCCTACACATCTGAAAAATAAATCAAGTTAAATTTCAGGAGTAGTAAGTGTTGAAGAAAATAAATATGTATATGTATGCATTTACATCTAAACCTACATCTACACCTATGTCTACATTCTACATCTGCATCTACATCTACATAAAATAATCCCAGCATCACTTCATTGTTGCTGCAATGCTAAGAAGCACTTATAGACTGAAGAATGTTGGTCAAAGATATCTACGAATACTAACTGGTAAAATGTTAATCAAGTATGCTGGATGAAGTAAGATAATAAGAGACTGGTTTTGTGATCTGGCCTGAAAATATTTGAGTTTTTTTGTAAACATATTTCTTCAAACCATACTATTGCAAATGATTCTGGACAAAGAAGTATGCTTTAGACAAAGAAAAGGAAGAATATTTAAAGGAGATTTACACCATTGGTCTCACAGAAATTTGGGAAGGATAATAATACTTTATAAAACTATTTCTATACATCTTCTGCAATCTATCTACTATTCCTGAGGAAAAGAAAGGGGAATGTATTTGACTCTTCACTTTTGCTTTGCTTTGTATGTTAGTGTTACATTCAATAGCAGAGAAACATTCAATTATAGCTGTTCCCAGTGTGATCAATGCTTGCCTTCCTGTTCAAGAAGCACCAAAATACTGGGCAAACGCCTTCAACTGGTGAAAAATGAGATACTTCAGTTACTTCAGCTAAGAAATGACAGTTTACACTACCTGAAGATCTGTTCTATGGCATATTTGCTTTCTGTGTTCTTATCTTTATATTTCACGTTGGCTTCTACGCAGGGATTGCAGCCATATTGTTCTCAATGCAGCTGCATTTTCTGGGGAGAGGAACATGCATTCTGAGGCTTCTGGTGTTTGTTGTTGATGTTTTTCTATTGAACAGAACAAGCCATTCTGTATGAAAGCACAAATTTTCCCTGTGTACATTTATAATACAGACTCTTCAGGAAGGAATTATTTATTTATACACCAAAATGATAGGGACCTGATCTTTGATAAGCTTTTCATGCACAAATGGGACTATTAAGTAAGAGTTAAAGGCAAGGTACATAAAAGAAGATCATTATTTATTATGAATTAGTATTTAATGAGTTTTACATGGTTATGTTCTAGAAAAAGCTCATGCCTATACAAAGTGTTAAGGGCAGATATTTCTTTCTAAAGGTCTTTCTTGGTAACTACAGGACAGGCATAACTTTCTGTATTATTGTTTATAAGATTAGGTTGGAATCATTTCCTATTCTTTCAGCAGATAACATTTATAAAGAAGAATAAAGTCTACTTGTTGAGCAGACATAAAAATAACAACAAAAATTCAAGGGCAACTCAAGTTGACAGAAGATTTTCAGTGAGATAATTTGTTTATTGCTCATGACTCTTTAGACTCTTTAATGTACAGTCTCTATTGAATTACACTAAACTAGAAACAAGGTAGAAACACGTGGGATGTGTGAGTACTGGTATGCAGTTATGGATGGATTTTATGGTTTTAGAGTACAATTTGTTTTTAAAAATATGTATATATCATATGTAAGTGAATTCTCTTCTTTATACACAGAAGTAGGTTTAATTTCACCTGTTGGCCTTTTTTCTTTTTTTAAATTAAGGTTTGGCTTGATGCAATCACATAATGTCTTTAACTAAAACTAATTTAATGAAAATATGGAAACTTGAACTATTTTACACTAATTTACAATCTGCAGAAATAAATGCATGCTTATGGTAAGTGGTAATATTTTTTAATTGTATTTCTGAGGTTTCCATGTCTCCAATTTTTCTAAACAGTGTTGATCTTATTTATATTGTGGGTCCATATATGTCTTCCCATCTCATTTTAGGTGCCTGAGTCCAATAAGTTCAGAAGATCACCATTAATGTTAATGGAATTGGCAAGGTTCAGTGGAGAAAGAGCATAATCCTTCTGTCATTTACTGGACTTGAAAAAAAAATACCTGCTAAAAAAACAAGCACCTAAACCCAGTATATATATATATATATACATATAATATGCACTTGCAGCCCAAACACATGAAGTGTAGAAGAGCCATTGATTTCCCAAATGTGTCACTGTGAACCAGGTTTATTTTTTTCTGTAATCTTTTTGTGGTTTTTTTGAGTTCTTTTTTGTTGGGTTTTTTTTTGGGTTTTTTGGGGCAGAGGTATTTGTCTGTTTGTTTTGAGTTTTTTTTTGGTTTTGTGCTTGCCATTCACTAAAAATCTTGACACATCAAATTATTATAGAAGTATGTCTTTAGTCAAAATGATATTTTTTTCCTCCATAAAATTCAACTGTCTTTTTCTACTCCTTCTATGCTCCACAATTACTTTTACTGGTAAAGTCACAATTCTTTTTCAGAGACATGTGTGTTTAAAACAACAACAACAAGGAGGAAGAATCAATTAAACTGTTTTCTCTAAGGTCACAAAAAATGAAGGCTTACAGTTTCCTGGTAAAAGGTATTTGTGCAGATCGTTACCACTGAAACATTCCTACAAACACAGATGATGGGTAACACAGTTCAAATTCCTGATAATGATACATGTGTAAATTGTTGGTTGCTGAGGAGAAATCTAACTTAGACATTTTAGCTCCTATCAGAAGGAGGTAAAAGACCTTTTTGAAGCTCTTTTAAAACTACCTTTTTAGCAGTTTTGACACACATCACCATCTTCGCCCTTTTATTTACTTTCATGCAGCTAAATATAGAATAGACACAATTTTTATGTTTTCTGTTATAGCCTATAGAATCATTGTAACATTGATCCTTTAAATGATAGAGTATCTGGCCTTGATCCTGTAAATTATCTTAGTATGAGTATATCTAACCATGAGCGTACTCAAGAAGGTGCTTCAATTAAAATACATGATGGTCTCATTTACTTTGATGGAACTACTTGAGGGTATATACATATGGAGTTGACTGTTGGACAGGGAATTTACATATGATGTTATTTCCTTTCCAGTTCTACCCTGCTACAGATGGTTTACATCCCCATAAAACGTAGAGTTAACAATGCAGGAGTCGATGCCCAGCTGCATTAATAAAGCATGCTTCATCTCTTAAATGTTGCAAAGTTCCCCACTGATGTGTTAGAATAATTATCACTGTAAAGTATTCAAGAAAAATAAAACCTAACACACTTGAAAACTGAAAATGCAAATTTATGGAATTTGTTTTTTGAAATGAGATTAAAAATAAGGTATATGAAAGTTGGCATTTTTTGATGGAGAGTTGGGAATAATTAATCTTATTTGTGAATATATAGTGGCATAAACAAATGTGGTTTGGTTTCTGATTTATATATTTTGAAAAAGAACACTGACAAAGTTGACCACTGTGGCAAGTGTGTTCTGGTCTGTATAATAACAGTCCTTAAGAGAGACCCAATTCACCCAGTATAATAAAGCTAGTAAATTTTATTGACTATTCTTCTACATTACTAATATTAAATTAAATTTAAAAAAAAGTGGAATGGAATGGAGTGGTGAATTCATAGTCAGGGTCTAGGTTAATTCCATATAACTTTATGTGCTAATGTACAGTATGTAAGTTCAGGAATATTTTTATTTTTCTGAGAAGTAAATGGAGATGGTTTAATGAAGGTTCCTCTCATCACTGATTGCAAAAGAAGACTAGAATGACTGGCTGTTCTTTTTTTGCTTTGGGTTTGGATTTTTTTGTTTGTTTGTTACAGGTCCTGTAATTAGGCACTTTAAACTTCAGGAAATACAGATATTAGTGAACGAGAGGTAAGACAGAGAGAATATTGACAGATTTCTAAACTTTAGAAAAAGGGAGGATTGGTCTTTAGACCTCCAATATATATGGAATGATGACAAAGTTATCTTGTTTTCTTTATTTGTGGGGGGTTTGCTTTGGTTTTATTTGTTGGGTTTTTTACAAGAACATAAGTCCTACAGAAGGCATTTAATTATTTCTCAGTGGAAAAAATGCACTGGAAAACTTATGAATATTCATCTTTCCCAGCTTTTTTTTTTTTGCATTAAATAACACCACAATGTTTTAGACCTTTCTTGTACTTTTTTGTACTGACTTTGTTATTTAAAAGGACATTTAATGCAAATCAGTCTTGTATTGAAAGTAATTTAAAGTAATGCAATACTATTATAGACATTAGTAGAAGTCTTTTGTTTTCCAAATAGCAGTATTGAAGTTTATTCTTAATGAAGTAGGTGATATCTTATCTTTACATGTTAACTATTTTTAATAAAGATTACAATAGCTTTCCTACAGTTGTACAAACTAAATGCAAGTGGTATGCCATAATGTATCTGCAAGAAATATTTTTGTCTTGAGAACGATAAAAGCAATGCCAAAAGTGTAACATCAGGTGCAAGGTTGGGGTTTTTTTCAAATTATTTTCAAGATGTTCTATTACAACTGTATATGTTTATGAAAAATTAATATCATTTGAGGTTCCTTTTAATGGAAAATTAATGTTTTCAGGCAATTTTTGGGTGTCACAGTTTCTTTGAAATAATAAAAAATAAAGGCGTAGTGTTCATTATTAAAATTCCAGCTTGTCAGGACATATGGGAAATCCATAAAACTGAGTTTTCTTCCACTTTGTGAGGGAAATCTTCTCATTAAAAGAAGAAAAATGTCATATGCACTCTTCCCAAACCATATTTAAATCTTTTCCCTTTCTAAGTGCTATACACTTTATGTAAGACTCCTGAGTTCCCACCTTGAAATTTTTTTAAATACTTGCACAGCACAAAATGGTAAAGTGTTTCTGTGTTCTGTAATACTATAATAATGAACTCAAAATTAAAGAAAACACCACAAATCTGGAGAAAAGGAATGGAGATCTAAAATTTCCACAAACATAGAAATTTTCAAGTAGATTCTCAAAGCATTTTAAATAGATTAAATACTTACTTAAAGCATGATACAGGTATCACATTTATGAAAAACATTTTCTCTGTGATGCCTGAGAGTCTTTTTGATTTTTGGTTTTTCTAATTTTTATAAGTTTTAGAAATAGTTATGTAGAAAATATAGCTTTTAGAAGCAGCAGCATTTATTCCCTTACCCTTAGCTCAGTAGATACACATTTCCCAACCCTCTTAGCCCATTCCGTGCAGCCCATATTGATTTCCCCCCTGAATTTCATTAGAATATTTAGACTTCTTTTCAAGGTAGGGCTTCTTCTGTTTAAGAACATCTAATCCCTAGCCTGAACTGCAAGATACAGCCAAGAACTGTGTGACTGTGTGCCCTCCGTACCCTGAAGAAGATGAAGATGATGAAGAAAAGGGTCTCAAAAAGACGCCAGACCCAATTCCCAAGGGGCATGCCGGGGGTGGACCGGGATAAAGGCTGGGAAGTGGATAGAATCAGGAATTGGACAGACAGTATTATAAAATCGTAGCACTGGACCGAAGAATGTGCGCGCATCTTGTAACCTCTATGCCTGAGAGGCACCATTAAATCCTTTTCATACCTTACCTCCCATATTAAGTTGCCTCGGAGTTTTTTCTCCCTGAGTTTTCTTTAGGCAACACTGTTATATAAATATCAACACTCAGCTGTCTTTCGAGTTGCTCAAACTCACACAACAGTTTAGACAGAATTAGGACCAGTCGACTTAAAAAGTCTGACTTTCAAATTCCAACCCTAACCCTAAGTGAATGCAAATATACTAATGGAATGACATTACGTCTATTTTTTTTCCCTTTGATATCACTTCATTGGCTGGATTTAATAATTGTTTGGTTCTTTTCTTACATATTTATTCTCATCTATCTCAGTATTTTCTAGAGAGTATGAATTCAACAATACAAACAAAACCGATGTTTGTTATGAGGATCTCTGTTATGGGGGATAATACAAAATAGATATTGGAATGAAAAGTTCAGTTATGGAAATGTACTCATAACTGAGGAGAAAGAAAAGCAGCAAAATCATATTTCTGACAAGTGAATGAGATAATCTTTATAACAGGAGATTGAAAGAATAGATACACAGAATTATCAGTCAACAAACAAATACCTTCCATAAATTTTATCAGCTGAAGATAGGACCAGAATAGGGCTAATGGCAATTTGGATCAATTCGCTTTAACTTCTAAAACATGGATGTTTCTAGCACAGTCATTGCATATGGTACCCTTTTGGCATTTAAGGTTATGGATTCACATAGGGACAGGCATGATCAGTGAAATAAATAAGTCTGTCTTAGAAAAGAAAATCAGTGAAGTTGACTTGTAAAGTTTGATAAAGTCTAGGGGCTTCTTAAGTGCAACAACAATTGAAGGTGCGAGAAGGAAAATCCAATAAAGTGACAATATATATTTGTTAGTTGATGTTACTCTTCATTCCTTTCTATCTCTTGATAGATTATGAGATCTATGTTCATTGATCAACATAAATTTTATTTATAAATTATGAAGACATTTTTTCACAGAATGCAATCTAATCAAATTATTTAGAATCTAATCTGAATATGGAAAGGAAGAAAGGCAGTACAGGTATGAAGAATTGCCTGTGTGAATAGTAATTACCAAGTTGATATAAATGAAAAAGTTTTTCAGTATAACCTATAGTGGCAATATAATTTATTCTAAATTAAATGTTAATTTATTCTTCTCAAAGACTAAGAAAAAAAAAGTCGGATTACATATATTATAAAGTGTAACAGAGATAACATGACAAGTGCATGCTTAATGCCAAGCAGCCAAACCTTGACTTACTTGGAGTGCAGTTACAGGCACAGGCATGTCTGTTGAGATTAATGGGGTAGGTCATGTGTGGGGTACACACATTGATAAGGGGATTTCCACTCTGGTTTTCAGATTGTTCATTTTTTCATGTGAGCACTCTGACTTCATATTTGTCTTCAAAATATAAAGATTTTTGTATTAAAATTTGTGCATGAACACATTGACCATATATATGCAAATATAATATACACACACATGCATATATATATATATTGTTTACATACATACATTGTATTACAAATCTTATAATTACAATTAGTCATTTTCCAGAGGCAAATGTTTCTGCACATACCTTTTTTCTTCATCTTGAATAAGACATCACACAAAATGTTCGTGACACTCAGCAGCTATTACCAAGGGGGATAAAGAAGCTTCTTAGAATAAAACCCAGGAACTGATAAACAAACGCCATTAAAATGTGTTTTCATGCTAGTATTCAACCGAAATTAGAATTATCATTTGCTTTGATGTTATCATTTGTAGTGTAGCCCTTATTTAGTTGTTTTGATGTATGCAATAATTGATACTTCAATAATAAACTTGTTTATATTCAAAATGTCTTTAATCCTTGTATGGTTCTTTTGGTGTCTTTTTGAGGCTGAAGTGCCTTCTTGGCATATCACTACTCTGATGTTGTCTTTGCAAGTCTTTCACTGCTAATTTATTAACATGAATAGCACTGTTTTCATATCTGCTACCTATCCAGCATTGAGAAACAAATACAGAATTGCTGTCTTTCTCTACTCAATTTTTTTGGTTTTAATCATACTTGTATAATTTTTTATTAATATATGATAATAATCCTTATTAAGTAGAAGTAATTATGTGAATAAACAGAAAAGTGGTTGTTGTGGGTTGACCCTGGCTGGTTGACACAAGGTTCCCACCAAGCTGCTGTAGTGTTCCCCTCTTCAGCTGGACAAGGGAGAGAAATATAACAGAAGGGTTGAGACAGACAGGGATAGATCTCTCACCAATTACCATAATGGGCATAACAGACTCTATTTGGGGAAATTAATTTAATTTATTACAATCAAATCAGAGTAGGGTAATGAAAGAAAGAAAGAAGAAAATCTTAAGAACACTCTTACCCCATCCTGCCCTTCTTCCTGGGTTTAATTTACTCCTAATTTTCTCTGTCTCCTCACCCTCCACACAGGGGGACAGGCAATGGGGGCTGCAGTCAACTGCAGTCACACATTGTTTGTGCCAATCTTTCTTCCTCAAGGAGAGAACTCCACACACTCTCCCTCTGCTCCAGAGTGTATCCTCTGCAGGGTCACAGGTCCTACCATCAGCATGGACTCCTCTTTCCAAAAATCCACAGGTCCTGCCAGAAGCCTATTCCAGTGTTGGTTTCCCACAGGGTCACAGCCTCCACTCTGTCATGGAGTGCTCCATGAGTTGCAGGTGGATCTCTGCTCCACCATGGACCTCTATGTGCTGCAGGGGAACAGCTGCCTCACCATGGTCTTCACCACGTATGTGGGGGAATCTACTCTGGTGCCTGCAGCACCTCCTTCCCCTCCTTCCTCACTGACCTGGGTGTCTGAAGGGCAGTTTCACATATTCTTTAAAAAAATGTGTAAATACGGAACAATGATGGCTTTTTTTGTTCCTGCATTTATTATACTTGCTAGATTTATGTCTCAATCAATTTTTTATATCTTAATCAAACAATAACCATATTTTGTGCATTTTCCTTCCATTCTATTAAGAATGTGTGGTGGGTTGACCTTGCCTGGCTGCCAGATGTCCACCTAGCCACTGTCTCACTCTCTCTCCTCAGCTGGAAAGGGGAGAGGATAAAATAGGATGTACACGTTCGTGGATTGATATAAGGACAGGGAGATCACTTACCACAAGTCACTGTCATGGACAAAAGAGACTCAGCTCTGGCTACTCCTCACAGAGACCCCCACTTCCAACAACCACTTCCAACAAAATATATGGAATATTTTTGCTGGACTACAAACATTACCAAGTTCTTTGAGCACATACTAAGCTGTGTTCACTGCAGTGTTAATGAAGGAGTCATGTAATCTCTTTGGTTCATTATTAACATAGTGCTGGCAATACTCATCTATAGGTAGAATGTCTTATGCAAGTTCTTCATGAGGTTCTGTGTCCTAAATGGCAAGGTTAAGCAGTCATCCACTAGTGGTTATATACTTGCTCAATTAATTTAACTACTGAAAGCATCTGAAAGACTTTTGGCACAGTGGCCCTCCTTTTTTTGTATAAATCAAATTTCTTCTTGCTTGTGTCTCAGATAAGAATGTAAACGGCTTTTATAAAAGATTTGTGATTTGTATTTTCCCCATGTCGCATTGCTGCTGTAGGCTTAAGAAGTACTGGGGGTGCAGGCTCTGTTACATGGTCACTGTACTTGAGGCACTTTTTTTGCAACTCTGTTTAATAACATTTGTTCAGAGGAGAGAGGAAAGTGTTTTGTGGGTTAATGGAGTACACAACTCTTAACAGGAATTCAAGGTGACTAATGGATGTACATTCAGACACTGAAGTGCTGTTGAAGAAGCAAATCTGAACTGGTAACAAGAAAACTCCATTAGTGACATATTAGTATTTTTCTGAGGCTTCAGTGGAATCTGAAGTAGAACACATAAAAAGAAAGACTAGTTTCTTATTTATGGATAAGTGAATCTGAGTGACATTTTGCTAAATGTGATGGACATAGGAAAGAAAACAGAGGCTTCTAGAACTAGTAAGAGACACGCATACTGTCCTGGTTTTGTCTTGGATAGAGTTAATTTTCTTCCTAGTAGCTGGTATAGTGCTGTGTTTTGCATTTAGGATGAGAATAATGTTGATAACACAGATTGATGTTTTGGTTGCTGCTGAGGACAGCTTACACTAAATGAAGGACTTTTCACCTTCTCATGCTGCCCTGCCAGCAGAGGGCTGGGAGTCCACAAGAAGTTGGGAGGGAATGTAGCCAGGACAGATGAATCAAACTGACCAAAGGTATATTCCAAACCATAGTAGGTCATGTTGAACAATAAAACTGAGTGGAGTTGGCTGGTGGGTGGCAGCCCACTGCTCACGGTCTGGTCAGTGGGTGGCATGCAATTGCATTGTGCATCACTTGGTTTGCATAATCTTCTTCTTCTTCATTATTATTGTCATTATTATCATTATTATTATTATTACTTGCCCTCTTTTTCTGTCCTATTAAAATTTCTTTATCTCAACCCACAAAAATTACCTTTATTTTTTTTTATTATTCTTTCCCCCATGTCACTGGAGGGGAATAACGAGAATAAGCTAACAGCCCTGTGGTGTTTAGCTGTCTGACAGGTTAAACCACAACACACACCTACTTGGTCCCTGGAATTATTGTGTGCATACTCTGCTCTAGGATTCGAATCAGGGGATGGTAATTTCATGAAGAATGTCTTTAGAGATAGAGGAAAATATGGCTATCTGGATCTCTCTCCCCTCCCATGATGTGGGGCAGCACCAGTCCTAGTTCCATTTCCATCTGAGGAACCATTTCCGAAGGCTTGAGGTGGATAGGGAAGGGGTTACTCCAGCTCCAGGGGTTTCTTCAGGGTCCTGGACGCATGGAGGGGTTAGGTGCTCACCCCTCCCCCCATCCACGTGGTCCCATGGCAGCCGGAGAGAGACAGCACACAGGACTTGGAGAGGAGGCGAGAGAGAGAGTTTATTGTGGTTAGGGGTTTATAAAGCTCTTGGGAGGGTCAAAAGGGACCATGTAA
Organism: Neopelma chrysocephalum; assembly: GCF_003984885.1. Taxonomy (NCBI): domain Eukaryota; kingdom Metazoa; phylum Chordata; class Aves; order Passeriformes; family Pipridae; genus Neopelma; species Neopelma chrysocephalum. The sequence continues at coordinate 301,082 of NW_020897702.1, forward strand.
GGTAAGGGGTCTTACAAAACACCAATCAGGCAGGGAACAGCCAAATAAGGAAGGGGTTAACAAGGTCCAATGAGAAGACTTCTTGATATCTTCTCAGGACATTCCTGAGAAAGAGATAAGAACTGGCCATGGGGGACCTTGGGAAGAAGAAAGCACAGGGACCACAAAAAGTCATTTTGAAACACATTCAAACCACAGCTTCCCATACAAGGTAGATTCACTGCTACATGGCTACGTGTCTCTGAATTCAACAGTAGAATGAGATGAACTGCAGGTGCAATCTGATATCACACTCAGAAATATATCCAATGAAATCTCACCCTGAAAATGTTTAATATTTTCCAATCTGGGCTTAGTCTGGGGCTTAGATAATACAGGAAAGGTGTATAAAGTGAAACTTGTTCCTTCTGTGTGTCAGAACGATAAAAAAGAAATGAAAATAAAAAGACAGAAAATGAGAAAAAACAGCTGTTACCTTCAAAAGCCCATTTATTGTTATAGTAGATCCCTACAAAATTTGGATGCTTCTCTTCCACAACTTTTCAGATGAAATGAGCAAGATTACTGCCATGTGCATACACATAAATAGAGTTAACCCAGCAACACCAGGCAACAGATTTGCTACATGGACTACACTATAGATACAGTTCTTCCTTTTCCCTGAAGGAAATGCTTGCCATAATTGACATATATCATCTGAAATACATACCTCAGAAACTGACATTCCTCCCACTCTAATACATGTTCACATCAATTCTCGAGTTGTTTTCAATTTCCTCTCATAAAAAGAAGACTGGTTCCAGATGTTAAGCTTAAGTAAGGAAAATATCAAAATAAAAGGATTTTTACCTTCCCAGTCTGAGAAATGCTATAGATAATGTAATAGATGGAAGAAATTGCAGTCTAATGCACACTTTACCAGGGTGAGCATGAGCAACATATGGTGAGAAAGCCAGCTTTTCTGTAGCGCACTGAGCAGCAGTGATTGGTCAGTGGCACTTGTGAAAAGGGGAAAAGCAAAACAGGTCAGAAAAGCAAGTCTGACTCTAGTAGGTCAGAATGCATGTCTGCGTCTCTGAAGACAGAATTATGTAAAGGTTTTTAATGAATATTTATTTTCATGGGAAAATTATTTTCATGCGAACTGGATGTTTGTATAGCATATCTGTTTGGAAAAAGGTTTTCAAAAGGAAGTTTTCAAAATAACAGATAAAGGAGCTAAAATGTTAATAAGTCTATGTGATTTCTGAGAAGATAGGAATGTTATCATGGTTTTAGTAGAAGTTATTTAAATCTTTCTGTCCTGTACCTATGCTCTTTTCCAAATCATATTGAATAATCTTTCATGTGCTTGTTATTTACATCACTGCTTACAATGTATCCTTAGTAACTGTGCATTGCCTTTATTAATAGTACACCTCATACTACTATATTTCACACCAAGATAATTTTATTATTTAATTTCAAATATTTTTATAATTACATTTACATTGTCCAGTTTGTTGCATAGACAGAGTTAGTCCCAAGTCTTCTTTCATCTCTAAGGATGTTTAATACAGGGTTAATGTTTTGTTTTTTTTTTACTTCAGGTTCCTTATCTCTGTTTTATTCGGAAATAAATTTTGATCCAAATTTCACCAAAATCAATGAAATAATTGCAATTTTTTGAGCTGGCTCTGTGTGAAAATCTAAATGAAGATAATACAGTGCGCTAAGCATTTAATAGTCTTTCTCTATATTTTCTTCTTTTTTTGCATAAAAAATGTGTTTCTTTCTAGTTTAAAATCTAAAAAGCTGGGGAAAAGAATTTTCGGGGTTTTTTTTTCCTTTTATGTTAATATGAGGATACAACCACAATAAGAATTCAATATACTTGAAACATCTGCTATAAAACTATGTATCTTACATTAAAACTACTTGGATTTCATGTTTTCTTTTCAGTGTGTTCATGACAAAAGGGGGTACTGGCTTATTGTCAGAGATTGAAGTGCTTTTTGATTTCTACAGTCTTGAGTGTTAGAAATGTTATGACAAAAAAAAACACATGCCCACCTTCAACCTACCTCTAAGTAGTTTTTAAATTTAAGTGATTGGCCAGTGTGAGGTAACGGTAGTGATATTTCAGAATATTTTGCTGAGTGACATGCCCCAAAGTTATTTAAAGAATATCCAACATCATCTTTCTCTGAAGATGGGGCCACAAAATGCTAGAATCTATGAGAAAAAGAAAATGCCACTGCTCTTTCCATTTTTCTTTCTCACAATTTCTAGTCCTTTTCCACATAGGTCTGACACTTAGTTCCAAAAGCTCTATGTTGAAATGACACTGAAAACAATATTTTTGTGGCTGTATATCTCTGTATATTGTTCCCCTCTGTGTTTTTTTTTAATTGCAGTTTGTTATTTCTTTCTCACACACAGGGCTTTAGTCCAGCCACTACTGCATGTCTAAGTTTATCACCAGATCACAGTAAACCTCTCTTTATAGCAAAGTAGGGGAAAACACAGATAACTCTTACTTCAGCTCTGTCTGTATTTTTTCACAGCCAACAGACATTACTGTTTCAGCTATAAAGGATGCAGACAGGGTGATGGGTTTTTTTAACACTGAAAGAGACATTGCATCTATCAACTTCTCTAAGGTTAACCTAACTCAAAACAAAATGTTGGAATGGAAGATGTAACTGGGAATGTAAGCTGCAGAACAGAAACCTAGGACAACTGCCCTGTTAGCTTAGACAAGTCATTTACATTTCTAAACCTGGGTGGTATGAATTTAGAAGTATGTGTCCTGAAAAATGGCAGGTGCCCTTTAAAATAAAACCAACCAAACATATAAAAAACCCTACCCAATTTCTCCTGGGATGGAAAACTTAATACTTTGTAAGTCTTTTTTACTATTTTGTTACAGCACTGTGGTATATTTAGTAAGTTACCAAGCACTCCTTAACAAGCTGTAGCTTTATTCACACTGCTATTCCACAAACTGCTGATTGCTTGATTTTATGTCCAACATTTGTGACACTGATAACAAGAGGAAAAAGATGTTAGGAGTATGGCCACAGTTGTGTTCTTACCACTCCTCTTTCCTGCCCTTCCCTCCAAATCTTGCTTGGAAAAAGTGACTATATAGACCTGTACTGGGTCTGGCTGAGGGGGTTCATTTCCCTATACTAGCCTTCACAGATTCGCATTGGTAGTTAGAAAGGTGTTGATAACACACCAGTGATTTGGCTACTGCTGAGCAGCCCTGGCACAGAATCAGCACTGTAACATACCTCCGCCCAGTTGAGGCCAAGATCCTGGGATGGGACGCAATCAGGCCAGCTGACCCAAATTGACCAAAGGGATACTCCATACCATATGACATCAGCTCAGATATAAAAGCTAAGGGAAAAAGGAGGAAGAGCGGGCATTTTTTGTTTACAATGTTTGCCTGCTGAGAAATGTCTGTGTGTGCCGAAGACCTGCTTCCCAGGAAGTGGCTGAACTTTGCTAGCTAATGGGAAGTAGAGAATAAACCTTGTTATTTTCCTCTTCACTTGTGCACATACAAACTTTTGCTTTAGTAAACTGCCTTATCTCAACTTATGAGTAGTTTTCCATCTTATTCTCTCTCCCCTGTCTGGCTGGGAAGGGGAGTGATAGAGCGGCTTGGTGGGCACTACTTTTTTCAATTCCTAGCCACACCTGTATTTATGAGCATTTCCAGAACAGTCTTGGACTATTTTCCAAAAGTGCTGCTTAAGTGCTCTGCACGTTTGTAATTTATATAAAAGGATTACATTCTTCATGGAATGGAGTAATATTTTTTTCTTAGAGAGTATGATATTTTGGTGTCAAGATCTGCTTTCCATATCACAGAATCACAGAACTGTTGAGATTGTAAGAGACATGTGGAGGTCATCTGGTTCAACCCCCTCACTCAAGCAAGGTCACCTAGAGTCATTTGCCCAGGACCATGTCCAGATGCTTTTTGAATATCTCCATTTTGAACGTCTCTGGGCAACCTGTGCTGGTGTTCAGTCACATTCACAGTAAAGAAAGGTTTCCTGATGCTAAGATGGAACCTCCTATATTTCTGTTTGTGCCCATTGCCTCTGGTTTCTGTTACTGGGCACCACTGAAAAGAGCCTGTCTCTCCTCCTTTGGGAATTTATATACATTGATGAGATACCCCTGAGGTGATCTAGGCTGAACAGCACCAGGTCTCTCAGCTTTTCCTCAGAGGAGGAATGCTTCAGTCCATTAAACACCTTGGTAGCCCTTTGGTAGACTCTTTACAACATCTCTGTATCTCTCTTGTGCTGGGGAGTCCAGACCTTAAAATATATAGTAGCTCACATCTTAAAGTTCGCAAATGGAAGTGTGCACTCTAAAGTTTTTAACCATGTTCCTTGACAGTGGATCAGGCTTTCAAAGTTCACATGAGGCACAGTATTTGAGAACATGGATTACAATTGCAGACTTCCCTCTCCATTTTGAATTTCATAGCAGAAAATAGAAGATGTATTCTCTAACTTCAGCTGCCATAATCATTCCTAATCACTTTAAGCTTCTTTGTTTTTGTAAATGCATTGAAAGGAGCAGATTTGGCAAAACAAGCAATTGAGCTAAATAATTTTAATGCCTTTCTTCAGATTAAATGGGAAAAGTTTTGTTGTTTTTTTTTTCTTTCATTAACTGTAAAACATGTGAGAACAAACTGTTCAGGCTTTAACAGCTAATGTCTGTATGTTTAAACAAGGGAAAATAAATTCTGACAATATCATCTAATACTGGAAAGCTGTCCTGAGAATTAGAAATTGGGGTTCACTGTCTTCAGCCAAACATGGTCTGGAAGGACACTGCTGCATGCGGCACTTCAGAAGCTTCTTTCCAGCTGAGCATACTCATTTGCTTCCAGACATAAAACAGCCTGCTTCACCTTTCAATGAGGTTCTATTTGACTCTCTTTGCATTATCTAAGACACGACAATGCAATAATCACGATTCCCAGATACACACTATCTAAGAAAAATAATATGGCCAAATAAAAAAAAAGGCAAACTTTACAAAGTTGTCAATACAATGGGGTTTTTTTTGCATTTCAGAAAGCTGTATTTTTTTAATTCCCATCCGAAATGAAGCATATTCCCAATAATTTCACAAAATTGTATTAAACTTTTGTTATTAAAATCGCATTATTTTTTAAAATATACTTCAGAACACTTAAAAGTTACTATGAATAATTATAAACCAATAAAACAGAAATATACTTGCCAAATTAATGGGTAGTGTAAAGCAGTGAATTTTTTGTGCATAATAGTTCTTAGAATTCCATACCTCATAACAGAATAACCAGTCATTATTTTTCATAAAGCCAGTATTAGCGGTTTGAACCAGGTTTTCCCCCTGAAGCTAAAAGTGGTAACCCTCGAGGGGGTGGTGACCCTTGGGGTTTGACCCAATCAGTGCTCCTGCAAAATATAAACATATCTCTAGACCGGAAAAGAAGTAGTTGTTGTTAGGAGAAGAGGCAGCCATGATTTGAGACACGAGGAAGCAGGGGGCCAGTGAGCCCCCTCTGGGGTCCTCGGCCCCCCAGCCCCAGCTGGGGTCATAGAAACTCAGAAACAGTGTCAGACTGGACTGAGGTCTGTGACTTGAGAAGCTGAAGGAGTTTTCTCCACCGTGAGTGGGCAGACAGAGCAGCAGCAGAAAAAGGGGCGGTACAGAGAACAGTGGCAAAGAGCCAAGCAGATAAGAAGCAGCGGCAGAGTTGCCGAGCTGGAAGACAAAGAGATCTCTGATGGAGAGAGACAGAGAGAGAGTTTGGGTAAGAACTGGACAACCAAAACTTCCCAAACTCCCTAGAGACCCCTCCGAGAAAGAGGAGGGGGTGGTGGACTCCCACCTGAGAGGAGTCCTAAAATGCAGTATGCATTGTAGAGAGGAGCTAAGAAGCTCAGACTGTCCTGAGAGCTGAGCCAGGATGGCCAAAGGAATGTGTGTGTGGGGTGACCTTGGGCCCCCCCCTGCTGCTAAGCTTCAGAGAAGCTAGCAGCCATCTTGAGGCAGAGCACAGAAGCTCTGACAAGGGGCTTGGATCCCCCTGAAGATACCAGACCGTCACGAAGGCTTCTGCACTTCGTTGATATGACCATGGTGGAACAACCTTTGTCTGGGGTAACGCAGCCCACAGAAAGACCCTTTGCCTGCGTCAAAGGGCCGAGAGGGGCTTGGAGGCCTCCCTCGTGTGTGCTGGCAGAGAGCCAGCAACTGCTTCTGCTGCATGGAAGAGAAGAAGAGAGAACTGCTGCTCAGAGACTGGAAGGGGTCTTTTCTTCTTCTTCCCTCCTGGACTTTTATTTGGAGGGAGAAGAGATTTGGCCCACTGTAAATATTATTGTCATGGTAGAGTTAAGATTGTATGTAATGTATTATACTATTTATTTATGTGTACAGTCACTGTAATATATAATCCTTCCCCCCATTTTGAGTCTTGTGTTTTTGTCTGGAAAACCCATCTCACACTGGGTTGAGATGTGGGAGGGGGGCTAGGAATCAGGAATTGGATTTTGGGATTTCAAACCATGACATTAACATGTCATTATTAGCAATGCTTCAGTGGCCGTAGCCTCCTTGAACTCAGTGCAACTAGTCAAATTCATAGAATCATAGAATCATTTAGGTTGGAAAAGACCTTTAAGGTCACCAAGTCCAACCATTAACCCAGTATTGCTAAATCCACCACTAAACTATGTCCCTAAGTGCCACATCTCCACATCTTTTAAATAACATCGGGGCTGTGGGACTTGCACTTGGGAGAAGAGACTGATCCCCATTTCACAACAACCTCCCTTAGGTAGTTGTAGAGAGTGTTAAGGTCCCACTCTGAGCCTCCTTTTGACATCTAGTCAACTGGAATCTCCCTGGTTAAGCAGGACTGCTAGTAAACTATAGGAAGTGGTTTAGTGAGCACTTCCACCAGCTCCCTCAATATCCTCAGGTGAATTCCATCTGACAACATAGACTTGTGCATGTCTAAGTGGTGTAGCAGGTTGCTGAACATTTCACCTTTGATTATAGGGGCTTCATTATGCTCCTCATCCCTGTGTTCTGCCTTAAGGAGACTGGATACTTGGAGAACAGCAGGTCTCGCTATTAAAAACTGAGGCAAAGAAGGTGTTTTCCTCATCCTTTCTCATTATTATGTTCCCCTCTGAATCCAATAAAAGATGGAGATTCTCCTTAGCCCTTGTTTTGTTGCTAATGTATTTAAAGAAACATTTTTATTGTCTTTTCTGGCAGTAGCCAGTTTAATTTCTAGTTGGGCTTTGACCCTTCTAATTTTTCCCCTGCATAACCTCACAACATCCTTGTTAGTCCTCTTTTTTAACCTGAGTTCAAGCCAAAGCTCTCTATTCAGTCAGACTGGTCTTCTATCCTTCCTGCTTCTCTTTTGACACATGGGGATGGCCTTTAAGATTTCCTCCTTGAAGAATGTTCAGCCTTCTGGGATCCCTTTGCCCTTCAGTACTGTATCTCAAGGCCAAAAAATAAACAGGCCCTTCAGAAGTCCAAGATAGTGGTTTTGCTGACCCCTTTCCTTACTTATCTGAGAAATGAAAGCTCCATCATTTTGTGGTTGCTGTGCCCAAGACAGCCTCCCATTACCACATCACCCACCAGTCCTTCTCTGTTCATAAACAGCAGGTCCATTGGGACACCTCATAGCATTCAGCAGCTGTGTTAGAAATTTCACATACTCCAGGAACCTCCTAGGCTGTTTCCTCTCTGATGTATTGCATTTCCAGCAGACATTTGCTAAGCTGAATTGTCCCCCAAGAACACAGTCTAGCTATCATGAGACTTCTTCCAGCTGCTTATACCATATTTAACCTGCCTCTTCATCCTGATTGGGTCTATAACAGACTCCCAACATGATATTTGGCTTGTTGACCTTCCCTTTTAATCTTACCCACAAACATTCAATCCTATTGTAACCACCATTAAGTTCTAGACAATCAAAACAGTCCTTAACATAAAGGACTACCCCACTGCCTCTCCTTCCTTGCCTATCCCTTCCAATGAGTTTATAGCCATCCATTACAGCACTACAATTGTGCAAATCATCTTACTATGTCTTCATAATGGCTACTATATTATCATTTTACCAATGAATCAATGGCTTCCAGCTTCTCCTGATGGTTGTCCATGTTGTGTGGAGGGGTAGATGCACTTCAGTTGGGCTATTAACTTTTTGGGACAAGAAGCCCTAATTCCTGCATGATCACTCTCAGGTGCATCCGTGGTTTCTCACACATCGGTAACCCTTGCATCTTTACTGCCACATGGATTTCCATCTCCTACCTCCACTGAGGTGGTAGATCAAAGGACCTTGATTGTACACCATCCCTCAATCATTAGCATGCCAGCCCGAGACTTATATCGAGTGAGCCTGGTTTTATCCTTTTCCCCCTTCAAAACTAGTTTAAAGCTCTTTCAGTAAGCCCTGCTAACTCCTGTGCAAAGATCCTTTTCCCCCTTTGAGACCAGTGTACTGGAAAAGAATTTGACCACAAATATTTGCAACAAGACGTTTCAAATGTCTAGCACAAATCATGATAAAATTTTCTGGGTCAAGGGCAGTTGTCATATGTATCCTGAAGTGGTGCATTGTCTATGCTATTTTCTACTTGGGGCTATGACAGTTAGTGCACAGCCACTATTAGTAAGGTTAGGATCGCACTTCTGTGTTATTACAAACATGCTTTTTTCTGTATTTAAAAAATAATACTATACTGAGACTAGTAGAAAAACAGAAAGAAGATAGAAAATGAGCAGGAAGAAGGTGAACTTTTATGTTGGTATTCATGTATAATTGCATTCTACATAACAATAGAAGTGGACAAGTCTGGTGTTCCCTTTCCCAAATTATCAGAAGAAAATTCTTCAGTTCTCCTTGATACCGCATACTAACGCAAAACAAACATAAACCAAAATAATGTAAAGTCAATTTTGAGTATGAATGAGCAATTTTCAACTGATGGGTCCTAAAAATTTGCAGAGACAATAGAGATCTTTGCATTAAACAACTAGCCCATCACAGTCACAAACTGTCCAGATTTAAATATTTCTGATTCAGTAAAGGAAAACAGAATTGACATTTAATTGGGAAGTACATTTCTGACATACGCAACTCCATAAACCTAACTTCAGCTGCAAATATGACATACAGAAAAAACCCAAACCCATCTGTAAAGGATTAGCAAAACAATCACCACAAGAGAATAACAATTGAGGTTTTCTATCAGCATTACTAATTCTCCATACTATGAACACATTTCAAAATTATTGGCTATTTGAAGAAAAAGAGAATTAGCATCTCTATCTACTTTGTAAGTTGATGCTTGCAAAGCACTAAAGACATGTCCTTCAAAGGTCATTCTTTTCTTTGTTTGTGCTGTGAAAAATGCTAAGGGACTGCCTACATACAGAGGAGTACTGAACTCCTCTCCCCAGTATCCAGTGATGAGTGGGAAGGGTTGAAAACTGCCCCATGCACTTCTTTCCCAAGAAGGTGGTCAGCCAGTGGGACAGGCGTCCTAGACAGGTGATGAATGTCCCAAGCCTGTCAGTGTTTACAAAGTATTTGGAAAATGCTCTTAATAATATGCTTTAACTTTTGATCAGCCTTGAATTGGCCAGGCAGTTGGACTAGATGATCATTGTATATCCCTTCTAGCTGAAATAGTCTATTCTATTCCTATTCTATGCTATTCTATTCTATTCATTCATCGGCTTCACCTGGTTTCTGTGTTTCCAAATAAAAAATTTGGACTTTGGGATATGATTTGCAGGGGTGTTGACTGCGTGTGCACAAAAATAAGTTTTGTAGCTTTAAGAGATGCTAGTTCTTCCCTTGGCTGTGTTAATTGTACCATGTGACTGCTGGTTACTGAAAGCAGAACCTTTGCAACTCATTTCTTGGGTTGAAAACTTTCCCTCTTTTTTTATCCACTTGTACCCTCTGTTATATTCTAGTTTGTTTTTTCTAAAAATTTCTCAAAATATCAAGGATGTGTTATCATGCAGTAGCATGAACTGAGTAATATTCTTAAAATATTCTCTCCTATTTTCTACAGAAAAAATATTCACATGTAATAGCAACAAAAAGTCACTTTTTAGAACTGTGGACCCTTAAAATGGAAACGTGTTTATCAGTATCATGACGTGAATTCCATATCATAAAACAAATTTTTGTTTTTCAGAGCCAAAGCTAACAGATTTCTAACAGTGAAATTCTCGTCCACATATAAGAACCTCATATCTGATATGTTTTGTTTTCTTTTTACAACAGGTGTTTTGCTAGAAATTTCACAGTATGTTGTTTTGTTCTCTTTCTGCTTTGGAAAACTCTATGAGTATACTGTTCTGAGCTAAATTCACAGGACAGAGATATAGATATGAAATTTCTTTTATAGGAAGAGATTGCTGATTTTTTACTTTTGCTGAGGACTGTATTGTCCTGGAAAGTATTTCTCCTAAAACTGCAGCAGAGAAAGAAGAGGAAGTATACACGATGATAAGAACCGGATGGTCAATGTCTGTGCTTTGATGTGCAGTGAAAAACTTTGAGAAGTGGTGATTTGGTCTCAATCCAGACCAGGGATCTAGAGCAGATTGGAAGACGATTTCCTCTCCAGTTGCATATTCACCAGACCCATATACCATGGGATGCAATAGATTGAAACAAAAGAAATTTGTCTCTTTTTTATGGTCTCTTTCTCTTTCTGTTACTGAAGTGTCTCACTTAATGTGGTGAAACAAAAAATCAAGATGATCTGTGTGCAGACCAGATAGAAAAATACTGCTTAGAAAAGAGTGATATAGGAGATGATTCACTAGGTAAATCTGCTCAGGAGAATCACAGTCTTTTAGCGCAAAACCAGTATTTTATTTTGATGAATTTTAAATTCTTGATTGTGTTCAGCAGTGACCAACCACATTTCTGTGTTTGGAGGAAAACAAGCAATCTCCTAAAAGAATGAGACTATGACCCCTCTAAGATTTTAAAACTCAAAATGAAAAAATCTACACAACAAACTAGTATGCACTAGTGATTAGACCTCGACAGAAACACATTACAGACATGGAATCACCGTCACAACTCTTAAAATTGTATCCTTTCCCCACCAACCCCACTTTCCTTTTGCCTAACTCCATTTGTAGCTTCATAAGTGTATAAAAATGCTCCCTATATTTAAAACAAGTTTTGTATTCTTTCCTCACAAGCTGTTAGAAATATTTTACTCTCCTCATATGATGCCTGGCAGGAAAGTACCGCTTAACAGTTTCTGGGTTGGTTTGAAGTAGAAGTATCAGGCTTATGTATTCACAGTATTTCAATGTGGCTGTGCTGTAGGAGGTAACTTTTCTTCTACTACACACCACAGCAAGAAATACTGGCACAGGTTCAACAAGAAGAATATCAGTGGTCAATTTTTCAAAGCCAGGAATGGAATATTGTAAAGGATTCATATCTTGTAATAAAAATCCTAAACCTGCTACTTCAAATATAATAAAATCTATGAACAAAGTAAAAAACTAATTCTTTAAAACAAAAGCTAATTTCTTGAGATAAAAATAAGTAATTTTACTCAAATTTTTCTGAATATTAATATTCCAACTTCAGCTTCTCACTTTGTAGCTCATTAATCAACATCATGTTCTCCAGGAAGACAGAAACAGTCAGAAGATTCTATCTTCTTTTCTGTTTGCATTTAGTGCTTGATGCAAAAAAAAATTAAGTCTTATTTCTGCATTGTGTTTGACATTGTATAGTATTAATATGGTAATCCCCAGAGCAATTTTCCCTTATTCCTTGTTCCAAGATATTTTGTTTGTTGCACGTTAATAAGTCAGATTATCTGGTTACCTGAGGATTTGATATCTAAATTCTCAATATATAGAATTGTTTAACAAGCTTGCCTGCCCACTTATTATATAAATTAATCCCAGGTGACATACCACAGGAGCAAAAGCTATGCTTAATGTCATCTTTGCTTGTATTACTTTAAAAACGCATTTCTGCTAGTTAAAAGGCTTTGAAATTCATTGAAGGCTTGTTTTAATTTTTTATATCCGTGGGGGGGGTATTTTATTTTTATTTTTCTCCTTTTCCTGTAACTGAAGAGAAGTTAATGACAAATATATTGACTGAGTATTCTAGAACTTTTTTGGGAAACTGTAGTAATTATTCATTCTCATGAATGTGATCTAGCATATTCTAATCAAATCTGTTTGATTAGAGTACCATGTTGTGCATGGTCTTTCTTTAACTCCAGCTGTCAACTAAACCCAACACAGCCAGTCACTCACTGACCATTGATGGAGGAGAGAATCAGAAGACTAACACTGAAAACTCCTGAGTTGAGATAAGGATGGTTCAACAGGTAAAGCAAAAGCCATGCACACTAGGAAAGCAGAACAAGGAATTCATTCACTGCTTCCCACCAGCAGGCAGGCATTCAGGCATCTCCAGGAAAGCAGGGCTCTATCACATTTGGTAGTTACTTCAAAAGACAGATGCCATCACTCTCAAGGTTCCCCCAGTTTTTTATTGCTGAGAATGATGCCATATAGTATGAAATATCCCTCTCATCATTTGGGGTCAGCTGTCTCAATGTTCTTAAATCCCTGTGCGCCCTCAGCCTCCTTGGTGGTAGAGTGGGGTGAGAGGCAGAAAAGTCCTTGAGACTGTGGAAGCACTGCTCAGCAATAACTAAAATATCCCTGTGTTATCAACACCATTTCCAGCACAAACCCAAACTAGCACCATATTAGCTAATATGAAGGATAATAATTCTATTTTAAAACCAGCACATAAAGACAAAAGGCAAAAAACTAGTTGCAACAAAGGAAATTTAAGCTGCACATTAGAAATCTGAATGCTTAACTGCAATGACAGCAGTTAAGTACTAGAACAGGGAAAGTGTGGAATCCCCATCCCTGGAGATATTTAAAACTTGACTGGAGAAGCTGTGAACAGTCTTATTTAAGGTTTTAAACTATCCTTCATTCAAATGGGGTCTTGATTTCCAGACATTCCTTCCAACCTCTTTTTCTTCTTTGATTCTGTGATCTCACTCCACACATACTACTTGAAATTATGAGCATTTAGAATGTGGAGGCTTCATCTCCAGTCTTCAATATTTTCCTTGTCTGGAAACTTATTTCATGCTAGACTAGGTTCAAAGGTAGAAGTTTTCTTCCTCTAGGAATGTGAATGAAATGGTGCCAATTAAGTCAGTGAGATTAACCAAAATACTCCTTTAAGTGTATGTGGCAGACTGTGTGCTATGGATAATTGTATTGCGTCTTGGCTGAGGTGAAGTTCCATTTTCCCATAGCAGCCCTCACAGTGCTGTGCTGTGCATTCATAGCTAGAAAGGTGTTGGTAAGACTCCAGTGTTTTGGATACTGTTGAGCAGTGCTGGCACAGCATGAGTGGTGTCTCTCCAATATTCTGCCCCTCATCAGTAGGCTGGGAATGGGTAAAATCCTGGGAGGGGACAGGACTAGTACAACTTACCCAAACTGACAAAAGGGATATTCCATACCATGTGTCAGCTCAGATATAAAAGCTAAGGAAAGGAGAAGGAAGTGAAGGGCATTTCTTATTTACATTTTGTGGCAGTTTGAGCCACATTATAAATCCAAAACCCACTTTCCAGGCTTCCCCCCACCCCTTCCCGCAATTTATCCCAACACTGGAGAGAAACCTTCAGGTCAGAGGCTTCTATAGGGGGAAGGGGAAGTATATACATTTATTTACACAAATAAATATACTGTACAAACTAAAGGCAACTATATATATATATGGGTGCATTTCTCCCATTGTGGGGTTCCATTTCCAAAGGCTTGAGGTGGATAGGGAAGGGGTTACTCCAGCTCCAGGGGTTTCTTCAGGGTCCTGAACGCATGGAGGGGTTAGGTGCTCACCTCTCCCCCCACCCACGCGGTCCCATGGCAACCGGAGAGACAGCACACAGCTCGTGGAGAGGAGGCGAGAGAGGGAGTTTATTGTAGGGTAGGGGTTTATAAAGCTCTTGGGAGGGTCAAAGGGGACCATGTAAGGTAAGGGGTCTTACAAAACACCAATCAGGCAGGGAACAGCCAAGTAAGGAAGGGGTTAACAAGGTCCAATGAGAAGACTTCTTGATATCTTCTCAGGACATTCCTGAGACAGAGATAAGAACTGGCCGTGGGGGTTTTTGGGAAGGAGAACATGAGTTAGCAAAGAGACTACAAAAAAGCCATTTTAAAACATGCTTAAACCACGGTTTTCCCATATAATGCAGGTTTACTGCTACATATATATATTATTACACTTTTCTCAGTCCTTTTAAGCCCCTCCCTTTACCTTTAGTCCAGGAAGAGCCTTTGAAGGCTGCTGGGTAACCAGTCTCTCTCTCGTGGGAGTGTTCTGGGCTCCTGAACACCCCGTAACCAACCTTCAGCTGTTTGTGGAAGTCCTTCCTTTCTCACAAAGTCCAAGAAAGTAGCTTTGAGTCCTTTCTCCTCGGTCTGTGTCATTTCTGCTGTGTGATCTCTCTCTCAGTCTCATACCTCTGTTCGTAGGCTGCTGCAGTAAAAGGTATGAATTAGGGGATCATAATTCCTGTCTCTATAGTAAGTTAAACTATACTTACCACATGAAATTTTGAGTTTGGATCAAACTACAGAAAAAGTTTTATCACAAATTGCTTCTCAGACATAATCTACAAGTCTCTTCTCTTTCTCAATCACAATAATACTATAACCCCTAGCATTTTCTCACAATTTAAATGCTTGTGACCTGATATTTCATCTATGTATTTCATTGTCTACAGTGCAATTAATTCCTTCCTAGTGTCTGCCTCAAACAACTTAGAAAAGAGGCCTTGTTAATATAAACCTGGTATGGTTAAGTTTATGCTTTAACCTTGGTCTTAACATTTACTACTCTCTCTCTCTTTTCCCCCAAACTGTACTCAAGCTGTGTCCATAAAACAAAAGCTGATTAAGAGACTCTTTGGTCATTACCTAAATCTCAGTTTTCTGGTCCTTTAATGAAATGCTAGGCAGCTGTGGCTGTTAAATGCATATGTTTCTTTTGAGGATTACACATTTACTAATGACTGCAAGATGATTGTTTAGCAATGTATTAATAACTAATTAGGAACATAAATAATTATGCCAAATTGATTTTTAAAAATTATTTTGACTAGATTGTCAAGAGATTAGAAAAAAGTGAATGCATAAAATCTTGAATTTTAAGTAATTTAAAAAGCAACAAAGCAAAACCCTCAGATTTTTCTATATTTAAAGGTCTCTTCCAATTAAATACAAAAATTCCATAGAATGTGCAGAATATTCTGGATACATATATAGTTTAAAACACATTTCAAACCATTGAAACACAGATTTTCCCAGAAAAAAAAATTATAATCACCTCATCTGTCTAAAACCTGTTTGTATAATTATTAGCGCTTTTACTACTATTAGGCATTGGCAACATAGTTAACAAACAGGACTTTCCCTCCTGGCAATGTTATGGCAAAAAAAGTAATTTTCTCGTGACAATGCTTCCATATTTAGAAAAAATAGAGCAGATCTCTTTAACCATTTGATGAAATGAGACATTTCACTGCAGAATCTAAGTCCTCTTCTTTCATTATGAACAGATTTCACCACCATGACTCAAATGAAATACATAGCTATTCATTTTGAAAGGGGAATGTACTGAGTTTGTCTGGGATGGAGCTAACTTTCCTCATAGCAGCCTGTAGGAGACTAGAGGAGTGGTTGACTGGCTCAAAACAACCAAATGGGAATTGATGGGGTAACAGAGTGAGCTCTGTGTAGGTGGGGTGGTGCACTGCTCCCCCCACCCCCTTAAGCCTTCTCAAACTGTGCTGAGTAGCTCAGGAGCATTTGAAAAGTCAGCTGCTGGCCTGCACTGTAGTGGGTGTGGTTGACTTCATGGGACCACCGGGAATATTCTGGATCTGTGTAAAGCATGAGATTTTGGTGCTGAAATTAGCATAAGCTCACCTGGAGGACCCCAGCAGATCAGAACAGATAAGAAAGAGCATGGTGAAATATGTCCTGCATGGCACACTCCACTACCCTGGATTTAAAAGCTGCTGAGAACATGCTGGACCCTTGGTTGGTGACTACCTCCCTTTCTCTTTTTTCTTTCTATTTTCTTATCTTCTTCTTCTCAAAATATATTGTGAAGTGGACTAAGGAAAATTCCACTCAATGCCTTGCTAGGTGCCTTGTTGTATCTGGATATGTTAAAGTTCATTAAGTTAAACTTTGCCCAGCGCTTGTTCCATTGGCATGTTCTAAAATTTGCAAGTAAAAGTTGTTTTTGAACCTCTGGAGAATTTTTTTGTTTCTCCTATGCACCACCGAGAGCAAATCCGACTACCTTCCCTTAAACCTGCCAAGCAGATTGGGGCATTATACAGCCCATATGGTGCTGTGTTTTAGATTTGTGGCCAAATCAGTGTTGATAGCAATATTTTGACTTTTACGGAGCACTGCTTATGCACTATCAAGGCCTTCTCTGTTTCCTACTCTGTTTCCTTTCTCTGTTTCCTACTCTGCCCAATCAGTGAGTATGCTGGGGTCACACAAGAGTTGGGAAAAGACACAGCCAGGAGACCTGACCCAAAATGACCAAAGGGATATTCCATGCCATGAAACCTCAGGCTCAGAAGTAAATCTGTGGGAATTTTCCCAAAGTGGCCATTGCTTGTAGTCTGGACACGGATATCCTGGTGATGAGTGATTATTGCCATCCACAAAAAGTGAAAGATTACTCATTAACTAGCTATGTAAATTTTTATTTAAAATAATCCATAGAAATTGATTTGGTTTAATTAATTTACATAGCCGAGTAAGCAAGGCTGGAATAGAATAATTTATTAACAAAATAATAAGATTTGACTATACTAAATAGTGAATAAGCTTTGAATAAACCACTGCTCTTTAGTGAGGGAAAGCTTTCCACAAGAAATCAGTTTTTTAGTGTTTGGTAGTTATTTTTAGAGGTACCATGTAAAATCGTATTTTATTCCAGTAGGTCAGATTTTGGCACCTCTACTGATGTGGCATAAAATAAATTTCCTTTGATTTGCCCAACCATTGGGACACTGGTAAGAAACTGAGCATTATGATATTTGTTAAATGTGACTGACTTATTTTGCAAACTGCTGAAAACAATTAAGTGTTTGGAGTGTCATACTCACCATAGCTAGCAAGGGTAGAAACACCATTCCCTATTAAATGTAACTGTTTTCAGTTGCTGATGGGTTGTTTCTAATGACTGATCATAGTCTTAAGGTCTTTAAGCTAAACTTTAAGACAGTCATAAAAAAACCACTTGCACTATATTTTCCCTGGAATTATTTAAGAATCGTTTATTTTGCTGGCTTTGGATTTTTTTTTATTTTTAACATAGAAAAGGATGTATGATATTAAGCTAAATTCCACAGAGATTAAAAACCCTATTTAACATTAACAGAGGCAACTAAATGTTATGGTTTGATGAAAGAATTGGCACTAAAATTTGTTTTTATTGTTATTAGTTGATGGACCTTGAAGCCTGACAGCATTATGCTTGTTTTATAACTTCTAGCCTTTTGTTAGACAGATTTGCTTCATGTCTGAAGATAGTCAATTTGGGAGGATGCAAGGATCTCAGATGGAACCATATCAACATAAAAACGAATATAGAACCAAATCATGCTTTCATTTCAAGAAAAACACATAATGCACAAATGACTCCAAGTAGCCACATTTCTTTATGCATTTGAGTGGAATGTTTTTCAGAATATTTTTCAAAAAATGGGATTTTTTTTTAGATTTTGGTCTGCATATATATGTTGTGCTTTATACAAAAATGTATAATTTGAGACGCAGTTGTGATTGATATATTTCTAAAAGCAATAACTGTGAGGCAGGGAATATCAAATATACTTTATTGTGGGAAAACATATATCAATTAATCCAACTATTTATTTTACATAAAACTAAATGTCATCTCTCAAGTATGTTTATACCATGCTAACCTGACATAAACAAATCTTCTACCTGTGGTGAGTTTTATAATAGAAATGTTTTTCTTTGGAACAACTTTCCTTCCATTCCAATCTGAGCTTTTCTGTAGGATGGAATGCAGTAAAAGAGCAATAGGTAACAAAGCAAGGATAGGTGAGATGGTCTATTTCAAATAAATATGAGAGTAATTAAGATAAAGGCCATCTGATATGAGTGGAGAAAGGCTGGGTTTTTTTGTTACCACATAACACCTGGAGAATACAAGTAGGTGAAGACATTTCAAATGTTTTTAGACAAAATGAAAAAATTGAAAAGGAAGAAAAAAAAGGAAGAAAGGAAATTCCTAAATAAGGAGGTCATAAACAAGCTTTTCATTTTTATCACAACAACTAAAAATTATAATAAAATGAAAATATATGAAAATATTTTCTTATAGGGAGCTTGGGATGATGAAAAATGCTGTCTGTGTTGGTTGTGATATGATAAAACCCTACATAATTTTGAAGAAAAAAAGATTAAAACAGATAAAAATAATTTTTGGAAATTAATTTTGGTTTTGGCACAAATGCATAATTTTTTTACTTTACATAAGGTTGAGCTCAGAATTCATTCTGTATTAGATTATATACCCAGATTTGAGGAAATTATTTCCCTTCCCTTCTCTTTTCTGGTCATCTAAGTGTATAAAACAAGTAAGTGGGAGAATATGGGGCTATAGTGAGACAGTTTTGATTGCTAGAGCAAGCAGTAAAAGAAATCAACTTAAGTAAAAGAAACAAACATTTCTGGAAAAATTCCCATGGAACATGACAAATACTGTATACTGCAAGGGAAATTTTTGTGGTCACAGTCTCACATTGTGTAAGAAGCTTTAGCTGTATTAAAAATTGACTTTGTTGAACAGTTTATACATTTGTATATCAACATGGCTAGCTGTTAAATAATAGACATGACACCTTACTATGCAAAAAGGAGAGTTTCTAAGCACACAGTAAGGTACCCTTAATTTGCATCTAACTAGAAAGCAAGACAGGAGTGAAAAATAGAAAGTTGTTAGGGCAGTTAGAATCATTGAGCATGAGCAATTTCATTTAAGTCTAGTATGGAATGCAAGAGTTCACTGAGCTCAGTGTTGAAGCAGTTCTTTATTCTTATTTATTTGAAGAACTGTGGTATAGAAGCTTAAAAAGCCTTGGAAGGTCTATAAGCTTTTTAAAATTTGCTCCCATTTTAAGGTCTCTGACAGTTTAAATATTTGTATGAATGATACTTAACTCCCTTGTTTTCCAGAAGTGAAATGTATGGTAATTTGGAATATTTTGTTCTACTTTTATCAAGAACCCAAAACTTGCTCCTAAGAAAGCACACAAAACAATGCAAAAAAAATCAATCTCTGGATTTTTTCTTGAAAATAATTGAGACTTCAATATTGAAAATTAGGGGCTAATAGGTAACCCCTATCTGTAGGAAGGTTTGACTTGGTCCTGCTCTAGTATGAGAACCTTTAGAGTCTGAGTTTCTTCGGTTAAAGAAGCATTCCAGAATCAAGACTTTAATGAGCTTCAATAAAAACCCATATCAAAGGGACAATGGGCACAGCACTGTAAGGCTTCTAAATCATGTAAGTATATTAAAGTATACATATCTATATTTGTTATTGTTCCAAAAGAGGGAAGACCCCGAAATTATTAGTGTAAATTTTATTATTTCAGAGCCTATTCCTTTAAAGAGCTAATAACTGCTCTTTTTCTGTGGACTGTAATTTGTAGGTATATGAATCTTCTTAGAAACTTCCATATCCATACTGAAATACCTATTTCTACAAAGTAGGTCACCATTTATGAAGAAAGTCACTAAGCAGACTTTATTTGTAGAAACAGTTTACTATTTGAGTGCAGTGAAGTCTTTAAAAATTAATAAACCACAGAAACATATGCAATCTTTGGTCATGAGAGCTACCTTGATGTCCCCAGAAGCCCTCTACAACAATCTCTATCGAATATAGTGACACTTCAGATTAATTGCCAGATTCTCCCCTGCTGAACTCAGCCAACAAGCCACTCATGACTCAAGCAGATGT